>NW_020665065.1:12784848-12937949 GCF_002925995.2 Terrapene triunguis
GGCCCTGTACTCACATAATAGCAAACCTGACAGAATTCTAATACATCCAGTTCCATAACCCATTTCCTTGTCAAATATGTCAGAGAAAAAATGAAAAGTCATTTCAAACTGGGAAACCAAAGTTTTTTGTTTTGATAGTTTTGAAACATTTTCTTCAACTATTTTTGAGTTGAGAAATTCCTCAAAACTGACCCTTTCCCACAAACACTTTCCGGTTTTGGCCAATCGACTTTTTGACAGGAAAATCTCACTGAAAAAAATTCCATCCAGCTCTAGTTAAATGCACATACCTGCATTTGTACGTTCACTGAGACAGATTGTACATTCACAATTCACAGACATTTTACTACAGTGAAACCTATCTGAAGCAACAACCCCAGAAAGTAATAGATGTACTCTTTAGCTACAGATCAGACTAATGCAGCTTGCACTGTATATACACTATACCCATATTTTTTATATTGTATGTATTATGTATGCACACACACAGATGGAATACAAAAAGATGTGCTACAAGTTATATTACTCTGAGTTTGGGACGGTTGCTTAATCACAAATGGCAAAGAGAAGAGAAGAGTGGAGTTATGCAGATAATCACAGATGAGTATCAATAAAACTTTTATACCATACCAAACCTGCCATATATTTTTCCTTTTCTCCCTATATTTTTAAGATCAGCTGTTTTTGTGATTATTTGGCTCCCTAAAAATGAATGATCACAACCACAAACAACAACAAAAGACGACCCTTTTCTGTTTGGAATGGGGCTGTGTAGGGAACTCTGCACAGCACCATATCCCCATTGCTCCTTGTCTGTGGATAGAGATGACAGGTCTCCAGCAGTGCCAACCTGGCCACTTTCAGCACCGCTCAATTTACTTAAAAACAGTTTGACCATTTCTTGGTTTGTGACCATACTCGGCACTAAAGTGCCACCTCCGTTTCCTGAAATTCAATATCACAGCAAGCTACAGTCTACATTTTGTGTAATTTGAAAGATTTGGGCCTCTTTGCAGTAACCAATTTCGGATCTCTTTCGTTTTAATAGGGAAGGATTTTGGAGAAGCTGGGGATCTGCAGGGACATAAGCTTTCTCCGGTTTATGCTGGATGGAATACCACCACTATGGAGAGATTCAAAACTCCTCATCAGAGACCTGAAGTTTGCTGAGGTGCCTGTGAGGGTTTACCAGGCAAAAGCACCATCTGTTGGCCAAAGGAGAGGTGTCCTTTACTTTCATGGAGGCGCTGGCACTCTGGGAAGCATTAGTAAGAAATATCAAGATTAAAATGATGATTGATAATTAAAAAAAAAAAACCAAACAAAAAAAACCCACCACACATTTTTGGAATCTCAGAAGAGGTTTGTGTCTGGCTTGAAGCCAGATCTGAAATAATTTTTTAAAAATGTTTTGGTCCATCCAACAAACAAACAAAAAAAAGCAAAAACAATGAGGAGTTCTTGTGGCACCTTAGAGACTAACAAATTTATTTGGGCATAAGCTTTTGTGGGCTAAAACCCACCTCATCAGATGCATGGAAAATACAGTAGGCAGGTAGAAATACACAGCACATGAAAAGATGGGAGTTGCCTTACCAAGTGGGGGGTCAGTGCTAACGAACCAATTAAATTAAGGTAGAAGTGGCCTATTCACTTCTTGTCAACTGTTGTGAATAAAGAACAGGAGTACTTGTGGCACCTTAAAGACTAACACATTTATTTGAGTATAAGTTTTCGTGGGCTACAGCCCACTTCATCAGATGCATAGACTGGAACATATAGTAAGAAGATATATATATATATGTATGTATATATATATATATATATATACATACATACATACATACATACATACAGAGAACATGAAAAGGTGGAAGTAACCATACCAACTGTAAGAGGTTAATTAATTAAGATGAGCCACCTTAAAGCATGAATTAACATTTTGGTCTATTACAATACTACTTCTGTTATAGACCAAGATAACTAAATTTCCATAGTTCTGTGCTTATTATTTCCTTTTATATTTACACATCTTCTAGGCAACTATTGACTGTAGAATACACCTCTAGAATCTGTAAATGGGAGCAAGAGTCCCCAGACCGCTGAAGATCCTTTGGTGATTAATTTGGCCCTGTGGGAATACATGCAAGAGTAAGGTGATATGGATTTGGCCCTTCTTGAGGTTTTTTGGGATTTGAAAGCCATTTGTATATTGAAGTCAGCCCTGATTCACTGACTGATGGAAAGGTTTTATTGTGTGGAGAAATGTACTCACAGGACTCAGGGTTGCAGTGGTTTCGACAACATGTGTGCTCCACACCTTATTAAGGGGTGTACATAATAACAGATGTCTAATGTATTCCAAGGGCGATGCACTATTATGACATCAAAACTTCCCAACTGTGAGAACAGTAAGACAATGGAACAGACGGCCACCAGAGGTTGTGACAGCTTCTTCACTGGAGGTTTTCAAAAGGAGGCTGGATAGCCACCTGTCTTGGATGGTTTAGACACAACAAATCCTGCATCTTGGCAGGGGGTTAGACTAGATGATCGTTGTGGTCCCTTCTAACCCTATGATTCTATGATCAACAGAGTTACACTGGGCAAGAATTTGGCACAAAAGAGTACGGAGCAGGATTTGGTACTTAGATTTTACGTAATTCTTCATGAGTTTCAGACTTATTTCTAAAGAATATGGAATATATGAGAACTCAAATATCATCTTCTTCCTTGCCACTTCCTTATTTGGGGTTGGCGACTTTTATAGCCTTCTTTCAAAACTCATGATCGTACATAAGGCTGTCGCACAGATTGGTCTCTGAGGTCTGCTGATATCTGGTTCATGTACCGAGTTTTCAGTTTTCCCCTTGGTTGTCTTCCATTCACACGTATTAGAACTCAAATATGTCACTCTCGAAAGTTTTTATTTTCAGATGCCTTTGAAAGAGTGTGTCGTTATATTGCCAGAGAAACCGATGCAGTGGTTGTGTCCGTTGGGTAAGTGAGCTCAGCCCAGTGTTTTTAAGATAGGTTTTTCCCCCAGTGTGACAGTTTACAATTGGAACGCTTCTGTGATACATGCGGAGATCTGAAAATGTAACAGTCCTTGCTATTTTAGCTTGTGCCCTAGATTTCTCATTTGAGGGGTTTGTTCATTTTAGGCATGTATTTTTAGGCAAATCATACTAGAGTAACTCAAATAAAATTATTTAAAATTTTGGACATTTTTATTGAACTAATTAAAATACATAGGTTTTATAATTGTGCAAATTTAGAACAGCATTTTTAAGAGAAGATGCCACACCAATTAAGCATAAAAAGATGGAAACAAAATGTTTGTAATTACTTTAAAAATCATCATTTCTTTGATATTTAGTTATCGGTTGGCTCCTGAATATCTGTATCCAAGCCAGTACTGGGACTGTCTCAATGCCACCATACACTTTATGAGGAAAGTGGAAGATTATCAGGTGGATCCTGCCCGCATCATCCTTTGTGGGGACAGTTGTGGAGCTAATTTCGCTACTGCTATTTGCCAAATACTGGTGAGCAGGACAGACCTCCCAAAAATACGTGCTCAGGTTTTGATCTATCCAGGCCTCCAGGGCTTGGACTTTTATTTGCCTTCATATCAGCAGAACCGCTCAGTTCCCATCTTGTTCCGGGATCGCGTTGTCTACTTTTGTTTACGTTATCTCAGTAAGGACACATCAGTAGTGGAAGATGTCCTGAAGAGTTCCCACGTTCCTGAGGATATGAAACTGAAGTATAAGAAATGGATAAGTGCAGACAATATTCCTGAGGAATTTAAGATCAGAGGCTATAAACCACAGAAACCGCCTTCATATAAATACAAGCATGACGTTCATGAAGTGATTAAACAAATGTTAGAGGTAATGTTTTCCCCACTTTTAGCTGAAGATGCTATTGTTAGCCAGCTTCCTGAGTCTTATATTTTGACCTGTGAATTTGATGTGCTTAGGGATGATGGACTGTTGTACAAGAAACGATTAGAGGACAATGGTGTTCGAGTCAGCTGGTACCATAACGAGGATGGTTTCCATGGAGTATTAACCCTTTTTGGTTACGGAATTTTTTCATTTCCATCTGCAAAAAAGATACTGGATAATACTGTGAACTTTATTAAAAAATTGTGAAAAATATTCTTTTTTAAATGCTGCAGGTCCTGTATTTCCAATAGCAAGCGCAAAATACTTTATGCAAATAAATTAGTCACTTTTTGTTTAGGTTTTAGGTTTGCATTTTTTAAAATATGGAGTATTTTACACTTTCCAGTTTCCACCTGCATAATTGTGACCCTCAGATAGAAATGATAACAGCAGCACACAGTAAAGCCAGTATCACCACTGAAAACACACAATAAAAACATGGCTAAGACAAGGAGGGGAAACAGAAATATTCATTCCGCCCGAGCTGACCTCCAGCAACTCATAGGTCATTGTACAACAGGTCAGGGTCCTGAGAGAAGCAACAGGGACAACTCTCCAGCCCCTCCAGAAAGCGGGGGGACATGCAAGAAGAGGGGAAAAGAGGAGCATTGTTGTCTCTTGCCCCTTATCAACATGAAGGATATTTGGGGAAACACAAGGATGGGAGAGTCTCTTGATGTATAATGCAACACCACTTCCCTTTTTACTCTGCCTGTCCTTCCTGAACAAGCTATACCCTTCTAAACCAATATTCCAGTCATGAGACTTATCCGGCCAAGTCTCTGTGATGCCAATGAAGTCATAATTTAGCTTATGTACTAATACTTCCAGTTCTTCCTGTTTATTCGCCATACTTTTGCAATTGTGCATAGACATCTAAATTGTAGAGCAGTTTCCCCCAGAGATGTCCCTCTTGTTGCTCCTATGACCCTAGTGTAATTCCCAGCCCCCACTCCCCAACATAAGCTTCTGTTAAGGTTGCCTGTTTTATACTGCCGGCTTTTGTCACCTGCCTCCTTTGAACCTGATTTAAAACTATCCTCACTAGGTTGGCAATTTAGTGTGTGAAGATGCTCTTCCCCCTTCTTGGTCAAGTGGACCCCATCTCTTCCCAGAACACCTTCTTCCTGGAATAGCATCCCATGGTTGAGGAAGCCAAAGTCCGCTCTCAACACCGTCAGTGCAGCTGTGTGTTCATCTCCAGGATGCATGTGTCCCTGCCTGGGCCCTTTCCCTCAACCAGGAGGATGGACAAGAACAAAACCCGCATCCCTGACCCTTTCCCCCTAGCTCCCAGAGCCCTGTAGTCACTGCTGATCTGACCCATATACGCGGAGTGACAGATGTCACTCATGTTGCTTAACACACAGCTGGAAGGTGCTCAGATCCTATGTAATGAGGGCAGTATAAGAATCTGTACAGAACAAATTAGATCTCAGTTTTTGGGAAGAGTTAGTATCACTGCCTTTTATTTCCCCCTCTCCCAATTCTGTCCCAGAACTAAAAACCATCTGAGAGAATAGCTTTCTCCCTGTGGTTTTGTTACTAAAGCAACACAACAAATGGGCCATATGGTGATGCAAAGCCTCCTCAGAGGATCACTGTAATGAGAGAGGATAACTAGGCGTTCACTTGCCCCTCCCAGATGGATTTCACAGGCTCCTTTTCTACATTCTGTTCCTGCCTAGTTTCGTCTTTTGCCCTCTCCCTTTCTCACACTTTGCCGTCCTTACCTTCCCCCGTTGTTCTGTCTCCTTCACCCTCAAGATGGAGGGGGACTACACTGGGTCAGTCAGAGTCTAGTCTTAGTTACTCTTGATTTCAGAGTTGGTTGACGGAGATTAGTTAATAGCCACTTGGCTTCCATTTCTTCCTGGCTTCCACCTTTGCACAATTCAACATCGCTCTCAACTGCCCTATTCCAGCTACCAACCAAAACTGCCCCTTTTACCAACCTCAGGTCAAATGGACCCATTTCAAACTGACCCTCCCACCAATCCCAATTGAAAACGTTCCTCCCAATAGCCTTGTGTCAAGCCTCGTGACACCCAGCGGCCTCATTCAACCTGCCAGGCAACCTTCCAGAACCTTTTGATGGCAACATTCCACACCTGCTGTTAAAAGGACATCATCACACAGATCAGTCTCTCTTTCTTTGCACTATCTCAGCAGATACAAAGAGATCAAGAACATCCCTTTATAGGTAGCTTGCTGAGTATTTTTGCAACACTCTTGGCTACTAATGAATTAAGCAATTGTTTACCATAATACTTAACCTCAGAATATTGGGAAATACAGGAAACTAGGGGTTTTTTTAAGTCACAGGTGTCTTTCTACCCCACATTGATCATAATGCTTCTGTGTGCCAATGATGCTTGAATGGTATAACAGCCACTGGGGAGACACTGCCTGCCCATGCAAGTCACAGCAGTCTGTAGGCTATTCTAACTTGTGTCAATGGTTGAACTGGCTCCTAGCCAGCAATAAGGTGCATAAATATGGCGAAAAGCTATTTTTGGTCTTCCTAGGTCCTGCACTGAATAGAGCTTAGATGAGAGGTCAAGGATCAGGGTCATTGTTCTCAGACCTAGCTCCATTGTCATGCCCGCCCCCCCGCATCTCTGCTCTCATTCCCCCATCCCTGTTCCCATTGTTCTTTTGCAAACCTGACACCTTCCTGCTTCTCCCATAACAGACTTTTCCCCTTCCATCATGCTGTCCCATCCTCTTGCTGCTGGAATAATGCCCTTTTTCTCGCCTACGAATCACCCTCTTTTCTCCTTCTTTCAAACCCATGTCTTCCAGAAATCCCTCTTCTAAACATTAATATTCCCCACTGCCTCCCTCAAAGGAGATGTTGGCCATTGTCTTTTGTTGTCTGTTTTGATCTGATCGGATTCTAAAATATGCAGGTCAAGGGCATGTCTATAATTATATCAATAGTTTTAAACTGCAGATCTCAAAGCACTTCAGCCAAGGTGGGTAACCATAATTATTATTTTTGCAGATGAAGGCAGAAATGAACTGCATGGTATTTTACAGAATGTGCGTCCCAAAATACTTTAGAGTTTCCATAAACGGTGCAGTTACAGAGCTAAATAATATCAGGGCCCGGGAGAAATGTTGCTAAGAAGGAAACTATATTTTTTCAGCTGAGTTTCCAAATGAGATAGAGAGTTATTGAGGCAAAGAAATGCAGGAAGGCTGGTCAAGATGTCAGGAGCTGCAGAAATGATAGCTCTTGTACCTACAGTGGTACAGGTAGAGGTACAGGAAGGAGAACATTAGGAAAAAATAGGGAGTGTAAAAGAGGAAGAGAGAGTGACCAAAGCCACAAGACAGGCCATAGCAAGACCATAGAGGGCTTTGGGAGTTAAAAGAATAAAATTAAATTGGGTCCTTACGGGAAGGGGCCATGGAAGTTGCTTGAAAGTGGGACTGATGTGGGTGAACTTTTCTGTGCATGTTAGGAGGCAGTAGGCAGCATTCTGTAAATGCTGCAATTCAAAGAGCTGGGAACTAAGGGAAGCCAAATGGGAGGCGTTACAAAGGCTGATGAGGATTTTGGGAAAGGTGGAACCAACTTACTGCTAGAAGAAGAAGAAGTGCACACAGTCACTTACGAATGCTGGCAGAACCTCAAATTGGAACGAAGTTGGGAAGGGTGGCAAGACATGAACTAAGAATTGTTCCCTGCTGTCAGAATTGCTTCCAAACACCAAGGGCTAAACGAATTTGGTACAAATTGATGTAGCTCCATTTGAATTCAATGAAGAGATACTAATTTACACCTGCTGGCAATCTGGCCCATTTAACATAGTTTGGAGTTCATCCCACAGTCTAAATAGAACCACTATTGAAGAACTAAACAGTTTGCTCCCTTCATTGCTAAAGTAGGTATCTTAAATTCCCACTGTATTGGGCTGACCCTTCCGGTGCCTGTTTTGGGGTGAAAGAATGAGGCTGTGGATTAGCCCAGGCTGAATACCACCAAATATACAGAGAAAATCATCTGAACTTTTGGATACTTGTCTGAATCAAACTTCTAAAAGATTCAAGACATTGTCACTTCCTCCCCGTCCTTTACCCTCTGAAAATAGTGGGATGCCTAAGAAGGTCTACAATTACCAGCCGCATCAAAAATTAAATGCATAAGTCCCATGTCCCTTGGGAGGAATACACTGTAGATACAGAACTGTCCTGCTGACTACCTGTAGCAGTGTTAACTTTGTACATGTACAGTTTAGGTTTAGCTACTGTAGTTTGGCTGGCTCGGTCTCTCCATGACCAAATCTGCACTTGTGTGGCTGTCAGGATGGGCTCACTTGCCAAAAGAGTCGCTAGCAGAATTTTATACTGCTGTGCATGAGAAAGCCTAGGTTAAAACACATGAATCCAGCCAGTTACAGTGCAGGCACATACAATCTCATTTTTGCACAATGTTCAATGTGATCGTCTAACTAGTATTTATCTGCAACACTTGCCCAAATTGTTATGAAATCCTTTGCAGGCGTCAACAGTGCTGTGATGAAATGTTGGGTGCCATAAAAACATTCTCCATTGTTGTTTCAGCTTGGGACTACAACCCACATTCTTTGGTGGATGCAATAACTTAGTTATATAACCAAGACACTTCAGAAACTGGAAGGAACATCAAGTCAAAGTCAATTCTCAAGAGAGACATGGAGCTTGCTTACTCCTTGTTCACAATTGCAGCAGAAATATTGATTGTTTCTTTTAGTCTGGTGGCAGCATGGGCAATTTATTATGAGCTCGCCTATTCCAAAATCCCTCCTGGAGTCGAGCAACCTGGAAAGCTTCGCATCGTTCACTGCCTGTTGATTATTTCCTGTGTTCTGGTGAGTTGACATGGCTTGGAACTGCATTTTCATTTTGTTTTTTGATTGACATGGGAGGGTTGGAGGGGAAGCAGGGGGAAAATTTTAAAAGTAAATGTTGAAATGTGGTGCGCTCTGCTGAGACAGAAACTAGGAGAGATGGGACAAGTATTTAAGATAAGAAGAAAGGCTGAATTTGAGTTATGGAGCAAATTCTATTCTCCTGCGGGTGCAGATATGCTCCTGCCAGCAGAATTTGATGCATAAGTCAATGATAGAATCATAGAATCTCAGGGTTGGAAGGGACCTCAGGAGGTCACCTAGTCCAACCCCCTGCTCAAAGCAGGACCAATTCCCAACTAAATCAATGTGGCAGAGAATTCAACTCTGAATTCCACTGTCCAGGGACCAGCTGAGATCAAGTCTGGGACTGAGGGGGCTGGAAATCTGCTGCTACGTACATCCTCTGCTACCCCTGCCCTTCAGGGAAGGGGTATCTTAGGGCAACAGCAGCTACTGTCCTCAAGGCTGCAACTAACACCTGTAGAACAGCAGCTGGCCTGACACAGAGGTTTCCTTTCCTTGCTGCTCCATCCTTGTGGAAATACTTAGGGTAGAGGGTTCACAAATCCTCTGGGATCTGCAAGGAGATTCATGCAATGCATACCATTAAGAAGCAACACCCAGCTTTCCACGAAATATATAAATCTCACTGGGTGAAATATTTCCGTGAAACATAACTCAATAAAAACTGCTTGCAAAACTTTTTTTTTTTTTTTTTAAACTGGTTTGTATGGGCTAGCATGCCTTCATGTTCAGAAAGAGGTTGCTTTTCCATAGCTTAGTTGGATTGTTGTGAGCCCACAACGCAAGGTTTAGGTCTGATGTGCCCTTGCATGTTCATGCAGATTTGCATATGTTCAGAACTATGTATGGGAATGAAACTCACACGCTAATAGCAGCCTCAAATGTTTGCAGTAAGTTGGTGTGTTTTGATTGTTCCGTAAGCTGGAAAGGTGTCAACTTTTTGCCCCCCGGCTCACCTACAGCTATTCATTTTCTTATTGTCTAAAAGTCCAATGGCTTAGCAAATGGCCGCGAATGGACAAAGTCTAATTCTGACAACTTTTGAGATCCAAGTTGAACACTTCACACAATTCTAGTGCTTGTGTAAGGAGGAGATGATTATTTTATTTCTTGGTTACAGAAACGCTAATCGGTTTCCTGTATCTGAGGCACAACTGCCTTACCAAATTTCTCTGTCTGAAAACTAGTTTTATAGCACAACTTTTTAATAATGGGGATTAGATGGCTCCTGGGGATCGGTGATGGAACACAAAGCCTTTTACCTCGAGGTCAACTGTTCAAATTAACCTGTTGGGGCAACCACCATTCACAATAATCGGAAGCGATTTGGTTCTCTCTGTTGAAGGAGTTGATGATCTTCGTTCACTTCCTAGTGGACCAATGACCACTATTGGCATGGACTGGAACTTTTGTTAGCATTCTTGGCAAAGGCAAAGGACTTAATAGGCCAGGAGAGCTAAAGCACCCTCTATTTTGAGGCATAAAAACTGGGAGATGTAGGGGTAACTTGCACAGCCACTACCAATGAGGCATTTATTCTGAGGAAAAACAGAGGACTTTCATCTCCAGGCCTATCAACATGGCAACTTTTACCATCAGAGCTGGGGGAAAATTTTCACACGAATAGTATATTCACCAAAAAAAATGGCAGTTTTGGGTAAACCAAAAGTATTCCCAAATTTGTCACGAATTCACCAAACAGTTTTGGCCAATTCCCCCCGGATTTAGTTGCCATTCACACAACCAGCAGAGGTGATGGTGTCCTCCTTGTAGCCCAATTCCTCCTGCTGTCTGATGTGGAGAAGAGATTTGAACTTGGGTCTCCCACATTATGAATGCCTGTGGAGTACCACTGTGAATGACAGTGAATAGCCATTGGGCGAGGGAAAGAGAGAGGCTGACTCTGTAGAGGTGGTTAGCCACTCATTCATCTGTGGTATGGGAGACCCAAATTCAAGTCCCTGTTCCAATGACTATTTAATTATTTATACACCGTTCAGCAGCTTCATCAATGGAGACAGAGAGACCCACACCAGAATGCCCCATAGCCCAGTAGCGAGGGTACTTTTGTGCACTGCGGGGAATGCAAAGTCAAATCCCTTCTCCACATTAAATGGAGGGAGGAACTGAATACAGGTAGGTGCCCTAACCACTGGACTAAAAGTTATAAGAAGAGCACCAGCACTGCCTCCTCCTCCAGCCATTTTGTGAATCGAACCCTTTAAAAATGCCACCAATAAAATGTTTCAGTCAAACAAGAAGTTTCTTTTGACCTGTAATGGATTTTTTTCCAGTTTGCCAACATCTTTATTTTTAATTTTTCAAAATTGGTTCGACCTGCACCAGTCCCCCACCCCCTGGTTTTTCAGAATGGCCAAAAAAATCAGTTATTTCCCAGTTCTGATGACCATCACTACATTTACTTGAAATCCTGTTTTCTGAGCTCAAAACACTACAGTAAATAGCCACATCTTTAGTTGCCCATAGCAAAAAACAACCCACTAAGCCCTGTGCACTGGGCCATCTTCAATTAATTTCTGGCCTTCCTTGTTCCAAACAGGGTAAGATTTTTGAGCGCCTGGGTTTCTGCTCTGAGATTGACTTCGTCCGCTACACACAAGAGGGAAAAAAACTGCCGGAGGACCCCAAACTCTTCATCAAGGATCTGCGATTTGAGGATGTGCCTGTGAGGGTTTACCAGCCTAGAGCGCCTTCTGCTGGCCTAAGGAGAGGGCTCATCTACTTGCATGGAGGAGGCTGGATGTTTGGAAGCATTAGTAAGTCTTTAAAGGGGCGGGGGAGAAACACTAACAGTATTTAAAACAAATAACTCATCTGAACTGTTTAGAACCACAGAAAAGGTTCCAGGTCTGTTTCCCATTTCAGGAGAAGTTTTGGACCAGTTCTTATTGTATCCAAATGGAGTTGTGGCTTCCATATTAGTATCTAAATTAATGTACACTGGTTGCTGTTGGTAAAAACACCTTTCAAATCCAACCTTCTGAAGCCTGATGGCCTAACGCCCTGTTTTTATTTAAATTTGTGCAACTCCATTGAACTCTGAGGGGAGGATTGAGGTCTGTAATGTTTATTGGTGCCGGTATTTTGGGTGTCCATGTGATGTTAAAATGTCACATGGAGGGGTTTGGTTTTTGGGGGTGGGTGGAGAGTTCACACTAGGTAGAAAAGATTGCCTGTCATAGGCCACCCAAAGCTTTTCTACTACGGTTGGAAGAAACAAAGAAAGAAAATTGGGCTGTATAAGTAGGGGCATTGCCAGCAGATCGAGGGACGTGATCATTCCCTCTATTCGGCATTGGTGAGGCCTCATCTGGAGTACTGTGTCCAGTTTTGGACCCCACACTACAAGAAGGATGTGGAAAAATTGGAAAGAGTCCAGTGGAGGGCAACAAAAATGATTAGGGGGCTGGAACCCCCTATGAGGAGAGGCTGAGGGAACTGGGATTGTTTAGTCTGCAGAAGAGAAGAATGAGGGGGGATTTGATAGCTGCTTTCAACTACCTGAAAGGGGGTTCCTTAGAGGATGGATCTAGACTGTTCTCAGTGGTACCAAATGACAGAACAAGGAGTAATGGTCTCAAGTTGCAGTGGGGGAAGTTTAGGTTGGATATTAGGAAAAACTTTTTCACTGGGAGGGTGGTGAAGCACTGGAATGGGTTCCCTAGGGAGGTGGTGGAATCTCCTTCCTTAGAGGTTTTTAAGGTCAGGCTTGACGAAGCCCTGGCTGGGATGATTTAGTTGGGGATTGGTCCTGCTTTGAGCAGGGGGTTGGACTATATGACCTCCTGAGGTCCCTTCCAACCCTGATATTCTATGATTCTATGATTCTCTAGGAAGTGGATTGTCACGAATTGCTTGGATGGCTAACACTGGTATCTTTGCCACAAGGAAACTAGCCTCTTGTTTTCTAGAAAACTGAAAATACTCCGGGTAGAGCTGGATGAATAATTGATTTTTTCGGTTCCGCAAATTAATTAATTAAAGCCATCAGTTTGGATCAAACTGAGTGGGAAAAAAATGGTGGTGGTGCATTTTGTTGCCATCCACATTAATAATTTTCAGCCCAGTGGCGGATTCAGGCTCAGATCCCTACCCTAGAAGAGGGATTTGAAGTCACATCTCTCTTCTCTTAAATAAGGGCGTCAACCTCCAGGCTATAGGCTATTCTGAGGCGGGTCTATTTCCATCTCTCCTGGTATGGCTGTTCCACTTTGTATAAAATACTTGAATAGTCACTGGGCCAGAGAGCAAGAGCAAGAATGACGCTATAGCCTGGGATTAAGGGGGATGTAGCAGGGGGAACACCCAAGTTAAAGTCCTTGTGCCAATGAATAATTATATATATAAACTGGAACAGCTGCAACAGGAGAGAGAGTGCCCCACCCTAGAACAGCCCATAGTCTAGTGGTTAGGGCAGTCAGCGGAGAAGGTAGAGTCCTAGTTTCAAATTGCTGCTCCAGAGCAGTGATTCAAACCTTCATCTCCCACATCTAGATGAGTGCCCTAACCACAGAGCTAAAGGTTATAAGATGGGCAGCAGCACGGCTGTCCCTCAAGTTGTAAACCTAGCCCTCCCCCACAAAATTTTTTTGGCCAAAACTATTTGGTGAATTTCTGTCATATTAGTAAATAGTTTCAGGTCAAACAAAACTGCATTTTGGGGCAAATAAACTACGTCTGAAAATTTTGCCCAGCTCAAACAGATTTTTGACGGGTCTTCAAGCCAGTCTCCAATTTTGCATACACTTTCAATTGCAGGTTTAATATCATGAGTGCAAATGTAGGGTCCTTTTCAAGAAAATTTAGCCATCACTATCCATTTATTGTCGTAGAAAGGATCAAGAGACCAAATTCTGCCCTCAGTTTCTCCCTTTCAACCCCACTGCCTTCACGGAACAATAAAAAGGTTAGACAAGTACAAGGCAGATTTAGCACAAGCCCATTAGCTGGGTTACAGAATATACATCAGTACTGATTGGACCGCCTCAGAGCAGAGTAACATGATATGGTGTTAAATGTTGATGGCCCATCTGGATTAAGGCTCCCAACGCTGGTGGAGCTGAACAGTAGAAAACTTGTAGAAATCTTCCCTAGCGTACAGAGAACCAACCTGCACCTACTGTTAAATCAGGAATGGGTGGTATGTGTTATATGGTGGCAGTGATAGTCTGAAAATACCGTACCTGAGCTTCTTAGAAATATGCATGTGAAGGGAAAGGTGAAAAGCATTGCACTTTAACAGTGCCGCAAACAAGTGAAAATGCAGTTCATAAGCTAACAAATACAATTATTTAACTGGCAAAAACAAATAAACCCAAGACAACTAGAAATAGGCCCAAACCAAAACTACGGATTCACCCCACACTATTTGGGATGGAAAATTTTGGATCCGGGTCTGGATCAAGAAACAAATGTTCAGCTGGGACTCATCTGAATTTAAGACACTAATTCAGTGCCATTGGAAACATTTGTTTTCAGATTCCTATGACAGAGTGTGCCGCTATATTGCCAGAGAAAGCGAATCAGTGGTGGTGTCTGTTGGGTGAGTTAATCCAGTACAAATGGAGATTATGTACAAGGAGTGGGTACGACAAATATTGCAACCTTGTGCGGTATCTTTGGGGACCATTGTATTCAGTGCTTATGTATTATTGTGTTCTACTTCCTGTGGGAGGGTTACCACAGCTCTTCCAGGAACTAAGAACATTGGGGGTTTTCATACATCAGATCAACTGCCCCTGGATTTCCCCTCAATGGTCCAGCGAGAGCACCCATTCTCAGGTTTCCATTGCCTTTTGTGAGTGGAGACCTACCTCTCCCACCCTTCTGACCGGGGTATTTCTAGGCTACCCAGCTCCCTGCCTTCACTGTGGTATTCCCAGCATAGACTGGCTGCCCAAGCACACCTGCTTGCTTTCTCTTCCGAGATGATTCACAGTGCGACTGCCCATCGTTACAGATATCTCACAGCTCTTTTTATGCAAGCCTATTTTATTGATAAATGCACTACAGAGAAAACCTACTAAAAACAATAAAAACCTACACGCATACTATCAAGCTTACTAGACATCAACCCAGTTCTAACATAGAGTCCAGCAGGAGCAATCCTTTAAAACCCCACAAAGGGGGTCTCTTGTATGGTCACAACTTTCCACTGGATGCATCCGATGAAGTGGGTTTTAGCCCACGAAAGCTTATGCTCAAATAAATTTGTTAGTCTCTAAGGTGCTACAAGTACTCCTCATTCGTTTAACTTCATAACAGCATCAGCTCAGAACTAGCACACTTATATCATTTTACTCCATTTATACAGCTCAGGGTCTTTGATCTGGAGTTTCTAAGAGCAGGTAATTAGTAAACAATGGGTTTTCCTCCCCAGGGCGTACTTCCAAAGGGTGGTTTTGAAGTGGATCATTTGAATTCCCCCAGGTACTTTCTAGAAAAAACACTTCACATGCATTGTTCCAAAAAGCCCTTTGAAGTTCTTAATATCTTCCAGGGATTGCATTAGTCAGTCTCCTAGAGAAGTTACATACATACAATTCCACAATATCACACACTCAATTGCATTTTTAATTCGATGGACCCCAAAGACGATCAACCTAATTCAACAAGGTCCAACCTAATTCAATAAAGTATATTCAGGAAATTGTCAGTCTGTCACAGGGGTGCTTGAAGTAAGTCGCTGAGATGGTAAACAACTCCAAAGAGGTACCATCCTCTGGGTTGGTTTGAAAGTTCTGGTTGAAACTGGATTTTCCAGAGACCAAGAGACAAAGAAAGGGTTTTTGGTATAAAAAGCTAAGCTTGAACGGATACAGGGTCTTCCTCTTGATTCAGCAAATGGACAGGATCTTTGGTCTTAGTAGGGCCCCAGGCCATATTGGCTTACCACAGCCCTGTAAAACCAACGGATGATTTTGGGTACATTTCGTGTCTAAATCTGTTTATGGTTTATTATAGGTTTTCTTTGTGATGCTTTTACCTTAAGAATAAATGTTCTCTGCTGAGAAAGAGCTGTGTGGTAACTCATAATTGCTGGTATACACTGGTCGTAGACGTTGGAGAAAAAGCCACACAGGGCTGGCCATCAGGTAGACTGGCTTGCTGGGGAGATCACAGTGTATGTCAGGGGGCTGTGGAGCCTTGTCAGACTCCTGGTCAGAAGGGAGTGGGACACAGGTCCTTGCCCAGGGACAGATGACATCTAGAGACCTGAATGGGCAGTCCTGGAGTGGACCATGGAAGTGGGATACAAACGCAGTTACCCTGAAACTGTGACAGAGAGTTTAGAACTGGCACGTTGAACTTTCAGGAATATGCCTTTATTGGACAACTGCCTGTCCAGCATGAAAACAGCTCACCAAAAGGCCCAGATTTACATTCTGCACTGTACCCCATTTTCCTCCGTGCTGCGATGATGCCGGGCCTGCCCTGTGTCACAAACTAGTCATCCCACTACCCCCAACCCCGATATGGTTCCTGCCATGAAAACAGATTTTTTTCCTTTGCATTTAATCCAACATTTACTATGGTTTTTGCAGACCCAAGAAATAGTTTACACATGGTATGGAAATATTATTGAGAAGGTCACACAAGGTTATGCTGTAGAATGAACAAGAGGGTGTCTGAACACATATCTAATGTCCTCTACCCTTTTTTGTGAGGGCATGTGCTTCAAGCCTGTGGAAAGCAGACATTGCAATAGGAGACTCTTCCTCAGGGTTACTTTGTTTGGGATATGTTCTTATATTACGTATACCATTACATTATGAGAGAGCATGCATCATTTTCCTATTTACAATACACAAAAGGTGCACGCCCCTCTGAAAAGCCTCTTTCTCTTGTATCATAACTGCTAACGTAATTGCTTCCTGTTTAGGAATGACTCACTCCATTTTATTATGAGTGAACTATTTATTCTTTATTTGCCTTTTCTGTCAAAAATCTCTCCTTGTCCAATCTATTGCAGCAGAGTTAAGAGAAGTGTCTACCTCTTTCTCCTCATATGTCCCGCTCTGAAGTTTCTCATGTTGGGAGGTAGATACTTGGCATTGTCAGTACCCCAGATTAATGTTAGGGAATGTATCTACTTGTCGCCTCCTGTATGCCTCCTACTTGGTATGCTCCACCTTTTATTAACACTTCCTGTCTCCTCCATTCCCTGTCTCCTTCACTCCCACATTGGTGACCTTCTTTCATGCCACTCATAACTTAATCACAGCCTCCAAATTAATGTTTATCAAGAGGCAGATTAAGGCCCCTTTAAAATCTTGACCCCATGTATTTTAAAATATTTACTATATTCACAGTTAATATTGGGATCCTTGATTGATTGGTCCTTTCTCTGAAGCAGTCTGTGTCTCATAAAGAGAGCTGATCATGTTTTAGTTCTGATTGTTTTCTGCTATTAAGTGGAGCCCATTCCTGAGGGAAGACTCTCTATTGAAATATGAATAGTTGCAATAAGATTGCAACTTATATAAAGGAAATGCTTCCTGCCCACAGAGGACTTATTTATCTTTTGGCATAATAGTAGTAATTATTATTACTAAATAGCACACTTAATAATAACCGTGTACAGCTCAATGAAGAAAAATGCAAAAGAATGACGAAGCCAGGGTACTTTTTAGATGCCAATAGCCATTTTGAAGAGCACATCCATAAGGCTTTGAGTGAAGACAAAGCTCCACTCAACATTAAACTCACTATGAAGGGTTTCCCCAACTCCTTCCAGGTCAGGATATTAAAAATTTTTCCAGAGTGTGCACCCTGGGAGAGGAATGGTAGAGGCAGGGCTGGCTCCAGGCACCAGCGAAGGAAGCAGGTGCTTGAGGCGGCCAATGGAAAGGGGTGGCACGCCTGGGTCTTCGGCGGCGGGTCCCTCAGTCCCTCTCTTCCTCTTAGAGCTGCCGCCGAAGTGCTACCGAAGAGGAAGAGAGGGAATGGCACGATTGAGCTCCCACCGAAGTGCCGCCAATCGGCTTTATCTTCCCCCCCCCTCCCCCCGCTTCACTGCTTGGGGTAGCAAAAAAGCTGGAGCCGACCCTGGGTAGAGGGATGGAAGAGCAGAAGAAAAAAAATTGACTATAAATAGAAAATAGTTGGTGTTGAACCTCCTCTCTTGTTCACAGGTCGCAAGTATCAAATCAGGGGAGGAGGGATAACTCAGTGGTTTGAGCATTGGCCTGCTAAACCCAGGGTTGTGAGTTCAATCCTTGAGGGGACCACTTAAGGATGTGGGGCAAAATCAGTACTTGGTCCTGCTAGTGAAGGCAGGGGGCTGGACTCAATGACCTTTCAAGGTCCCTTCCAGTTCTAGGAGATAATTTAAAATTTATTTATTTAAAAACAAACAGAATATTAGGGGCATCTAAAAAGAATGCTCTTTCTGTAAGAAAATCCCACCATCAAGAATGAAGAATGTTGAAAGAAAATTTTAAATTATTATGACTTATGTAGATTACAGTTGTGCCTAGAGAACCTAGCTGAGATCTGCACTGCATTGTGGTAGATGTAGTAGAACCCACAGTGAGGAGCAGTCCCTGCTTTTCAGAGCCTCCAATCTAAATAGACAGAGCTATAGGACTAACCGATTTTTCAGTTCAGTAGGGTTAACTAAACTAAAGGATTTAAAAAACTGTTTTGGTTTCACCCAAAACAAAAATTTTCTGGTGAATCCTCAAAAAAAAAACAACAACCCAAAAAACAAAAAAACCCTCAAAAATGTCATTTCAGTTTGAACAAAATGTTTCATTTGACCCGAAACCAAATGTTTAGGTTTTTTTATTTTAACCCCCCACACCTTTTTTAAAATAAAATTGACTTAAAATTCAAACAAAAATCATTTTGAATTGAAAAATCAAAACTTTTAAAAAAAAAAAAAAAACGTTGAAACAAAAACATTTTGATTATTTTCACCCCCTGAAACGATTTGCAAATTCAGTACAAATTTGCGGAATATTTTGGACAAACAATCTGCATTTTTAGGTGAACAGACAGAGCAGTTAAAGCGCGTGAGGGAAACAGAGGCACAGTTAGGTGAAGAAGCTTGTTGCAAGGTGAGTGACAGGCCTAGGAATAGAACTGTCCCTCCCAACCCCCAGTCTCTGCTGCCTCTCCAATAATCAATGTCTCCAATGTTGTAGGTATCGTTTGGCTCCTGAGCACAAGTATCCGTCTCAATTTAGGGACTGTCTCACTGCCAGCACACACTTTATGAAGACGGCAGAAGACTATGGGGTGGATTCTGCCTGTGTTATCATTAGTGGGGACAGCGTTGGAGGCACTCTTGCTGCAGCTGTTTGCCAAGCATTAGTGAGCAGATCGAATTTTCCAAAGCCACTTGCTCAGATTTTGATCTATCCAGGCCTTCAGGCAATAGATTTTTATTTGCCTTCATATCAGCAAAACTGTGCGGTGCCCATCCTGTACCGAGAGCACGTTATCGCCTGTTGTCTGAAGTATTTGGAGAAGGACGTCTCAGTATTGGAAAATGTCATGGAGGGGTCCCATGTTCCTTTGGACATGAAACTGAAGTATGGGAGATGGGTAAATCCAGACAATATCCCTGAGGAGTTTAAGATCAGAAGCTACAAACCACATTTGCCCACTTCATACTCAGATGAAGTCTATGAGGTGGCTAAACCAGCTTTAGAGACAACTTTTTCACCTCTTCTGGCTGAAGATTCCATTGTCAGCCGACTCCCCCTGTCTTATATTTTAACCTGTGAATATGATGTGCTTCGGGATGATGGACTGCTCTACAAGAAACGCTTAGAAGATAGTGGCGTCCCTGTGACTTGGTACCACGTTAAAGATGGCTTCCATGGAGTGATAAGCCTATTTGATTTTGGGATTCTATCATTTCGCTCGGGTAAAAAAGCAATGGATAACATTGTAAACTTTTTAAAAAGCTTATGAAAACGGTTTTTAAATGTTTGTATATATTTTAAAGTCTATATTTATACCAAGTTTCCGGAAGTCTGGATCAAAGATTACTATGACAGGATTAGGGGTTTGTGGTTTTGATTCTGCTCTTGTGTTTTAGTTGGGGGGGGGGGAAGGGGCAAAATAAACAGGTCTACTTTTAAGGCTTATTGGGTTCACATTCTATCAGGGCCGGCTCCAGGCACCAGCCCACCAAGCATGTGCTTGGGGCGGCGCCTGGAGGGGGGCGGCACGGCGGGGCGCTCCGGCCTGAGAGCGGGCCGCGACTGGGCTCGCCGCCCTCCCCCGGCACTCTGGCCGCCGGGGGGAGAGCGGTGAGCCCCGGCCGGGCTTGCCGCCCCCCTCCCGGTGCTCTGGCCGCCGGGGGCTCTCTGGCCGCCGGGGAGAGAGTGGAGAGCCCCGGCCGGGTTTGCCGCCGGGGGGAGAGCGGAGAGCCCGGGCCGGGCTTGCCGCCCTCCTCCCGGCGCTCTGGCCGCCGGGGAGAGCGGAGAGCCCCCGTCGGGCTCTCCACCCTGCTCCCGGCGCTCTGGCCGCCGGGGGCTCTCCGCCCTCCCCCCAGCGCTCTGGACGGCAAAAAAGCCAGAGCCGGCCCTGCATTCTATGAGAATACAGAGTATTGTACGTTTGTCTTTTGTTCAATTTTGACCCCCAGACTGGAGTAATAATGTATTTTGTCCTTTTAAATGATTAGCAATTTTAATAACTAATTAAACAATGCTTTCAGGAGTACAACAGAAAAAGAAACACACAATGCAAAGCAGTACCATAAATAAATACACTTTGAATAGGAGACACTTTTTGGTCGCTCCACCACTGATGTGTGATACCTATTGTGATGGTTCTCGGGGTGCCCAGGGCTGTGAATCCTTGCCTCTAGTGAGAGGTAGCCTTACCCTTGGTGACTGGGTGTCAGCACCCTAACACCATCAGCCTTTCAGCCACTCAAGCGCTCCCCTTTGGGCTATGCCAGCCTTGTAGGTTCACAGTAGGTGCACCTCTGTCTCCGAGTCTCCTTGAATCTTTCCCCTGTGATATCCAGACCCTGACACTGGCTATGCACAGAAGTCCCAGATCTGCTGCCCGAAAGGACCAGTGTACCCCAGTGTCATAACTATAAAGGGAAGGGTAACAGCCCTCCTGGACTATAAAATCCCTCCTGGCCAGAGACTTCAAAATCCTTTTACCTGTAAAGGGTTAAGAAGCTCAGGTAACCTGGCTGACACCTGACCCAAAGGACCAATAAGGGGACAAGATACTTTCAAATCTTGGTGGAGGGGAAGGCTTTTGTTTGTGCTCTTTGTTTTGGGGGAAGTTCGCTCATGGAACTAAGAGGGACCAGACATCAATCCATGCTCTCCAAATCTTTTTGAACCAAACTCTCATATTTCAAACTTGTATTTGAAATGTGAGAGGCAAGGCATGTTAGTTTTATCTTTGTTTTCTCAACTTGTAAATGTACCTTTTGCTAGGGTGTTTACCTCTGTTTGCTGTAACTTTGAACCTAAGGCTAGAGGGGGTTCCTCTGGGCTCTTTAAGTTTGATTACCCTGTAAAGTTATTTTCCATCCTGATTTTACAGAGATAATTTTTACCTTTTTCTTTAATTAAAA
This sequence comes from Terrapene triunguis, assembly GCF_002925995.2. Taxonomy (NCBI): domain Eukaryota; kingdom Metazoa; phylum Chordata; order Testudines; family Emydidae; genus Terrapene; species Terrapene triunguis. Next base: position 12,806,307 of record NW_020665065.1, read on the forward strand.
GCCTTCTTTTTAAGAATCTGATTGATTTTTCCTTGTTCTAAAATCCAAGGGGATTGATTTGGACTCACCAGGAATTGGTGGGGGGAAAGGAAGGGGGGAGGGAATGATTAATTCTTCCTTGTTTTAAGATCCAAGGGGTTTTGGATCAGTGTTCACCAGGGAGTTGGTGGAAGAGTCTCTCAAGGCTACCCAGGGAAGGGAGTTAGCCCATTGGGAGTGGTGGCAGCGGACCAGATCTAAGCTGGTAGTTAAGCTTAGAAGTTTTCATGCAGGCCCCCACATCTGTACCCTAAAGTTCAGAGTGGGGAAGGAGCCTTGACACCCAGTTTGCTAGTTTTACCTTAAACCACTGCTCCTGTAAACCACACAGCACTTATGAGCAACTTTTAATAGAACAAACATTATTATTTCTTAAAGAAACCCGAGATTCAACTTGGAACAAGAGAGAGTGGTGGAAACAAATGATTACAAGACAAAACAAAATCATAGAATGTGAACTAGGGCCTACACTTGTTAACAGTTGCCTTCCCTGTCTAATCAACTAGGTTTTTCCTCCAAAGTCAGAGCTGTTGCAGAGCTGGCTGGCTTTACAGGAACCAGGATCCAAGCTTTCATGGAGACATCCCCACTCCACAAAATGTTTCCTCAGTGAATGAATCTAGAGTGCCTCTATCCATTCTGTATGATACCAAAAAAGTCTTTTGTCTTTATTCATACACAGGGCGATCCCCTGCCTCTTGAAATGTTTCTTTTTTTAACCTCCAAGTAGTTTCAATTGTTTGCAGTTGTCCCTGCTGGTTTTCCATTGATAGTCTTGGGACTGAGCAAGGCTAGACAACTGAGTTTTACATTACATCATTTGCTAATTGGATAGGGGTGACCACTCCCTCCTGTTTGAACGGGCCATCACTGAGACATATTACCCCTTAATGACAAATTTTTACATCCAAGACCTTAAAGTAGATTTTCAACTTAGTTACGTTATTCTTTAAATATTGCCCGTACACACGTTTCACAATGATTATGAGTCTTGATAAGTTATGAGCTTTCTGTAGATACCTTACATGTTACCCTTTATATATAAATACCCTGCAAGACATGTGTTTGGTATAGTGAGTTTGCTAGGTTTGAGACAAAGACTGTTTGCGAAGAACAGGGGACCTTTGCCAAGGGGTGTCTGTGTCACACCTATCATATAGGTGAATGCAGTAAAACAATTTCAGATTTACAAAAATACATATCAGAACATGTAAATTCTAGTCCTCAACATGGCAAAAGACACGCACAGAAAGTTAGCCTCAAACGTGCAGAACTCATAAAATCCCAGCCTCAAGACTGCAAAAGTCTATAGAATTATTATTAGGAGAGTATATAGAATTATGCAATAAACAGGGCTCATCAATGCAAAAATGCGTGTAGAAACATGCTGTAAAGCAGCCTCAGCATTACAAGAATACATAGAAAACCACACCCAACCATCGTCTGAAAATCCTGCTCAGCTCCTTGTAGGGGAGGCCCACTAGGGTCTTTGACTTTGGGGATGGAAGGACCCTCAGATACTTATGAAATGAACAATAGCCAAACTCTCTGCAGGAAGGCTCTGAAAGGTTCTAATTTCACTCCAAGAGGTCCTGCAAGAGGCTCTTGTGGAGGTACCCAGGGCTGTGAGGTGCCTCCCTACCACCTGCCCATAGTGTAGAGAAGCCTGGTCTGTGCCTGCCAGGGTTAGCTCTCTGACTCCACCCTAGCCCCACCCCTTCCCTGAGGCCCCACCCCCACTCACTACATTCCTCCTCCCTCGATCGCTCGCTTTCCCCCACCCTCACTCACTTTCACTGGGCTGGGGCAGGGGCTTGGGAGGGGGTGAGGGCTCTAACTGGGGGTGCAGGCTCCGGGGTGGGGACAGAAATGAGGGTGCAGAAGGGGGCTCCGGGCTGGGGAAGGGAGTTGGGGTGGAGGAGGGGGTGAGGGCTCCAGCTGGGGGTGTGGGCTTTGGGGTGGGGCTGGGGATGAGGGGTGCAGGAGAGGGCTGTGGGTTGAGGTGGGATTTGGGATTTGGGAGGGGGTATGGGCTCTGGGCTGGGGGTGCGGGCTCTGGGCTGGAGCCAAGGATGAGGTATTTAGGGTGTAGGAGGGGGCTCCAGGCTGGGGGGTGGAGTTGAGGGATTCAGATTGCAGGAGGGGGCTGCGGGTTGAGGCAAGGGACTGGGGTGCAGGAGGTGGACCCCCTGCCTAGGAGCCAGACCTGCTGGCCACTTCTGGGGTGCAGCGTGGTGCCAGGACAGGGAGGCACTAGCCTGCCTTAGCTCTGCAGCACCACTGATTGGATTTTTATCGGCCTGGTCAGCAGTGCTGCCCGGAGCTGCCAGGGTCCCTTTTCGACTGGGCATTCTGGTCAAAAACCTGTGATCCTTGGAAAATCCTGTGCACCTCCTGTATACTCTGCAAGTTGGCATCAAAAAGTCCCTGGGTCATTTCTCTCTCTTTACTCCCCCTGCCCCTGGGGAACGGGAAGAGAGCCACAAAGGGTCTCCTCCTCCCTCTCCTAGAAATGGGAGAGTCACATAATTAATTCCTCGAGAAAAACAAACATCAGCTACATTGGGTATCAGAATACGACGGGGTATTTTCAGCTGATGCTTGGTTAGCAGGCATTTAGATTTCCCATTCTCACATCTGCTGCTGTTCAGAACAGCTGACCAGCAACACCACACTTGGCTATTTGCCTGCCCAGCACAGCCAGCACATAACCTTTGAACCAAACACCCAGAAAAAACATTTGTGCGGTGACTCTTACAATGTAAGTGCAGCAGATTTAAACTACAGTAAGGTCAGTGCAGCAGTTTTTAGCCTGAAAACTACATATTAAAAGTAGACAACATAATAAAACTACCTTTTTCTTCAGATGACATGATGGACACTGCAAATGGTACATTTATCTGAAAGCTACATTATTTCAGATAAGTACTAGAGTAAAGCTATGCACTGGTTCTCTTGCACAGAGGTTTTAGTAGTATATTAACACCTGTAATTATTAAATCAGACTATAGGGCCACATTCTGTTTTCACATCTCTCAGCTGCACTGCTAGCACCAACTCATATGCCTGGAGCAGGTCCTGGGTGCATATTTATGTATCTGTTTACAAGAATTAATTGTATCTTTAGGGGGAAAGAAGCCAAACAAACAGGAAAACCAGATTAAAACATAATAGAAATGAACAACAATACTTACCAGCTGGAAAAAAGGGAAATGAAGCAAGCAGCAGCCATTTGCAAAACTGCCACTTTAGGGCTATGGCAGCTTGTCTCTGCCAAATTTAAAGGGACAGCTCCCAGAAAGGGATGCTGGGAAAGGGTTTTTGTTATGAGCTGGGTTAAACCTTGTTATGAGTTGAGTTAAAATCTCATTAAAAACTCATGTATGAACATGCCCTCTACTTAAGAGAGTTGTGAGACAGGTAAGGGACCACACCTAAAGCAAGGTCTCATAGAGTCTGTTTGAAAACTAAAGACCCGAGGGCAAAGGGGGCAGAGGGATTCCAGTGTGTATTGTAACCAGGTGGGGCTGGGTGTATCTGTGGGAGAAGACCGACACACAGGCCCAGATTCTCAAAGGTATTTAGGCTTGTAGTTCCCAATGATTTCAGTAGGAGATAGGCACTTAAGGTACCTTTGAGGAACTGGCTGACAGAGACAACTGGACAAAATCTGAGTAGAAGCCTGTAAGCACAGCGTGGCCCAGGACCCTAGAGAGAGGGCCTAGGTCAGGGTGCTGGCTGAAAAGAAGCACTCCTTTTGCTTTTGGTTCCCCCTGCATTTGCAGAAGCAAGCCTTTGTACATTCCTTGTAAATAAGCAAGATGGCATTAAATAAAATACCAGAGTCCATCATCAGTTTCTGCTCCCAGCTGGAACATCCTGAGGGCTACTTTGATGAGCCTCTTGCATCAAAAAAGGGTAATAACTCCTGTAAGGCAGTAAGCCTCCAGTGCTGCATCTCAGCAGGCGTGAATCAGTCACTAAGAGATGTTCTTTTAGGGAAGAGAGCTGCTTTTCTTTCTCTCTCATAACCATCGCAGTTCTATGTGCTATGACACAGTATTGCCGAATAAAGGATTTGCTCTCTGGACGTTCAGAACGTTTCACTTATTCATACTGCTATGTCCCCTTTTCTCTTCCATACCTTGGTTCTGGTTGGAGGCCTAATTAGACTCTTAAATTGGACCTTTTTTTTGCATCCACTTCTACCTTAAAATGTCAGGGAGCTTTTCTATTACGGCTCAGTAAATTAATACTGGACTTAATATACTGAAGCCAAAATTACAGCATTGTCTGTGACAATGTTTTACTAAAGCAAGTAAATGACCTTGTAATCAAATGCGTTTGCACGGTAAGCATTTTAAATAAAGCTGAATATTTTGCTGTTATAAAAAAAAAAAAAAGACTGATTTGATCAAAAATATTTTTCTCTGTCCGGAATGCTGGCTATGATTACATTTCCATAGGAACTAGTAAGATATTGCCATGTAGAAGATCATTATTTGTAGTAACTTCATAACGGTATGAAAGCATATGAACAAAGAAAGAATAATGTCCTTGAGCTGAAAACTTAAGGCCTAGATGCTGCAAGTTGTTCTATGCACAAGGCCCCCTTGACTTCAGTGGGAACTTGCAAAATCAGGCTCTAACTCTGAAAAGTTACCATTATTATGATGCCATGATATAAATATGAAATAACAGGGTACTATGGTAGTAATTAAAGTCAGACACAGACCTAGCGTGTCGCCCTATCCCAGTGTTTCTCAAACTGGGGTCGCCGCTTGTGTAGGGAAAGCCCCTGGCAGGCCGGGCCGGTTTGTTTACCTGCCCCGTCCTCAGGTCCAGCCAATCACGGCTCCCACTGGCCGCGGTTCGCTGCTCCAGGCCAATGGGAGCTGCTGGAAGCGGCGCAGGCTGAGGAACGTACTGGCCGCTGCTTCCAGCAGCTCCCATTGGCCTGGAGCAGCGAACCGTGGCCAGTGGGAGCCGCGATCGGCCAGACTTGCGGACAGGGCAGGTAAACAAACCAGCCCGGCCCGCCAGGGGCTTTCCCTACACAAGCGGCGTCCCCAGTTTGAGAAACACTGCCCTATCCAAAGCTGCCAGAGCATAACATGATACTACAGTACTTATGTGAAAAGAGCATTCTGTACAGGCAGCGGGCTGGAGGGCGGGGATTGGAGGATGCTTTAGAGAATCGCGATGCAATAGTCAAGGCAGGAGGAGATGAAGGCCCAGAACCGCAAAAGGAGTTAGGTGTTGCAATGGGGCAGCATCGCATCACCTAACATTTAGGTGCCTAGAAAATCACTGGAACATCACTGTGATCCACACGGCTTGAATTTGGCACCCAGGCTCTCTGCACAATGAATGGGAACAGATAGGCACCTCAGAACAGGAGCCACACAAGCCAGCATCCTAGGCGAGGAGCTGCCTAAGCCAGCCAATGGGAGATGTTGACAAGAAGGATGTGTCCTAAGCCCCCTTCTCGCACAGTTAGGTGCTTAAGTCCAGGCTGCAGGCAGGCACCTATCTCTGCTTGCAGTCCACAGCTGGGAACACCTCTCCTGGAGGTAGGCAGTTTGGGGCCTAAACTGTTTCTTATGAGAATGATTTGGGTACCTAAGATTATCTAGAGAATCCCTCATAACCTCTAGCCCAGTGGTTAGAGTGCTCTCCTGGGAGATCATAGAGTTCAATTATCCCCTCTACCTGTTGGGGAAGAAGGGATTTGAACAGGGGTCTCTTACCTCCCAAGTGAGAATCCTAACCACTGGACCCAACCCTTAGAATATCTTAAAGCACTCACCTGAGACAGGAGAGGTTCCTGTTCAAATCCTTTCTCCTCATCAGGCAGAATGGGGAATTGAATCAAGGTTTCCTGCTGAGAGGGCCTTATACCTACCATACTTCATCCAGTGCAAAGGGGTTGTGTACGCTAACTGATTAACCACATGACATTAGAAAATGTAAACCACGATTGCTGGCCTTTCAGAACCAATTTCCAAACACCAGTGATGCAAAACAATGCAATAGCCTTTGGAATTAATGTGGGGTTCTTTCAACAGTTCTGTGTCTTGGGCTTTGAGTGGGGAGTCTCCCTCATCTTTGCATCTGACTGCACCCCATTTGAGCATTGGCCTGCTATACCCAGGGTTGTGAGTTCAATTCTTGAGGGGGCCACTTAGGGATCTGGGGCAAAATCAGTACTTGGTCCTGCTAGTGAAGGCAAGGGGCTAGACTTGATGACCTTTCAGGGTTCCTTCCAGTTCTATGAGATAGGTATATCTTATTACTGGTGGCAAGATTATCCTTGCCAGTGAATATTTGGGGAAAGTGCAGGGATATGCAGAGTGGCCAATCCCACGCCAAAAATGATGAATCGGGCCTCCAAAAATCATTACAAATCATGACATGTTACAAAAATAAAAGTCAGTTACATTTTCTTTGCTTTCTGGCTTCTGAGCCCTTGGGGGACACTTCGGTCACATTTTCAATCTTCTCTCTGCAACCACAAGGGTTAGAAATTTACTTTTTTTAAAATGGAAGCTGAGATACTGATGTAATTCCATCATTCCCAGAGTTGGGCCTTTAAGAATGCCCCCGCCCGCAATCATGAGATGCTTTTGATAAAACCATGAGAGTCGGGAACACTGGATTGCATGGCTGAGAGGTACCGCAAATGCAGGCATGATGTAAGAACCTCCAAACAGGGCCGGCTCTGGCTTTTTTGCCGGGGGGGGGCGGCCGGAGCCCCTGGGGGAGGGCGGAGAGCCCCGGCGGGGGCTCGGCTCTCCCGCCCCTCCCCCGGCGGCCAGAGCGCCGGGGGCAGGACGGCGAGAGGGCGGCGAGCCCCGGCTGGGGCTCGGCTCGGCTCTCCCCCCGGCGGCCAGAGCGCCGCGCCGCCCCCCTCCAGGTGCCGCCCCAAGCACGAGCTTGGGTGCTTGGTGCCTGGAGCCGGCCCTGCCTCCAAAATGTTCAGAGTTCCTATTATCTGCTGCATGTCTAAAATTTGGGATGCTTATCTGAACTGAAACTTTAAAATGGGATTGCTTTCTCTCTTTTTTCGGTAAAAGTGGCTTGTTGTTTAGCTAATGCCTTTCTAAAGGTCCCATTCTGATTTTTTTTTAAAATAATGGCATAATCCCAGTGCACTCTGAGATGAATAAATTATGGATGCAGATCACATGCAATATACAGTACAGCCTTTTCTCTCTCTACTGGTAAATGTATCTGCATACCACAAACTTGAACTTCAGGTTCTTTACGCAGTCCTAGATAAATATCACCTACGAACAGTCTCATATACCATCATGGAGACATGAGACAGAACTATAGACATAGATTACCATGGTTCACACCCTTTCTCCTTCCCACTGCAAGGTTAAATGCAGTCTCAGTGTATGAATAGCTGGCAGCTTGTACAGTATTTTGGAGTGTCTAACACCTCATTGGCAGAGCTGCTGGCATATGCACAGCTGTGAGAATCATTGACGTATTACAGTTCCAGACCTTGAGGACTCCGCAGCATTTGCTAACTAACGGAGAGGCCTTTGTACGACCTGTAACTGAGAAGGGGAAAAATTCATCCTAGTGCAGCCTGATTACAGGCAGAGGTGCTCCAGAAACAGGAAGTAACAAATCAAAGAGAACGCAGGAGTCAAGTGAAAGTCAGATTCCTGGCTACGTCCGGCCTCGTTGCATGAAATGGAGTTTGTTTATGCACTGCTGGTGTTAGTACTGGCAGTTTTCGTTGCTGCTTTCATATTGTTAGTCGTGGGGACAATTTATTTTGATCTCTCCAACTCAGAAATCCCTCTTGGAGTGGACCAGCCTGTAAAGCTCCGAATCGTTCATAGTATTTTGATTGGCACAGCGGTTCTGGTGAGTTTACCTTGTCTGACATGAAGGATTCTGACAGATGGGGTGCTTAGGTCAGTGTTTAAATGTCACTCTAAGCATAATGCAAATGCCGGAAATAGGAACCCTGCCAGATGCATTTACTTGCAGTGAAGGCAGGATGCTACTTTTATGCTTTTTGGCTGTACTTAGGAAGCAGTTTCTCTAAATCTCTGTACGTAGGAAGCAGAGTCTCTAAATCTAGACTCTTTACCTTTGTAGTGCATGTACAGACAGATTCTGCTTGGCTCGTAAGGTGGTACCTAGTGGGGTGCACCCCAAAGGATTCAAAAACCATGAATCAGGCACTAAAAATCATGAGTTTTTTCTTTTTTTAAAAAGATGATAAATGTTGGGCTGCTTTTATTCCCTCCCCCAGTTCCAGACCCTTTAAGGCTGCACTCGGGTCATGTTTACAATTCTCTCTGTAACCATGAGGGCTAGAAACTTTGTTTTTGAATAAAGGCTGAGATTCTCATGAAATCACAGAATCTCAGGAGCAGGGGCGCTGAGCAAAACACCTTGTGTTGTGAGAGTCATGATAAAATCATGACATTTGACAACACCACACGGTGAGGAACCTTTCCTTGCTCCACACCACATGCAGGGCCAGGCAGAAGTGCAGCCCCAGCATTCTGGGGAGTGCAGGGTCACTTCCAGCCCTACTCTCCCAAGGGCATGTGGTTCACCAAAGGGGACAGGTGGGAACCAGAGCCATGGCTCTGCCCCCTCTATTAGCTGGCCAGTCGTGTGGAGAGGGGTAAAATGCACCCCACAAATAAACTCTTCAGATTATTTTAAAATAAAAGCAAAACAAAACAAAGACATACTTGTTTCTCAGCTGGGAATATCTACAGTTGTAATAGCCCAAATAGCGTGGAATTCTGTAACACAATGCGTGCTTACAGTTCATGACAAGAATGTAATGAGTCGCTTTGAATTTTTAACAACCGGGTCCTGGATTTTCCAGCTTCTCAAACCAGAAAATCCAGTTCTCTCTCTCTCTTATTAACCATACATTGGCTGCTGTATAATAAGTCAGATTTACACTCTGCAATATAAGTGACTGGGTTTAGAACATTTTTAAACTGGGAATAATTTAAAAAAACCAAGGCATATACTGAGGCAACAATATTGTTTGCAGTTGCTTTATTTCAATTGTTTTTGTATCTAGAAAATACAACTGTACAAATCAAGTCACCCAGTGTTTATATATAATCAAAACCATGAGTATTAGCTTCTTTAAAGTTACCAGAGCGTTACAGAACTTAAATCACTACTCTACAGAGTCTGCTTAGTTTGGTTATCTTCAGTGTCAAGTGTAGGGAACATATTTATTTACAAGCAAATTCACTACCAGTTTAATAAAATGCCTTTCATAGGTAAGTACTTTACTGAGAGATAGTCATGCAGTTTGCAGTTTTGTAGCTGTGTTATCCCCAGGATATTAGAAAGACAAGCTGGGTGAGGTTATATCTTTTATTGGACCAACTTCTGTTGGTGAAAGAGACAAGCTTGCGAGATTACACACAGCTCTTTGCCCAGACCTGAAGAAGAGCTCTGTGTAAGCTCACAAATTTGTCTCTTTCACCAACAGAAGATGGTCCAGAAAAAGACAGCCATTGATGGACCTCTCCTCCATGAACTTATCTAATACTTTTTTTAATCCAGTTATACTTTTGGCCTTCACAACATCCTGTGACAATGAGTTCCACAGGTTGCCTGGGCATTGTGTGGAGACACACTTTTTGTTTGTTTTAAACCTGCTGCCTATTAAACTAATTCTGATTTCAATTAACACACTGCGGTGTTAGTAGTGGAGATGAGCCCAAATTCTGAGCTAATAATCTTCTGACTCAAGAGGCAAGTGACAAATACCCAGATGTTATCAAGTGAGGCAGTTTGAATGAGAAGAAAAGGAAAAAAGAGGACAGGACAGAAGATGATTGCTCTGAAGTGCCTGAGATGTATGATAGGGTCTGAGAGTGGCATAGAGGGAGTAAACCATGACACGTTACATTTTTTTGGAAGAAACAAATTTAATGGGCTATGGTTTTGATAAAATTCCAAATAATACGTTATGGTTTTGAGTCAACAATACCATACAGCACATTTGGACCATAACCATGAGCCTCATATTGAGAGCTTAACGTTACTGAATATTAAACTGTTCTGGTGTCATTAGCCTGCTAATGTCACTGTTGCTCCCAGAAGAAGTCACCTTGCCAGGCTCAAGGACAATTGCACTGATATAACTGCCCACTGCTAACATTATCTGTGGTACAAAGTCCCATTGGGTCTAGATTAGACAATCACATTCATTCAGGGTATTTTCCTTACATCTTATACCCCTTGTTGATTCTTGTAGACAATGCATTAGGGCTCTGCTAATTCCTCATGTCTTTATGTAGCAAATTCAAGGTTTTTTTTCTTCCCTTGCTTTCAATTCTTTCCATCAATACATCTCCTGGCTGATCTCCTTTAATTTTTTTGCTCATACCATCACTCTACCCATAACTAGAGCTAGTCAAAAAAATTTCAGACAAATATGGTATTTGCTGAATAATGCAGTTTTGAATCACGTTCGCGAATCTGTGACAAATTTGCGGAATAGTTTTGGCCAAATAAATTAAACTGAAAAAGTCAAAATACCACATTTCAACATTTTCTAAACAAACCGTCTCGATATTTTCATTTCAAAATGACTTTTGCATCCAAATTTGCCTAAATTTGTTTTTTTTTTAAACAGGATTTAAAAAAACTCAGCACTGAAACAAAATATGTTGTTGGACCCAAAACAGACAATTTGTAAAAAAACAAAACTTTTTTGTTTTGGGGCAACCCACAATGATTTTTATTTGATTTCTTGGTTTGGCCAGAGAACCAAACAATCTCCCTTGCTGCCGATTAAGCCCATTACTTCTTGTCCTACCTTCAGTAGATTTGGAGAATAATTGATCACCATCTTCTTTATAACAGCCCTTAACATATCCAAAGACTGTTATCAGGCCCCCCGTCAGTCTTCTTTTCTCAAGATTAAATATACCTTTCTTCATAGGTCAGATTTTCTAACCCTTACATCATTTTTATTGCTCTCCTCTTTACTCCCCTATTTATCCACAACCTTCTTCTAGTGTGGCATCCAGAACTGGACACCTCCTTTGTCTGCTTCTCACCCACACATCTCCAGGTCTCTTTGATGCCCATTCCAAACGTATCCACCAAACCACCACTCTTGCCTCATCTAAGTCCCTCTTAAAGCCTTAAAGCTTGCGAAGCCCACAGGAAGTGAAATGATTAAAATGGAATTTACAAAAGCAAACAAACTTGGAGCCCAATCCAAAGTCCATGGAAGACTCTCATTGACTGTACTCGCCTTTGGAGCAGTTGGTTGGTCATTAAGGGTGCCCAAACTACTTCACTTCATCCATTCCAACTGTCCTCCACTTCCTGTTTGTTCGCTCATTATGTCATGTTTCAATTCTAGATTGTGAGCGCTGGTCTGTGAGCTGACTAGAAAATTTTTGAGCATGATGCAAATAAGAAACAATAAATAACTTGCACAACATGCCTCATTACTAAGGGTACACAAACCCTGAGAGTTTCGTGTTCTGCTCATTCTTTATTAATGTAACTGTGACATTCCCCAGGGTATAATCTGGACGGCTGAACAACTGTGTCCCCTCAGTGCTCCAATTTGGGTGTCGTTTACACTGCTTTGCTGTGAAAGAAACAACTACTGGTGTGTGTGGGGGGGGTATAATAGGCCAGGAGAGGCTCTTGCGGAGTTTGGCAGCAAAGTTTTTGCTTTATCATGCCCCAGGAAGGTTCCTTCCGGGGTGGCTGAGGAGGCAGTATGTGGTATGCAGCTTCCCAGGTTCATCAGTCATCTCTTCGGACTCCAGAGAGATTGCTGAGGAACCCAGGAAGCTGAGTAGTGAATATCGCCTCCGCAGCCGCCCCAGAACCTGCATGGGGCATATCAAAAACATCAGGAAGAGATGCTTTTCCCCAGGGTGGCTTGGGGTCTGGGAAGGGGAGGCCTGCCCTGGGGCTTCTCCAGGTGTGTGTGTGTGTGGGGGGGGGCTCGGGGCACCTCTGGGCAGGTGAGGTGGGGGCTCGGGGCTTCGGCCAGCCCGGGGCTCCTCTGGATGGGGGAGGGGGACTGCTCTGGGCTTCTCTGAGTGGGGGGAGGCTTGTGGCTATGGCGGCAGGGGGGCGGAGCTTGTGGCTTCAGCCGTGGTGGAGGCACGGGCAGAAGGGATGGAGCCAGTGGCTAGCCTCTCTGAAAGGAGGCTCCACCCACCACCCATGACTGGTGGTTCTGCTCCCACACAGTGTCTAGCATATAAATTACTCCCAGGTGAATTTCATGAATGCTCTGGCCAGCCACTCATGAATTGTATTGTGGAGTGACACCAGGTGACACCAGCAAATCCTCAGCCCCAGCCTTGTCCCCCAGAAATGTGCATCTTGTACTGCCCAGCACCCCCCTGGACAATACAAGCTCATAGAAAGTCCGTCATTTCATCCGTGGAAAATGATATGCACCAGCCCTGTTACCTCATGTGGAGGTTCCCAAACACTTCAATCCCACCCTACTGCTTTAGCTAAAAAACAATAAACAAGTTTATTAACTACAGAAAGATAGATTTTAAGTAAATACCAGTAATGAAGCATAGAAGTCAGAACTGGTTACAAAGAAAATAAAAAGATAAGCCACAAACTAATACCTAAGTTAGCAAGCTAAATGGAGTTAAAGAAATTTTTTTCTCACCATATGCTCTATACAGTCTTTACTGGCTGGAAGCCTCCAGACAAGTACTCCTCCCCCACTTCAGTGTTTCTTCAGGCATTGTTACTGCTGTGAGCAGCGAGGAATGGAGGAGAGAGAGGAGAGGTAATTTGTGTTGTGTGTGTTGTCTCTTCTTATGCCATTCTCCCCTCTTTGAGGATTATCGCCAGCTGGAGTTCAGGTGACAGCCAGTCTGTTTACATGGGAACCCCCAGTTGTTCCATTGTCAATAGGTAAAATTCTCGCACACACCCTTCTTCCTGCCAAAGAATGGCTGCTTAGCTAGGTGATGGTCCACTTGACTTTGTTGACACCTGATGTTGCTTTGTCTTTTGTTTCTGAGGAACTGGTTTGTGCCTGCTGTTCTAAACTTGGAGCATGTTACAGCAATGTTATAAAGTAGAATCTTATAACTTTACATACAATGTTGATTCACATATTTTACCAGGACAATAAGGTTCAGCAGATTATGAGTTTTCAAATGATACCTCACAAGGCATATTTTGTACAAAATTTATCATGGTCTTGTAAAAGTGGTGAACATTGGGGTACAGTCTGTCACAGTAACTATGTGCATTACTTTATTGCTGTTATCAACCAGAAACTGAACCGCAAGGAGGAAAAAGCCAGACTGACGTCTGACTAGACATTACTGACAACGTGCGTGCAGATCAGTAGGGCCAATCAGTTGTGTCGGATTTCTAAAGTGATTTCAGCATGGCTATGGATTTGGATAGGGGATAGACCATCTCTTTTACAGCCTGTAAGTGAGTGAGTGTGCAGTGAGGGTTGTTACATTGGGAACATTAATTTCCTACACTGGTTACAGAGACTAGAATCCATTCCTTATTTTTACCTACTATTTGGATGGCAAATTACTCGGTGGGCCAGCTTGATTTTCAGCTTGCTTATTTTTTTTTTTAAGGGCAGACCAGGTGATTGGTAATGGGGTACATGGTAGAATCCTTTGCTTCTAATTGCTGGTATAATGAAAAATCATTGTTGCCTGAATTCTGGTTGGTGACCTCTTCTCTCAGTCCTTGTGGATGAGTGTCCATATCAAGAAAACCACCACTACAGTTGTTACTTATCTGCTCCCTTGGTGGCACTCTGAGCAGAATAACTAAGGACTGAATAACCTAAGGAGACCAAACTCTCCAGTAAAGGGCAGAGGACCAATGATAACGCAGTGTGTGGAGATGGCTGCCTAGACACTGCCTGCACTTCATTTCATTTCTCTGTGGTGCTGCTGCTGTTGTTATTTTTATTTTATTTATCCGCATTGTGCTAGTGCCTGGAACTCTACATTCATTATGTTTTTTCTGTATGAGCTCCAGACTTTTGATCCTGCCTTAGTTTCTCCAAAGAGAGCACAGCTTATGCCTAGTGAGGAGAATGGAGTTGCTTTATGCTAATCCCTGGTCTCTTTCACTCTAAACAGGGGAAGATTTTGGAGAAGCTGGGTCTGTGCAGTCAACTTGGCTTCACCCGCTATATGCGACGGGGAAAGAAATTAGGGGAGGACCCAAAGCTCTTCATCAAGGACCTGCAGTTTGGGAAGGTGCCAGTGAGGATTTACCAGCCTAGAGCGCCTTCTGCTGGCCGGAGGAGAGGGGTCATCTACTTTCATGGAGGAGGCTGGATGTTTGGAAGCATTGGTAAGATATTTAACAGAAAAAAATATGCTGGATAATTAAAGATAAAAAGTCACTCCATTTTTACAAACATCAAAGGGAAGTTGGTTTGGGCCTGAGATTTGGGAGAAGGTTTGAGGTTTGACTCTTCACCAACAAATACACACATACTCTGGCAGATGTTGGCTGCAAGAAGAGAAGACTTGGTGAACATTACATGGCTGTTCCAGACAGCGGGGCAGCTTGGAAAGAGGTGTGATATCATGATGAGCAAAGGGGACAGTGAGAAATGAAGCCGGGGTAGTGCGTAAAGGGTGGGGAAGAGCAGGACTTAGATGGGGGAAAGGAGAGAATTGTCATTTCCCTTAAATGCGTCAGAGAGCTAACAGGGTATAGAGTTGCTATTCCTTAGAGCGCTAGCAAGGCACCAATGAAAACATTTGTTTTCCAGATTCCTATGAACCCGTATGCCGCTACATCGCCAGAGAAAGTGAATCGGTGGTCGTGTCTGTTGAGTAAGTGAGCCTGGTTCACTTCTATTATCTAGGACAGTGTTTCCCAAACTTGGGATGCCGCTTGTTTAGGGAAAGCCCCTGGTGGGCCGGGCTGGTTTGTTTACCTGCCCCGGCCGCAGGTCCGGCCAATCGCGGCTCCCACTGGCCGCGGTTCGCTGCTCCAGGCCAATGGGAGCTGCTGGAAGCGGCGCGGGCCGAGGGACGTACTGGCCGCCACTTCCGGCAGCTCCCATTGGCTGAGAACAGCGAATCACGGCCAGTGGGAGCCGCGATCAGCCGGACCTGCGGACGCGGCAGGTAAACAAATTGGCCCGGCCCGCCAGGGGCTTTCCCTACACAAGTGGCGTCCCAAGTTTGGGAAACACTGTCCTAGGAACTAGTTACTCTGCATTGTGATAGCCACTAGCTGCACTGTTCTAGGGTGCCCCCCTTCTCAGCGGACTATATTTTCAAGAATCCAGGCGGCTCAGCAAGATGCTCAAGTTGACTTTATGATTTTGCAGCTTTTCACCGCTTTTGTGCTGAGCTCGACAGAACAGACCCAGAATAAGATTGCTGCATATGAGCACATTTTGTCATCTGCTGGGGGGGGGGAAAAAACCTGGAAAGACGTTATCAGACCATTTTAATAAAAAGCAAATCTATCTTGCACCCAGCAGTTAGAATAAAGTTGTCAGATATTGAGCCAAATCTTCATCTTAGTCCGCAAACTCCCATTGAGACCTTGAGGTAAATGGGAATTTTGCCTGAATAAGAAATAAACAAGAAATATTTGTATTTCCATAGCACCAACAGTAAAAAATATTTTTGTTGTATAACAGTAGCACTTATAAGAGCTAGGTATTATGATTACAGGCGTCAACCAAAACTGGGGTCGCATGATGCTGATCCCAATATAAAGACAGTAAGAGACTGTCCCCATCCCAAAGACCTCACAATCTAAATAGATAACACGTATAATTAATCCCCATTGTACGGATGCGAAATGGAGGATTAAAAAAAGAGATTAAATGACTAAGCCAAGGTCCCTCAAGGAGTCCGTGGCACAGCTGGGAATCAAACGTGGCTCTCCTGAGTTTCAGTCTAATGCCTTAACCAGAAGACAATCCTCAGCATTTGGCCCTGCTGGTCATAGTTTATCTGTGACCTGCAAATATAGGAATGATCGTTTGGAGGGCGGGTGCACGTTTATGAGGTAATATCGGTGTCCATGGCTGCACAACAACAGGAGGGCTGAAAGTGGAGGAGTTTGTAGCAAATAAACGTCCAACAAATAATAATGATTTTTTTCCATTTTTATAATCACTGACTCGTTGATATATTAGGTATCGTCTGGCGCCAGAGCACACGTACCCAGCACAGTACGAGGACTGTCTCACTGCTATCACACACTTTATGAAGACTGCAGAAGACTATGGAGTGGATCCTGCCTGTATTATCATTAGTGGGGACAGTGCTGGGGGCAATCTTGCTGCTGCTGTTTGCCAAACACTAGTGAGTAGACCAGACCTTCCAAAGGTGCATGCTCAGGTCTTGATCTATCCAGCCCTCCAGGCAATAGACTTCAGTTTGCCCTCATATCAGCAAAACTGTGCAGTCCCCATCTTGTTCAGGGAACGTTCGGCTTTTTATGTTCTGCAGTACCTCAAGGGGGATGCGTCATTTTTGGAAGATGTCCTGGAGGGTTCCCATATGCCTGTAGATGTAAAATTGAAGTTTAGAAAATGGCTAAGTGCAGACAATATCCCTAAGGAATTTAAGGTCAGAGGGTACAAACCAAAGGTGCCCATCGAATGCTCAAATGAAGTTTATGAGGCAGTTAGAAATTTTTGTGAGCCAGCCTTTTCCCCACTTCTCGCTGAAGATGCTGTTGTTCACCAGCTCCCTGAGTCGTTCATCTTGACCTGTGAGCATGACGTGCTAAGGGATGATGCCCTGTTATACAAGAAGCGATTAGAGGACGGCGGTGTGCCAGTGACCTGGTACCACATTGAGAATGGATTCCATGGAATCATAAGCCTGTTTGATAATGGCAGGTTGTCATTTCCTGCTGGAAAAAAGGGACTGGACAACATTGTAAACTTTCTCAGAAGCTTATAAAAACAATCTTCTCAAATATTGGGTCTTATATTTCCTCTGGTCTTCATATATGCCCCCAAAGTCTGGGAAGAGATCTATAGGAACAGTATCTTATATCACATGATGAGCTGCCATGACATGGTTTCCGTTGGTGATGAAGCTCACAGGCTTGTGTGAAGTCCCTTCCGTTACTGGGTGGAATGTTGATTACACACCTACATATTTTAAATGATTTCTTTGCATCATGCTGCAAGCTATTGTCTTTATAAATATCAGTAAATATTAAAGAAGATTTGTAATTGATTTTCTGGCTTGACCCATTTGATTCAATTATGGCCTGACTGTTAATCCTTCCATGGAGAGATATAGTGCGTGTGTGCTTATGTGTGTAAGTAAAAGTACACGCCACCTACATCACAACCTTATGATGCAAAGTCTATGCACTGCAGTACTTTTGGAGAGCGGTACCAGCATCCAACTTACATGCAGCTGCAGTAGTGAAACCCTTGGTCTTTTGTCTTCTGCAAATTTAAGGGTTCGTTATGGATCATGGAATATTTTTCATCTCAGTGCAGAATATTACTTATACTGCATTACACAAAGATTAGCCAAACATTTTATGATTACCTCTTTTTATTTTGCCCAGTGTGCCACACCTGTAAATAGAATGAAACATGAAAAAAGATCATTGTTGTCCATCTAATGTGCCCACCAAAATCATGGTGCCGTGAAGTAAACATCTTTGCTACATCCCTCTACAGAAACATCAGAGATGCTTCTGCGCTTCCATTTAACAATGCTCCACCACTTTTCAATAAGATCCAGTGTTGTATCAGTTTAATCTCATATTCTATTAGGGAACTAAAATCTTCCCTTACAGTGAAACATACTTAATGATTTGCCTGCACTGTTTTCTCTTTCACTTCTATGAGTAAAAGATGTTCGCCCTTATGGAAAAGACTCTATTAGGAAATCACAACCTTTTTGGGAACCATCCTATAAAATGTAGTTAATTATATCCCTGCTATCGAATTCTATAAGATGGTTAAAAAAACTCTGTAGAAAGGATAACATGTTTGATTTATTTTTTTTTTAGGTTTAGGTTTAGAGTAATTTCTACAAAAACCTGCTTAATTTCTGTAGTAATCTTATTGCTGTATCCCTACTAAATTCTATAAGCATTCCTTAAAGCTAGTCCCATTTTCCTGTCCAAATTTCAACTCCAGGAATTATGTCCTTCGTACTCCGTCTTTGTAATGTATAGCACTGTTGGGCTACTTTGTTTTTAAATTACCTTATGCCGTGTAAAGATCCAATCCTGCTCCCATTGAAGTCAGAAACAAAACTCCATTTATCTTCAATGCGGCAGGAGCCTCTCTCTCTTAGGAGTAGGATCCGCTGTTGCTTAGAGAGTGTTTGCATCCATTGACGATCACCATGGAGACAGCAAACAATGGAGATTCCAAGGCAGGGGAGTTCCACACATTAACTAGCTCGCCCTGCACACAAGCAGAGAGAAGCATAGATCCCGTTCTGCCTGATCTCCGCTACATGAACACAGAACCACCATTCACATCCCAGAAGGGGAAGGGCAGAGGAGCCATTGATTCTACAGGAGAGGACGGGAAAGGGTACTGCTGAGACTAAGAAGCATGCTTACATCTCAGAGGGATGTGCAGGAATGGTACCTTCCCAGCTGGAAAATAAAACCAGAGTATTCCACGAAAGTGCTCATTGGAAACTGGCTGGAAGAGAGGAAAAGGGTAAGAAGGGATAAAAGAAAAGGGAGAATGGGAACAGAGAGGGTCAGACCTGATGCTCTGGAGATGATCAGCCACCAGACTTAGGGAAGTTTGGATCCAGGCCCGTCTCAAAAGAGGAACAAAGGCAGAACCTTGGGTGCCTTGACCACAAAGTTCACTGGCCTGCGTCCATTTCTAGTCAGGAGGGAGTACTCTTCCCACTGAGCCACTACTAAAGCAATGACCAAGCATGATGGATGTGGTGTAGATGGAGAGGTTCTTACAGACAACACATAAAGTGGTGGCCCTGACAACTTTGGGCCATTAAAGATCCCATGGCACTTCTCCCAAGACCAGGTATGTTCACTCCAGTTTTCTGGTTCACTTCCAGTTGTGTAATTAAGTTCTGTCTACCTCCGATTCCCCATCCCCAGTGCTTTCAGGTGCATAGGAGATTCTTTGTCTCTTTGTCCTGCACTGTTATTGGGTTCTGTATAAAGGCATCCCAGTCAGGTGCAGCTGTATTTCAGTGGTGGGTGCAGACAACTCTGTACTAGCACATACACTTTGTAACCAGCTACTAAAATCTGTCAAGTGCCATGCGGTCATTGGGTAAAAGATGCCTTATAATGTTCATTTCATTATTTGTATTATTCATTTTTATTGAATTCTGCTTTAGCATAGCTCTGTTTCTCACAGCGAGGCAGCCAACCCCTGCAATCTCTTTTCTTTGATAAGGAAAACAGCTTATTTCATAATGACACGTCAGACATGTTCTTCCTGGGGGTGAAGCAATACCCTATTTTAAATAAAGAAAATAAACACGTTCAAGTTTTACTGGGTGCCTAAGACCCTTTTTTTTTTTTAAACTTTAGATCCTTTGACTTTAGCATACTAGCATCGTTTATGTTCTTCACAGTCAGCCTCTCTCTTTCCACACATATGGTCTGTAGAAATGATCTTATATTGAAGTGGCACTTTTTATATCAATTTACGTCAAATTAATTTACAAATGGAACAAATTGTATATAGAGAGATAGCCTACATTGTAAGCTCTTTGAGACCAGGACTATCTTTACTCTATGCTTGTAGAGGACATAGCAAAATGGGATCCTAATCTTGGCTGTGGTCCCAACGCACCACTGTAATACATACAAAGAATATATACCCACCACTAAACTGCAGCCACCTCAGAGTGGGAACACGCAGCTGTTTAATAGCACGCAACAACGCTGTTCAACAAAGACCTGATTACCCTTCTCCCTCAACAAATTGCTCCAAGTAGCAGCCGGATCTCCTTATAAAAAGTGCCATGGGGACTGGAATGACCACAGTTGTTCTGGATTGATTCAGAGAGAACTGCCTCCTTTTAAAATCACTCAAACTCCTTCTGGCAGCCCCCCACTATTTCCTGGAATCGCAGCCAAACTCTCACTCAGCCTGACACCACTTATCTTATGAGATCTGACGGGATCACAATGGGAAGAGATATTTGAAGGGTGTAGACATTATACAGGGAGAGGAATTATTTAGGGTGTTGCCTGGCGGTATAAAATAGGAGGAAATGAAAAAAGGAAAATGTAGGCTGCAGATCAGGAAATACTTCCTGACAGTGAGATGTATTAGACCATGAAATAATCTCCCAAGGGAAGTGGAAGAGGTCCCACCACTTGAGATTTTAAAAACTAGACTGGACAAAATCCCAGAAGATATACTGTAGGGAACAATCCTGCACTGGGGTGGTAGATGGACCAAGGATCAAAATGAAAGTTGATCCTTTCCTTCCAGTAGCTAAGCCTACACTAGGTGAAAAAGTGTGGCAACGAGCCATTGGTGAGTTTGTAATGTCTACACATAAGAACCATCCCAGGCTTTTTACAATGGCCGGTTTTACTGGTTGATTGCAACATCTGAGCCAAGGTCTTCAGAGTAGGAGTGTCTCCCAAGTGCGGACAGGAAGTCATTAGCGTCGGGGCTTTGGGGTCCTTTGTAATGAGAGCCCCTGGGCAAATCTGCCAGATCTGTTCATTTTAATTCAGTTGTTCCGTTGATCTTCAGAAGGCCGAAGGGGGACATTGTCAAGGGCACACGGGAGTCACCCAACTCAATGGGAGTTTGACACTCTAGTAAAGTGGTCATTAAGGGATTAACTGGGTTACCAGAGTACTATGGGTTGGAGCCAGGTTCCTGTTTAGTTGGTGCGTGTTTTCCCCCATTCTGTTTGTAGATAGTTGAATGAAGCAGAATGGTTTTTACCTGCAGTACTGTAAGCAGGGTGTGTTTGCTTACAGTGAGTGGTCCCTGTACAAAAGACACCTAATTGCACGTTGAGCACAACGAGCAGTTGTTTCAGTGTGAATAATCGCTACATAGCGAGTGTCTCCTTTTGGATCTCTTTTAGTTTATAAAAGACACTGGGAAACCCAGCAACACCATCTATGGGACTGACTTTATTCACTTCCCTGACCACAGAATAGATCGAACAGTGAGGAGAACCATTATGAAGAAACTTGATGTAAGTAAAAAAATAGGGGTCTCAGGGCTTGACTATACAGAGATTTAGTACCCGGCAAGCTGGAATGTGAATCTACAGCGCACCAGCCTACGGGGAGCTGAATGGCCACATGGACTTTTCTACCATGTGCTAAAAGTTCCGTAGGATGCTTTGATCTACTGCTGTTTGAAACTGCAGGCTGGAGGGCTCTAGATTCACCCCCTGGCTTGCCGTGCACTACATGGCCATAGAGACAAGACCTCTGAGTTAAGATTGTAAATGTCAGCATTCAAAACAGGCATGTATTAAATTTAAGATTAAAATCCTGCCCAAATGTGTGTGTGTGTGTGTATGTATCCGGGGAAGGTACAGAATGATAGTGGGCAAGTTAAGGCCCCCAGAGCCATCCCGCATGCTGCTTCAGGGCAGGACGGCTTGCAGAAGAGGGAGAATACAAATCCCACAAGGCTTCTTGCAGCTCCCCCCAGTTCCTGTTGTTAACCCCTACATGTGTGCAGGGGGAATACAGGGCCGGCTCTAGGCGCCAGCACTCCAAGCATGTGCTTGGGGCGGCACTTAACAAGGGGCGGCACTCCGGCTCCTTTTTTTTCCCCCCGTGGGGTGCAAAAAGCCGGGAGCCGGCCCTGAGCGGAGGTGAGCTGCGGCGGTAGGGTGCATGGGGAGGGCCGCAGGAAGTAACCCTGGGGGGGGGGGGCAGAGGAACCGCTCCCCCCCAGCTCACCTCCGCTCCACTGCTGCCTGCTCCCCCAAGCCCGCTGCCACCGCTCCGCTTCTCCCCCCACCCCAGGCTTGCCGCGCGAATCAGCTGTTTTGCGGCAAGCCTGGGAGGGACGGGAGAGAAGCGGAGCAGTGGCAGCGTGCTCAGGGGACCAGGAGGAGCGGAGGTGAGCTGTGGCGGTGGGGGGCATGGAGAGGGCTGCAGGAAGTAACCCGGGGGGGGGAGAGGAACCGCTCCCCCCCCCCCCCCCAGCTCACCTCTGCTCCACTGCCGCCTGCTCCCCGGAGCCCGCCGCCGCTTGCCTGGGATGCGAGGGAGGGGTAGGAGGGGAAATGCGGCGCGCCCAGGGGAGGAGGCGGGGCCGGGGATTTGGGAAAGGGGTTGGAATGGGGCGGGGAAGGGGCGGAGTTGGGGCGGGGCCAGGGCGGCACGGGACATTTTTTTTGCTTGGGGGCGGCAAAAAACTTGGCGCCGGCCCTGGGAGAATAGGACATGTTTCCTAAGGAAAGGCATCCCCCAGCAGGGTGCCTGGAGCGGATCCTGCACTGCTGCGACACAGATGTGAACATGGAAGAGGCTCCTTGTGCCTCTTCTCACCAATGCACCTCCATGTAACAGGAAAGGAATTTTCACTAAATGGGGCCCAAATCCTTCAGAATGTTAGAGTTCTCCCCAAACACCACCCTCTACGTCTCTTCCTGCAAAATGCCCTCATCCCCAGACACCTTGATTATTTCCTCCAGATACCTGTACTGTATGTGTGTTTTAATGCCTCACAATACTTTAGTAACACAGTTTTTCAATTGCATACCTCACTGCACCTGCAAATGCCTGACTGTATGTGTGTGTGTGCAAAGCTGCTAAATATGTAGCTGTTTTGGAAGCGCAAAAGCAGGGGTTGGTTGGGGATTGGGTTCTGACCCATATTTGCCAGATCACCTGGGGCGCAATGACCTAGTAGTCTCCAGCACCTTTTAAATGCTCCTCAATATGGTTTCATGCACCTCTCTTTACAGGGCCTGCCAAAGCAGCATCTGTTTACGCAACATGAAGAACCGAGCAACCGCAATTTAGTAACTCAGTACGATGATCATTACAACCGACATGGCTATAATCCTGTGTTGCCTCCGCTCCGCAGCTGGAATGGACAAAAGCTAGCCTGGCTCCCGGAGAAATCAGATTTCCCCATTTTCGGTACTTTTGAGTGTTATCCTGGTAGTTGCTCACAGGAAGAGAAGCAGTCTGGTCTAGTGGTCAGCATTCAAGCCTCAGGAGCCAGAGACCTCTAAATTCTAACCTTTCGTCTCCAAATGGCTTAGGCCAGTCACTTCCCCACTCTGTGCCTTAGCTTTTCCATCTGTAAAATATAAATAATAATAATTAATAATGCTTCACCACCACAGAGGAGAGGAGTGAAGTTTAGTTAATGGACCAAACTTTCCTCCCATGTGCAACTCCCAATGATAATAATGCTGGTATAACTGCTAGAAGAATTTGGCTGATTGGTTGTAAAATTCTTTGAAGATTAAAAGTGCCTCAGACTGAGTGCTAAGTGTTATGAACAGACAGGGTAGACTCTCTGTTAGTTTCCCATTGCATAAGCACAAAGTCATTAATGTCCTGTCTAGTGGTTAGAGCCGGGAACTTCTGAATTTGGGGGTTGAAGTACCCCAAGCTTCATTCTGAGTTTAAGTGCTTATGGTTGAATGGGCATCTGCTTAATACACTTGTGGTTTCAGGGCAAAATTTACAAAAGCCCCTAAGTGACTTAGGAACTTAAGTCCCATTTTGATGTAGGAATGGGAATTAAGTGGCTAAATACCTTTGAGGATCTGGGCCTTAGACGTGTAAGTCTCGTTAAGTGTCTAAGTCACTTTGGCTCCTAAGTCATTTAGGTGCTTTAGAAAATTTTATCCATATTCTAGTAATTTGGTTCAGTTATTCAGGAAAAATTGTGAACTAAAACGTTAAATGTAATTCCACTAACTTTTCTATGCACCAGAGGGTGTGTCTATATACCACTGCTCTCGACTGGATGGACTCGGAACTGCTCGCCTGTGTGTCATTGCTCCTCCACTGTCAACAGCTCACAGTGCTTCTCCTTCCACTCGAGGAGTAAAGGTCTCTGGTCGTGGAGGAAGAGGGTCTGAATTCTGTCCTCGCTATTGTCACAAAGTTCTGAATTAGCCCCATGTGCCCTGTGTTATGGAAACCCTAGTGGCCATGAATTTGTTTCTATTACTATGACATTCCATCATTATTTGTTCCAGAACCACCCACCAACTATGGCCTTTTTGAGCAACTAATGAAAAAATGGACCCACGAAGAGGCTGGAGTGATGAACAGTGTCTACACTGTTTCTTATGAGAGGCCGCCTGTTTCTGCTTTTGCCGTTCGCCGACGTCCGGTCACAAATTACTACCAGTCCCCCCGCGATGGGCAGCGTCTTCCCCACAACCTCAGTGCAAGTCTGGAATGTGACGGCGCACCGACATGCCTTCAAGCTCCTGGGCAGCCAGTCAGAGACATGGCATCCATTGGCGCCACGCTGTAGAGTGCTTATTGCAATACTATAACTGCTATTCAAATACAGCATCTTGCCCAAACACTAAGACTATTCTGGTCCATGTGCGATTGGCAGAAATAGGAATTAGGCTGTACAGATGGAGTGGTGTCTACTGGTTGGAGCAGAGCACTGCAATGTCGGGTGACTGGGTTACATTCCCAGCTCTGCCTTTGACCAGCGGCAACTCCTCAGGGTGGATTTTGTTTCCCTCACTTGAATCAGACATCTGCATGATCTTTATGTGCTGCTGTGAATGGCTCTGAGTTCACCTGCGTGCATCAGCTTTGCCTTCTCACTGACAAAAGTCACCATCACCCACTGCCTCTACTGAGCAAGTGACCTTATTCAGTTTAGGGGTGGGCCTTCTGTGCCTCTCCCTTGTGGAAAGAAGCAGTAGGATATATATTCCATATATAGGGAGAGTACCCTATATACACCTCTACCCAGATATAACACGACCCGATATAACATGAATTCGGATATAACGCGGTAAAGCAGTGCTCCAGGGGGGCGGGGCTGCGCACTCCGGTGGATCAAAGCAAGTTCGATATAACGCGGTTTCACCTATAACGCGGTAAGATTTTTTTGGCTCCCGAGGACAGCGTTATATCGAGGTAGAGGTGTATTTATACACATTACACATGAGGACTGTCATATATGACGGGGCCACTTATATTAGAGTCAATACAGGATCTCTCATGAGTGCAATGGGTAAAACATATGCTACTTCCATGGCATCTGCCTGTTTTGCATATTTTTGTTTTACCTGAGCATTCGTAAAATGGTGTGAGGATCTTTGCCTACTTCATGGCTGTCCGTGTGGGGGGTGGGTGAATAATGATTATGAAGTGCTTTGAGATCATCAGCCTGGAAGGTACTTTTACATAAGTGCAAAAAGATCAAAATAAAGGAATCAACACAGCCCTGTTCAGGCTAGGAAGAAGTTGGGGTATTTGATTGTGAATGAATTAGTCTGCAATTTGTAATGAGTTTGATTCATGCTTAGCAAAAATTCTAAGTACTTAGTGGTGGAGTTAAATGATTTGGGTGAATACCATTTAGTCTTTCAGGATAAATGGGATTTGACTAACTCTTAGACCTGTGTTGATTACATTTTGTACAGCCCCTTACACTGTGAATTCAACCTGATCCCTTAAAGCCAGATTGTCCCATCCGAACTCACAGCTACGGAACTACTTGTGTAAGTGCTTGCCAATGTGAGTAAGCCTGGAACAATCAAACCCTAATATGAAGTCATGCCAATCATCCCATTGCCGAGTAAGGTGATATTTTGAATAAAGGGTGCAGAATCTGTCTCTCAGTTTTCACTTGCATTTTGCACTCAAGTATAATAATAACTTCTAAAGGGAGAAAGTTGTTGCAGAAAAACTGTATCTGTTTAGACGAGCCTTCAAACTGGGCAGAATACACAAACTAACTTTGTTTCCCTAAACTGATTTACAAAGTTCATATAATTGTGTGCATGTGGGGTTTTTGTTTGTTTGTTTGTTTGTTTGTTTTATTTAAAAACAAATTCAGTCAATTTTTAAAAGCAGAAATAAATCAATGCCTACAGTTCAGTTTTCATGGGCAATCCTACAAAAACAAACTTCACAATAAGGAGAAAACCAGAGAGGGAGGGGGACACTTCTTTAAAAGGTGTTGATTTAAACAGGTTTTTGTCATTGAATATATGGCAATTTCAATATCAACAATTTTATTGTCATGATAAGTTATACAGGTGTCATTATAAAGTCAGGCATCTCTATTTAGGACAGGTTTCACAATGGTAATAGTTTTATACAGTGTGACCATTTCTCACTACTGCTCATTTCAGATTATGGGACAGGCTGTTACAGATTGCGATATAAATATTAAATTAATAAACAAACAAAGAAATAATACAAGGCTGTTTCATTTTACTGACCTAATTTTTTAAAGCGGGTCTCTCTGTGTGCGTGCATGTTATTCTGCATTTAATTTTTACCTTTCCTTAGAGATAGGCCCATACAGAAAAATCCTACTCCAGATTTTGAAACCTCAAAGTTCAGCGATATCAGATCAGCCCCTTATAGAAAAGGAAGGTCAGCTGCAACATTAGGATCAGGGTCCCGGTTTGGAATCCAATTCCTTCTCCCTTTGTTTGGGGATGATCAAATTTGGGGTTTTGGAGTTTACATTTCTGGAGTGGGGAGGGTGACATGGTTAAATAATAGTTATTGGTTTTGGAAGGGCACAAGGAGATGAGTGAAAAGGCCCCAAGCTCTCCTATTACCATTTCTTCCCTGAGCACAAGTGGTGCACAGAAAGGGGGGGTTCCAGCAGGATACTACAAGAGATGGGCCCAAGCCACCACATCTGAAGGCCCCTGAAGTTCAGAGGTGTTCAGATCCTGGGTCTGGCACAGACCCATTACCTAAGCTCCCACCAAGAAAGCACATTTAGTGTATAAACACTGTGCCACAGTCTCCAGACCAGTTATTGGTGTGGCTGCAATAGAAACGGACTGTGCAGTATGGGTGTGACCCTGGAAGGATGTGTGTCTCCCCTGACTTGCCTTTTCTTTTTCTCAAAATTCTATTGGTCTCACTTCTGAGACACTGGCCAGAAATCTGTTTTTTCTCAACCCCGCAACCTGAAAATATGTATAAACACGTGAGATGGCTGGATACAAGGTGAACCAAGGTTGCGCTCAATCCAATATGCAAGCAAACCTTCTTTTGCCCTTGGCTTTAGCTTACTAAATGTCTCATGACATTTGCAGAGTAAGTCATGCTGCCTGGCCTTAAGTTACCAAACACTGTAAACCTAGAAGACATAACAGGAAGCAGCCTCTATGCTGCTGCACATGGCCCCTTGCTACTGTTTTCAGTTGCTGGTAAGTCTGCGAATGAGCTGCAGACAGGCTAATGATGCAATCCAAACTCTGTCATTCCACAGATGTGCATTGAAATCACACTTGCCCCTGAGGACAGAACTTAGGCCATACTGAGGTTCGTCCCCCCATACTAGCCGGGACCCACCAATGCATTAGCAGGTGAAATAATCAAATGCTAGAATAAGCTTTGAAATAATGCCAAATACCTGTCTTGAACCTGCACATTAGGGTTGCCAATCAATTATTTACCCATCCTTCCATGCTAGGGTATCCTTTCCCTGGAGGATCTAATTTATCGCAGTGGGTTTTTTTGCCATTGCTATCACACATTGTAAAAGTCAGATAGCCCACTGGGAAAGTTTACTGTGCACTAACATACTTTAAATACAGTAGCAGTAACTAAAAATGACTGAACGGATTTCAACCATTTTCTCTATTAAACCTGGCTTGGTAGTGAATAGTGTACTACTTTCCCTGGGTCTTCACATAGACCTCAGTGGTGATTGTGGCTAGCACTGCTAAAACCTCACTCCGTATGATGTGCATGGAGCCATCAGTCTTAGCGGGTTGTGTAAGACAAACACAGGGCAGATACAGCTGTGTGACAACGTTAAGGAGAATAGCACCTGTCCACACCACTGCCTGCTTTGTTTTATTTAAAATATATATGTGTGCCTCATAACTTCCCTTTGAATTTCAGCATCAGGTTTGAACTGATAGCCCGGCATGAGACAATTGTCTCTATCTTGCTTGACCTACCATGAGCTGATGAAAAGACTGGGATTCTCATTATGGGTACCAATACCGATAATTTATAGAGTTTTGCACCTTTTCAGGCAAGGCTCTCGCAGCACTTTACACACATTCATAATTTCGCACAAAACCATGTCACGCAGGTTAGAATTATACTCAATTTTCAGGTAGGAACACAAAGCCACAAGTAACTTGCCCAAGTACACACAATCAGTCAGGGTGGGAATCCAGGAGTCCTGGCTACTCCTCTTGTACTTAAATGAGCCCGTGTGTCTGATAAAAGAGACAAGTTGCAACAAATTCTACTTACTTTAAAACTTATTTTAATCTTCTGTATCACAATAAGGCCCGATCTGGCAGACATATATGTGCTTGACTTTAATCGCATGAGTAGAATCCTAGAACCATAGGGTTAGAAGAGACCACAGATGTCATCTAGTTTAACCCCCTTCCAAGATGCAGGAGTAGTCCCATGAAACACAGTACATCTCTACCTCGATACAACGTTGTCCTCGGGAGCCAAAAAAATCTTACCGCGTTATAGGTAAAACCGCGTTATATCGAACTTGCTTTGATCCACCGGAGTGCGCAGCCCCGCCCCCCCAGAGCGCTGCTTTATCGCGTTATATCTGAAT
This sequence comes from Terrapene triunguis, assembly GCF_002925995.2. Lineage (NCBI taxonomy): Eukaryota > Metazoa > Chordata > Testudines > Emydidae > Terrapene > Terrapene triunguis. The sequence goes on from NW_020665065.1 coordinate 12,835,075, forward strand.
TCGTGTTATATCGGGTCGCGTTATATCAGGGTAGAGGTGTATAACCAATTCTTGCAATTTTATTGTGAGTCTTATGATATTTGGTATTTTTCCTTAAAGCCCCAGCGCTTGGAGTCATGTGACCACATGATAGTCTGAGCTTTTATTTGAAAAAATATTAAGTTTCTAGCCCTTATGTTTCTGGCAAAAAAAGCTTGAAAATGTGAAGCCCAAGGGCTCAAAAAAGTATTCATGTGCTTAAAGTTAAGCATGTGCCCAAGTCTTTGCAGGATCAAGGCCTTCGGACAACAGGAGTGGTGCTGAGATCTGGACTGGGCCTCTGCAAAGGGCTGACTTTTACCCATTATAATGGAGAGTTTTGTTTTTTCAGGTTGCACGTGATTTCAAACTCAGATCACTTTCTGAGCCAACTGAACGACTGACACCTTGATGTTTTAGTGCCATCGGTGTAGAGCAATGGTGCCATCTATTGGTAAAGTGCATATTGGCTAATCGATGTGAGCATACCATGGTATTGCAGAGCCAAACACAAGACAAGTGGGCTCAGCACAAGTCATGCATCCAGGGATCAGACAGCAGCATTGTTAATGAAATCCCACTGAGCTTGAAGAGTCTTGATAAATACACGAAGCATTAAGCGTCCTACTTTGCTTTTGAGTCCCAAGACTATCAAACCAGGACAATTTTAAAGAATGAGAATTAATATATATGAGTGAGATTGCAGGGGGTCACTGAAGCACATCCAGCAACATGCTGCATCATAAAAGCACTAGAAAAGCAACGTTAAAAGGAACCAAGAATAAGCTAGTCCCCTTCAAAGGAATGAAACACGTCACGTCTGGGATTCCTATACCCACAACCACATTTTGACCTGTAACTCAATAATGCATGCTATAGGTCACACATGTGTAACTCCTGTTAATGATGGTACGATAGGTGTGCATCTCAACAGCAAAACTGAACCCATATATTCCAAATGCAGGTTAGACATGCATGCAAATGTATTCTTCATTAGCACTGTCCTATCTATTTGCTTGGAAACCTGGACATCAATCATTTATAAATATTAAACATTTATGATGAATGAAACATTGATGATTATGATCTGCAGTATGTATAAAACCAAAGCTTACACATGGGGAGAAATGCCCAGCTTGGGAATCATCAAAACACACAAGTAGAGCCCTATGAAACTTGCATGAAGAAATTCATTCCAAACCTGTGAGTAAAGAGGGCTGCACAGGTCTGAGCTAATGCAATGACTGAGAAAAATTAGAGGGTATAACCAGAAAACCCCAAAGAATCATATCATGCTGGCGGACTGGACATGACATCTCTTCAAAATAATCTGCTTACAAATGAAATATGCAAAAAAACTTCCAGGAGGTGCTAGCCAGTAGCAAAGTATTTGCTTTTACAATATAAATTCACTGTAAATTTTCAGCCATTTTCTTTTCACTTTAACAATGCAAACAGCATCCATGTGCCACTGCTGTTGAACGGTGGCTTGGTATAAACTCATTCCGTGAAAGTGGCAGAGCCAGGATTTTTCTATCCTCAGTCGTGATGATTTCTGCGGGCAAGATTCCCATAGGCTTCACTAGGCTTTGAATCAGGCCCTCTGATGCCACCCAGTGTCAGCAAGAGTGGCAGAATCAGGCCGTGATCAAGCAGCCCGCAGCCAACATTGAATGAACTCTTAATTATCTCAGTCGCATTCCTCAGAGCTCAAATAATCTATGATGCAATATTCCAGAGAACACAGCACTGATAATCCAATGACTTGTTTTGGGCTGTGATACAGAATGAGTGACCAATATCGAGACAATTCCAGGCAGTTCCAAAGTACATGAAGGGGATTCTCAGCTGACCACAGGGCTGCTGCCAGCATCTGTCAGCGCTGTACCTTTCCCTCTTTCTCCTTTGCCCCTGGGTTCAGTACAGTTCTGTTGCAATTTTAGGCCCAGATCCTGCTAACTGATGCATGTGAGTCGTTCTGGGCACACGAGCGAAGTTAAGTATGTGCATAAGAGTTTGCAAGGCCAGGGTCTTATATTACAGCTGTAATCAATGTGCTGAGGTAGGATAGGCACATATAAAAGATATCATGGAAACCTACCCCTCTAATGATCATACCCTCATCTTTCATGCTATGGAGCAAACAGGGATAGTGTATGTACTTGCTTTTGGTTACTGTGCTGTTGGAAAACAAAACATTTAAGTCATCATGAAACACATGTCCTCACCTTACTCACAACCACCTCACTCCCACCCCTCCAGAAATTAAAAAGCCTATATTCATTCAACAGAAAAAAGTTACAGATGATGTAATTTCATCATTGATCTTTCGGCAGGTAACGCAGCTAATATTTTGACAAATGACATGGAAAAAAAGGGAGAAATAAGAAATTTCATCATAAACTTTTGAAAAAGGAATTACAAGGCATTCTATGTGTAAACGGAATGGACAGTCTGGAGATAATATTAGAGATAATGGAATTGATTCTGGTTTGAATGGCATTTGCTTGAGATAATTAAGGATAGTTAAGTCCCAAGCAGACTGCGAAGAGTTACAAAAGGATCTCACAAAAGTAGGTGACTGGGCAACAAAACGGCAGATGAAATTCAATGTTGATAAATGCAAAGTAATACACATTGGAAGATATAATCCCAACTATACATATAAAACGATGGGATCTAAATTAGCCGTTACCGCTCAAGAAAGAGATCTTGGAGTCATTGTGGATAGTTCTCTGAGTCATCCACTCAGGGTGCAGCGGCAGTCAAAAAAGTGAACAAATGTTGGGCATCATTAAGAAAGGGATAGATAAAAAGACAGAAAATATCATATTGCCTCTATATAAATCCATGGTATGCCCACATCTTGAATACTGCGTGCAGATGTGGTCGCTCCATCTCAAGAAAGGATATACATGTATTGGAATTGGAAAAGGTTCAGAAAAGGGCAACAAAAATGATTAGAGGTATGGAACGGCTTCTGTATGAGGCGAGATTAATAAAACTGGGACTTTTCAGCTTGGAAAAGAGACGATGGGGGATATGATAGAGGTCTATAAAATCATGACTGGTGTGGAGAAAGTAAATAAGGAAGTGTTATTTACCTCTTATCATAACACAAGAACTAGGGTCACCAAATGAAATTAATAGGCAGCAGGTTTAAAACTAACAAAAGGAAGTATTTTTTCATATAACGCACAGTCAACCTGTGGAACTCCTTGCCAGAGGATGTTGTGAAGGCCAAGACTATAACGGGGTTCAAAAAAGAACTACATAAGTTCATGGAGGATAGGTTCCATCAATGGCTATTAGCCAGGATGGGCAGGGATGGTGTCCCTAGCCTCTGTTTGCCAGAAGCTGGGACTGGGCGACAGGGGGATGGATCACTTGATGATTACCTGTTCTGTTTGTTCCCTCTGGGGCACCTGGCATTGGCCACTGTTGGAAGACAGGATACTGGGCTAGATGGCCCTTTGGTTTGACCCAGTATGGCCATTCCTATGTTCTTATATTTTTATCTGCCTTCCTAGAGCAATGAATTCAGTGGGAGATGAGGGTGACAGGATAACCTTTGTAGCTTACCTTTACAGACAAATATATGAGCATAGAAACATTCACTCATTTGCAGGGTTAACTAAAGAAAAATACACAGCACAAACTCCCATTCTTCTCACAATGAGGATTTGAACTTGGAAGGAAGAAAAATCTTTTACAACTAAAAAGTCCCCAAATTTTTCGGAAAGAAAAAAGACAAGAATAGAAAGTCTACAAATAGAGATGGGCTCAAAACAGGTTCCTGGCGCCAAATACCCCTGAATTCTGAGGTCTCTGAAAAGCAGATCCAAGTTTTGCAGCCTGAACCCATCACTATTAAATGAGGTCGTAGTATTTATCTCTATCTCACTAGGGTGACGTGTGAAATTATTAATGTGTGAAAATCACCTCGAGGTACTTGAACAGAAATCTCTATAGAATGCAAACTATTATTAATACATAGAATAATCAATAATAATAATAATTGTATTTGAGCTGGTCAGAATATTATGGCGCTCCAGAGGTTATGGGTCTATTACAGGAGAAGGCAGGTGAGAGTCTGTGTCCTGCAAAGTGCAGGAAGTCAGAATAAATGATCATGATGGCCCCTTCTAACTTTAAAGTCTCTGAATCTATTGTCAGTGAAGTTCCATATAGTCAAAATAAACTGTTTCAAAGCCAGAATGTTTCACTGAGATGTGTCAGGTTCAACAAAGCTTTTGTCAAGAGGTCTTTTAGGTTCAGGGCCCTCTGGTCACTTCTGTCCAGAGAGAGAGAGAGAGAGAAATCAGAACCAGAACTCTGACCTTCGCAAGCAGAAAATGAACATTTCACACAATTCCCTTCTGTGAAAACATTCAAAAGGTTTTGGTTTTGTTCCACCGTGGAATGAAAATGTACACATTGGTACAGCCTGAACTTTCTCAGGCCCAGACCTCCTCAGGCTAAGCTTTGTCTACTCTCTTTTGAGCCAGATATGGTACGATCCTTACAGCCGCTGTAATTTGGCTCCGAGCTCACCTTGGGCCTCAGTTTTGCCTGCTTGATTCAAGTGTGAGCCTGATTGCAGATTGCAGCCAGAGAAAGCATCTAAAATAAAGTACGAATATCTTCTGTTTATGTCATTATCAACAATCATCCTCCGTAGGGAGTGTAAACGGGCGGTCTGGGCTGGTAAATATCCATGGCAGCTTTGCCAAGCTGTATCTGAGGACAACGGGGAGAGGGAGGAATTTATCCAACGAAAACGCGGGCGATGATTTCTATTTGATTTCTATTTTTGAGGGCAGCCCCAGTGCACTGAGTGGTCTCTCACGGGGACTATCGAAGAAAAACCTGGGGGAGTGAACTTATTAAGACATGGAAGCTCGCAGCTAGAGGGGAAATGCAAAAGGTCAGGGCTGAACCCCGTAGGATTCTTCGGATCATTGTGGGGCTTGAAAAACGCCCCCTGCTCTTTGGTTCACAAAGGCTAGAAGGGAACTAATTCTTTCAGGATGGTTTGAATGTTAGATTTAAAGTCTGTTAGGAAAAATGCCTCCTCCTCACCCTTCTTGGGCTACAGAGGCTTCATTGCTACCCCACTTACCTGCCTCCTCACCCCCGCAACAAACCACAGCTGCATCCCCGCTCCCCAGAGATAAGGTGGAAAGGGGCTAGTTTCATGCAGCTCAGGCAGACGTTGGAAAAACAGACAATAGCTTTATTCAGGAAAGATCAAAGCACCGCAGATATGCAATAATCGGACTGTTGCATCCGGGCCACTCCTGCAGGGTGCTGCTGTATATTTAATTGGGAGCATTAAAAAGAAAAGTAAATTACAACAATAATAATAAAGATGCATAGGGCCAGATTGGGCTAGTAATGCACAGTCCTGAGTGGGAAAGAGAAGGCAAGAGGCTTCCCTGAGTTCTTGGGGAGCACAGCCTCTGGGCCATCTTAGCTGGGAGCAGCATGTAGTGCTGATGCAGGGTGGGGACATAGCCTCTCCTAAAGGAGCAGGAGGAGAGGCTGTCAACAGACATAACGGATGCAACTGGTATACAGGAGGGGAGGGCTCTTTGCATCCTGTGCACAAGAACTGGCTGCAATCTGGGTTATGACGGTCCCCCCCCCCATTTATTTTATAACAGCATCAGTAGGTGTCTTTCCCTGGTAAGTCCGTCTCCCTTTGGAATGCCATTCCTCCTTACAGAAGGACAATGGAGCTTTGCACAGTGAAATCCGGCCCCCACGTGAATCTCGGTGACACCAGAGAGACATGCAGCTAGTTAGAATTGATACACGCCTCTCAAAGCCAGCCCATTTCTTGCCTCGAAGGAGACCGGTGTCAGCCCAGATGAGCTGTGCAAACAAGACGCTGGATTCTTTGGAGGGTGGGGGCTGACCGAGGAACCGTGATGCAGGCTGGCTGGCTCAGCACTAGCAGGGATTGTGCATGCCAGCTGGGAGGTTAAGGTGGTTACGGAGAAAAAGGAAAGGATTTCAGGGAGAAGCCCAAAGAGAAACAGGCAATTGACAGGAGGTTGTTAGTATGGCCAGGAAGTCTCCTTTTGGAAGCTATAAATATTCCTTGTAAGTCTCTGAAAAGAGCATCCAAAGGCGTATTTGCTATTAAACAGTGTCTCTAGTCTGAGCATTACCACCACCTTATTAGGGGACACAGCCAGATTCTGCCCTCAAAAAGTGCACATAGAACTCCCGCTGACTTGTGTCTGAGCAATACCGCCCAGCACATGCACCCAGTGAGCCCGATGCAGCACCCACCAGGGCAATCGCAAAGATTTCTTTGTTTTCAGGATGCCTGAAAAATAAGGCCACTTATTTAGATGGATTTAGATGCCTAAATTTAGGCACCCCGTGTTTGACAATGTTGCCCTATATATTTAAATAAATACAATGTTCTCCTTCTTACTGAAAAACTGAAATCATTAACATGGAAAGAGTATTTTTAAAACTATTTTTTCTTTTCCCATTGATGCTTTTGTATTTCAAGAGGGGTGGACAGTCCAACCAGCCTGATCAGTTTCACTGGGTTTCTGGTCACTTTAACTGGTGGTACATCAGTACAATCCATGCACGGAGAGGTGGCAGGTCTGAGGCAGTGCTGTTGTGAGCTGGGATTCCATCACTGCAGTGACTCATTTTGTCATTCCCCTCTCACTTTTAGTTTGTTTGTTTAAATAAGAGTTCGTTTTTGGACCTCATGTATTGGATATTACCCCTTCACAATATCTCTTCACATCAGCAGTAACTAAGCTCCCTTAAAGGCTTTTAGTAAACATAACACGCACCCTAAACTCATTGTTCAACCTTGACTGAAATGGGTGAGCACTCACACAACTAGCCCCCTTTAAATCAATGGGACTACTTGAGTGAATAACTGCTTACCAACTTAAGAGTTGTACAATCTAACCCAAAATGTAGGGTGTAAACACTCAATTTTTTTAACCTATACTGTAAATTTACTTTTCAAAGAGTAAATCTGAAAAGTTTGCAGAGGTAGCTGCCATTTTGTGAGACGGAGTTGATGCTGCATGTTACAAAGGAGACACACACTGTGCTCTCTCGCTCATTGAGGCTTTACTTTTGTTCTTTCTTGTTTCCCCTCAATCTAATACAAGAGCCACACAGTCTGAAAAGGATAAGTGCACGGAAAACATATCACAAAGGAACAACTTGCGGGGGGTGGGGGGGCATTGAGGATTTGCTGTAGAACAATCCTTTAAAATATATACGTATTGCTATACATAACATGCTGAGCAAGTGTGATCACATCTGGTCTAGTCCACATGTAGCATTAGAGCCTACTACTTACACTAGGTAGTGGAGTTATTCCTTCAGCTCATGCACTAGAGGCTTGTGATTTTGGTGCTGAAGATCCTAGGTTCTATTCTCCAATGACCCAGGGTATGGGGGGTGGTTGATAGATATAAGTAACATCCTGGCTGGTTAAAGCCAATATTATTTGCTGTGAAGAAAATTCACTAGGTGTATTCACCATATAGGGGAACTGCTCTTTATTGTTCATTTATTTTTACTATTTCTTTTGCAGTCGCACCTAAGGTCCCCACCTTCATTGTGCGAGGCAGTGTGCAAACACCACAAAGGCAGTCTCTGGGCCAGAAAGCTCCCAGTCTGGGGTGAGGCCTAAATACACTGACAGTGTTTGAAAAATATGTTTGGACAAGCCAGCCCCGTCTCTCAAATAAGAAGCGTGGACTGGCTGCATAAACATGTACTCTTCTGCCTCAGAGCTGTTCTTGGGTAAATATGTAATTTAGGCTGGTGCCTCAGACGATATTTTGGGTCTAATTTAAGGGGCTGCATATTTGGTCGAGTGGGTCTGGATGCCTGTCAGGTAAATATTACAAGCTGTGCATCTTTGACTGCCGATTTAGTAAGGGCTTGATTTAAAGATAACATGGAGCAGACTGTAGCGTTGAAGTCATTGGCCACATTTGGGCTGGGGGATGCGTAAGGGGTCCCCAAGAGGGATACTGCTGGCGTTCTCCTGGGGCAGCCGACACCCGTTCACTCATTGCAGGAGAAGCCCCTCCAACACTCATGCAGTTCTACTAGCTGGCACGGAGGCTCATGGCCCCACCCTCCCCAATGCACCTGCTTTAGGAAGACCAGCGTTGCTGCTTGATTAGTACAGCGCCTGTACTCCCTTGTCAGACGGTGACTGCCCCTAAGCTAAGGGGCTGATGCAGTACTGTTTATCCCTGATGGCTATTGGCCTGTTACAGGCTCCCTCTACTAGCTGAGCTAGGGGAACTGCTGCTCCTTTAGCTTAGCAGTTGGAGACTAGTGGGATTTTTTTTGCATCCTGGTCTCCATTCCACCTGTACGTGGCTAGCTGATGACGGACTGTCACAGATTGCCCTAGGTTCAGGCTGTGATCAGAAGTACATCAGCAGCCGCCTCTTTGAAAGGTTATAGTTTGAAGCAAGTGTTCTGGGTAGTTATGTACCATAGGGCAGCCGTTCTCAAACTTTAGCAACCCAAGAACCCCCAAGCCCCTTGCTCAGCTCCAGGCCCCGCCCTCACTCCACTCCTTCCCCCAAGGCCCCCACCGCACCTCCTCTTCTCCGCCTCTTTTCACCCCCTCCCCCAAGTGCGCCCCATCCCCGCTCCTCCTCCCACTCCCAGCATCTCCTGCAGGCTGCTGAACAGCTGTTCCCCGGCATGCAGGAGACACTGGGAGGGAGCGGGAGGGGAATGAGTTAATCAGCTGGGCCAATGGCCCCGGACATGATTCCGCCTCCACCCCTAAGCACGCCCCATCCCCGCTCTTCCTCCTCCCTCCCAGCACCTCCTGCATGCCGCTGAACAGCTGTTCCCTGGCATGCAGGAGGCACTGGGAGGGAGGGAGCGGAGTTAAGGGAGGAAGGGGGAGGAGTTGATCAGTGGGGCCCATGGACCCCCCTCACAGACCTCTAGGGGTCCGTGGGCCCCCAGTTTGAGAAACGCTGCCCTAGGTGATAGCTCTGTGCTGTGGTGCAGTATGAGTGATTTAAAAGCCTTTCTGAAACCCGTGTTCTATTTTGCCAGAAGGCTGCAAGTGCAGATCACTCATTTCTGAAATCAGCTTTGTGCTGGCGAAAGCCTCAGGGTGGACGTGGGGATATAGATATTACCCTCCCTAAAGATGTCTTGGGAAAGGTGAAGAGATGATTGACATAGGATGTTGGTCTCACAAACAAACTGGAGAATGAGGAGAAAGATTAAACTGCAGGGCATTTCTGAGACACCCAAAACGTACTAGGATCAATTTTTGCCTTCTCTTGTGTGGGTGAAACTCCCATTTTGAAGCCTGTGAGAGTTTCAACCTTGTAAGTAAGGGCAGTAATAGGCCTTCCTCCTTTGTCTGCTCAGCTGCAGCGTTTGGACAGCGAAGAAAGAACTTTGTTTGGCCAGTTTGGAAAACTTTGGAATCTAACAGAGCTGACAGGTCAGTAAACCAACCTCATGCAGCTAGCAGATCTCTCACAGAACACAGTGTGCAGGCCTGGACCCAGTGACGTCAGTGGGAATTTTGCCACTGCCATTGACTTCTGTGGGGCCAGGATTTCATGCAGAGTGTCGGGAAAAGAGAAATGCTGACCCTGGAAATGGAGCCGATGTCTCTCTCAATATAAGCAATGGTCCTTTTCTCTAAGCTGCAGTGACACTTGATGATCTTTGCAATGACTAGATCTATGTCAACATCAGTACAGGAGACAGTGAAGAGAAAGCTCTTAAACAGTGCAAGAACAGTTTTCCCTTTTCTCACAAACCCTACATTTATTTCAGCATCCAACCTCAGGCCAAAGATTGGAGGATTATGAATGAGACACTACGGGTGATGATTTAAACACGGAGATGCACCGCACTCAGTATCTGTTGCTGCTGCCTCTGCAAAAGCACAATGTGCCCTCACAGGGATACCAGCAGAATTGATGGAAAAGCCCCAGCCTCAGGAGGACAAGGGGACATTGCAGGGATCTAGCGTTCATAAATAGTGTTGCTGACAGAGACTTCTCTTACAGAAGCAGAGGAGAAAACCAAACTCCATGTTGGCAGCTAGCAGCGTTCTCTCAGGATCTTCTAATGGGAATATAGGGCCTAGGGTCTGGAACGCCCAAAGATAGATCTTGAGGCATGAATGGATGTAAGGAGGCCACAAAAGAGGGGAATTTTTCCTAATGCATAAGTGGAACCATCTGTAACTCTAAGCATGGCTGGGCAATGCCATGGAGTAGGCAGGCATTTAGGTCCAGCTCCTCAAAAGGTAATTAGCTACCTACCTCCCATTGATTTCAAAGCACATTAGAGTCAATGGGAGTCTTTCCATTGCTTTCAGTGGGCTTTGGTAAAAGAGGTGCAACATCACATATACCCTGCTGTGCATTTTTTAATTTCCCATGGGGACAACACCTCATTATGTTCTTTGTTACAGTTTGTATTATCATGCTCATACCACCTAATAGCACCCACTCTGGGGAACGCTGTCTAGTGGTTAGACCAGCAGCTTGTAAGACAGAATTCCTGGGTTGGATTCCTAGCTCTACCGCCATGGTGAGTTGGGATCAGGCATTTTGGTTTAGGGCCCAGTTCCACCCACGCAATAGTGACCGAAGGGGGGAAAACACTGCTTTTACCTGAAGGGAGACATGGGCTCAGAAATACAGAATAGCAGTTCTCATTATCAGCCATTTTCAGAGTTGCTGAGGGTCAACTTGAGAAGGCCACAAACAATCTACCCCAGCGCAGGCCCCCTAGGGATTGCTGCTAACAGCGATTGCCGAACCTCAAAACTACCCCCAGCTCATGGATTTAAACCCCATGTGAGGCCCAACCTTTTAAATGTACGCCTTACTTCAGGACTGTCTTTTTGTAAGGCCGGTGCACGGAAAGTACCCTGTCGTAGCCTAGCAACAGGAGTGTTTGAGGTGGGAGTTGTTGTGACAACTGGGCCTACAATTTTACCTTAATGTGAGCTCAACTTTAAGAAGTGAGTGTAAGTTCATAAGATGTCACAATAACCCAGAACAACAATTGGTAATGGGAAAAGGTACAAAAGGGAGACGAAAGACTGGGTTAGTACAAACAAAAAGTCTCACGGATATAATTCTGCCAGCCCTGCCCTCTCCTAGGCATCCCAGTCCTGAAAGTCGTCCTGACCGAAGACAGGGAGCTAGATGACATCTCCACCGCCACTGGGTGAAACCTGACCACCATCTGGGACACCACTCCCCCCCACACCGTTCCCTTTTCCTTCCCCGCCTTATTTCTTCTCTTTCCCATCCCTTTCCTTTTTCCTTCTGTCTAATAAGAGTCTAGCTTAGCCAACCAAGGCTGCATATTTTGCAGCACATCTGTAGTCCTATGACAAGAAAGAGGCAGCTAAAAGCAATGCCCTCAACAGACCGATGCGGATACACATTTGCCAGATCTCGGAATGCCGTGCCTGTGTTATTCCACCAGTGAGACTGCAAGTCAATATTAACACCAGAGTCAGAAGGTGCATTTTCTCTCTTTGGTGTTCTTCTCTCTTCCCTTTCGTGTGTTTGTCTTCTTAGGAAACGGGATCAGACCTTAACTACAACCATGCTCCAGCCCTCTTTACCTCAAAAGAACAGTTATTACCAGCAAAAAGACTGTCAAACCAGAGGGGTTTTCTTTTCAAAAATCTCTCTCTAGCTAAAGGGACAGGGAACAAGGGATGTTGTTAAAATGAAAGCCTTATTTAATACTCTACATCCCCAAATGCTTTAATTGTTTTCCCTTCTTTTCTTTATCTTTAATAAAAGGATTTAAAAGATTTTTGAATGGTGTGTTGACCTAAGCAGGTCTCTATACACCAAACTTTGAGCCTTGTTTAACATTGGCCAGCGAGTGGGTTGGTTAACACGTTTAGCCCATGCAGTCCATCTCAAGCAGTGCAACAGAGGAGAGACGACAGATGAAGTGCCACCCAGCACAAAGACTCGAGGACAGTTAGACCTAGAACACTATAGCACGAAGTAGCCTTGGTAGGTCAACAGATAATGTGGAGAACAAGGTGTAATGAGCAAGAGGGGAAACGGAGCAGAAGTAAAGCTTAGGAAGAGGATGGGGGCAGACAGACAGACAGACAGACAGACAGACAGACAGCAGCAACTAAACCGCCAGGAGTGAGGACAAAGCACTAACAGGTTAATGGGTCTAGATAACAAATATTGATAGGTTTCTAGGGGGCTCTGAGCTCCTTGCTTTGGGCTCAGTAGAGCCATGTGTGGCAGTGGTGAGGGAAGGCTTGCAACACAAAGAGGTGTACTCTATTTCGCGTCAGTAGCTTGTGGAACCCCGGACATAAGAGAAACACCATTAACTAAGAGAGGGAACTGGTCTTCGTTTGACAGTCTTGAAGGGAAAGCAAAGTGTGTGAGGGTGGCTCTGCTGGAGAGAGGTGCGGTATTCCTCTCAGTGTTCGGGGCTCCTATTGGCCAATCTCCCCTTGTTCCACCATGTGCAGTGGGGACCCATGGCATTTACAACGCAAGGAGGACCTGCCACACAGCCTTGTAGGAAGGAAGAACGGCAGCAGCGTTAACTTGACTTTGCAGCTGGCGAGTCGTTTCACGTTAGTTCCCTACAGGGCAAGTCACATTGATCTCAGAGCACAGCCATGATAAAAGGAATTAATTGAAAAGCTGCTCTGCTTGCCCTCCATCTAGACAGATACATGGTCTTGCATTCTAATAAACTTGGAACATTCTGAATACACTTGCCGTGCATCCACGCCTAATGTCCTAGCTCAGGGCAGAAGCAGATGACTCTAGTCTCCACAGTTCAGAACATAACATAAGAACATAAGAACGGCCGTACAGGGTCAGACCAAAGGTCCATCTAGCCCGGTATCCTGTCTACCGACAGTGGCCAATGCCAGGTGCCCCAGAGGGAGTGAACCTAACAGGTAATGATCAAGTGATCTCTCTCCTGCCATCCATCTCCACCCTCTGACAAACAGAGGCTAGGGACACCATTCCTTACCCATCCTGGCTAATAGCCATTAATGGACTTAACCTCCACGAATTTATCCAGTTCTCTTTTAAACGCTGTTATAGTCCTAGCCTTCACAACCTCCTCAGGCAAGGAGTTCCACAAGTTGACTGTGCGCTGTGTGAAGAAGAACTGCCTTTTATTTGTTTTAAACCTGCTGCCCATTAATTTCATTTGGTGGCCCCTAGTTCTTGTATTATGGGAATAAGTAAATAACTTTTCCTTATCTACTTTCTCCACATCACTCATGTCAAATGAAAGCCATAAACCAGTGCTACCTTCACTTTAAAAAAAAAGTGGAGCACGAGCACTTACTCCAACTTGGCAGTGTGAAGGCCCGTTATTTTAGTTTCATGGTGCCAACGCTCTGCAATTTTAAAAAAAGGCCATCTCAAGCCTCCCGGGCCTTTTTGATATTTCTCCCTGCAAAGAGGGCTGATATTTTTGTGTTTGTTTTGTTCTAAGCTTGAACTTTTAACACCTTGGAGCTGCCACCAGCATTCTGGGAGACGCTATTTTGATTTTGCTCATTAGCAGCTGTGAAAGAGAAAAATAACGTGTCTCGCCTTTGCTATTAATTAGAACATATTTTCGCCTGTAGCAGTTTCCTGATCGCGGGATGTGCGGGCTGCTGACTGAGGTGCCTTTGCAAGTCTACCCTTATAAATAAAAAATAGCGAGCCCTGTTTGCAGAGTGACCAACGTGCAGAAAAAAGAAGCCTGTTAATCAGGCTAACAGGTGCAGGCTGACAAGGCTGTCTAAAGAACCAAGCAGAATCATTTATGATATGCCAACATTTTGTGCAAAGCAGAATTTGGTCAAGGGGTTGAAGAGTGGGACTTGTCATCAGAGCTCTGCTCCTGATTGGCTTTTGGAAAAATCACCTTGACTCTGTGCCTCAGGATATGTCTACACTGCAAGCTGGGGAGGTGATTTCCCCTCAAGCAGACATACGCTCTGATCGAGCTTGTGTGCTAAAAGTAAGGGTAGCCGCTAGCAGCCCCAAATACATGCCTAGCGTCTTGGAGAGGAGTGTACTCAGGCAGCTAGCCCCTGCCCTCCCCCCCCCGCAGCTCTGCTCTATTTTTAGCGCACGAGCTCAGTCAGAGCTAGCGCGGGTATGTCTCCTCAAGCTGGGAATCACGCCGCCAGCTCGAAGTAGATGTGCCCTTAGTTTAACCATTGATAAAGGGCCCAATCCTCCCTCCACTGAGCAGACATACCGATAGGGGCACAAGAATACCTCCAGCACGTGTGGCGTGGGGTGATGAAAGGGTTAAGTAGCCCATGCGGAAAGCACAGTTGATCTCTGCCTGAAAATGCAAGACGTTATTCCTGTTTACAGAACTATATTGCAGTTTATTTCGGGCTAAATTCTGCCACCTTTCATAGAACCTTATTGATTTCCATGGGCCCACTCACAGAGAAAGGTACAGTCCCAGGCAGGCAAAACCCATTTGTAGTAGCTTGCCAACAAGTGTGTTACTGCCATTGTGTGCTCAGTGGGCACCGTTATTTGTCTGTGCAGCACATAAGGTCCTTTGCTCCTTGATGGAGGTTCCCAGGCCATACTGTAGTAGCAATAAACACTAACAACAACAACACACCACATTTGTAGGGTACCTTTCATCCCCAGCATTGCCAAGTACTTCACAATCGTTTAGAAATGCAGCCTCCTCTGGGGTGGACCATGGTTATTTTTTTTAAGACAGTGAGCAACAACACGCCAGGTAGTAAGAAAGAATATTGGATTCAGTTGAAACTGCCGAGGGAATGGAGTGAATTAGGTGTTACCCAAATTGGCACCTGGCCGCACACTACTAATCGCCAGCCTCTTGCAGAGAGCGCAATGGTGCTCTCAGATCCACAGCTGATCAGAATCTCACTAGTCCGGTGCCAAGAGGTAGCACCTCTTACTCACATGGTAAACGGGAGAATGCCATTTATACAACAGCCTGGGTAAGTACTGAAGCAGATGGAAGAGCAACCCCCTACTGACTCCCCCACTACCTGCAGCGTGCTGCATTTCCCTTAGGTTTCTTATCCCAAGAAAGATGAAGCCAGGCCCAGCGTAGCGAGTGAGACTTGCTCAAATCACAGCTTCCAATGGCATTGACGCATTTAAAGCCTAATGACACTTGAAGAGGATAGACTAAGGGGCAGCGTGCTGCCCGCTACATGCAAGTGAAACTGCAGCATTGGGTGCTCCCCCCCACGCAGGAATAGCAGCAAGACATGCTCTTACGCAGGCTGAAGGCTATCCCTAGCCCCAGCTAGCAAAACAAACAGGGCCAGGTAACTTGTGCTGAAGTATCCCCCCAGAATGCTCCTTGCCGGAGCGCACTGGAGTCACGAAGCCAAAGGAACGGGGGATGCTGGCAAGTTCGTCAGCACGACCAGGGGACTCTCTGCTTCTGAGCATTTCAGGGGACAGACAGAAGTGTTCAGGCTTGCTTGTGCAGAGCACAGCCGTAGATTTCGATAGCACATCCTTACCCGAACACCTCCTTGGCAGCACTGGGCTGTGCAACAGTCGCTCAGAGTTAGTCCACCTGTTGGTCTTCCACTGCTCCACCCAGCTTCCAGTGTCTTCTGGGTAGAGTGTCATAGCCCTCCAGCTGGGTCACTGACAGCTCTACCCATCCCAAAGCCCAAAATAAACGCTTCCCTTCCTCTGGCAGACCCAATCAGCAAGAGCCTTCTTCCCTACAATGCACACTCCCCATGTCTTTTCCTTTCATACCCCTCCCCAACAGAGCAGGAGCTTTTCCTTTTAGCTTCTCCCTGGAAGCCTACCTCCTGCCCCAGATGTTGGAGGGCAGGCTGATAGGGCTTCCTGTAGCCCATTAACCCTTTCCTTCCTTGTGGGGGCTTTGTATGTCCCATTACAGTATCCCAAAGTGCTTTTCAAAGCAGAGTTAAATGTAGAAGAGCGAGTCTGTAAGGGGGGAAAAAATCAGCCACCATGATGCACTCAGCCATCGCTCCCACATGGTCTTAGGGATTCAAGACTGTTTTATTTCTGTTAAGAAATGACCTGTAATTTAAACATATAAAACCAGATGGTGATGCATTGGTAGCCTTCCCAGCCCACACCCCGTGAACCCATACACTAAACAATACATCACCGAAATGGAAATCCTGTTCTCTGCAAATGCAATACCTGAGGACGGGGCCAGGAGAATGAAGCTATCTGGGGGAGGGGAAGAGAGAGAACGTTGCCTTATATATCACTTTAACAGCAGGCAACATATCCAATGCAAAGACAGAGGCTGTTGGTCCTGATTTTTTGAAGTGCTGAGCACTCACAGTTCCTGTTGAAATCAGTGGAAGCTGTGGGTGCTCAGCACCTTTGAAAAATCAGTCCCTCACTGTGTTGTCTTTTGTTAAGGAAGCCAAAAAATGAGGTTACATGTGCCACAGGAGTTTCTCAACAGTTAGATGAGGGGGTTGATGGTTAAGACTCTTGGGTTCTCCTCTGGCTGTACCTTGGATACACTAGGCAACCTAGAGTAACTCGTGCAACTGTAGGTGTTGTAAGGCTTACGAATTCATATTTGCATAGCACCATGAGGTCGCAGTTGAGCGAAGCTATGCAGTACGTGTCCAAACGTGTTATGATTCCACTGTGACATGACATAGCTTTTGAAATAATAATACAGAGGGGACATGATCTGCCTGTACAGCACCTTCCCTGCTACCATGAGGTGAAGCGCTACTGATTGCATACAATAAGTTTCAGAACCAACGCCACACTGAAAAATAAAATACATGGGGTAAGAGGGAGTCTCTGAATTCACTTGTTGATAATTCTTCCCTCTTCGGTGAAAAATGGGAGTAGGAAGTGGGGTTTCTATAGTGAAGCTTTGTAGGAAAATCTATTCTTGTGAAACACAGGAAAATAATGGAGTCTCCCCTCACCTTGCACAGCAACACCCAGGAGTGTGAAGGACATCTTCAAAATAGATGAGTTTCTGGGCATGAAAAATCACAGAGGTCACAATTTAGCAAACTATCCCAATTCAGGATACCTGGTCATGGAAGTCAATGGGGCTTAAACAGATGCTTACAGTTAAGTGTGTGCTTAAGCGACAGATAGCTCAGTGGTTTGAGCATTAGCCTGCTAAACCTAGGGTTATGAGTTCAATCCTTGAGGGGGCCATTTTGGGATGGGGGCAAAAATCTGTCTGGGGATTGGTCTTGCTTTGAGCAGGGGGTTGGACTAGATGACCTCCTGAGGTCCCTTCCAACCCTGAGATTCTATGATTTTAAGTGCTGAATAGGGTTCAGAATCACCAAGTGGAAGAAGTAAGTTGAACAAATAGAACCTTTCCCTAGACTGAGTTTCGAATATGGCCCCTGATCAATGCTGAGATTACTGACCGGTTGCTAACCAATGCTTACTATGATGTTGCTTTTTGTGATGTGGACAATTGTGCAATAGGAACTAGGTGGAACACATCAACTCATTTCATGGAGGACTCCCAAAGCAATGGTGTTTGGCCAAAAGAAATGATGCACCTTGTTTTGGGGAACCTTGGTTATCTGGCACAGATGGTTTACATAAGATTGTCTCAGTTCAGTGACATTAAAAATAACCCATAGATGGGAAATGTTCACTCTGAACAAGATGCTCATTCCAGAGTGTTTGGGCAAAATGCAGATTCAAACCCCTTTTCCCCAAGCAGGCACCATGTACCATTGTGGCAACGTGCAGTGAATATTGCATGTTCACAAGAGACAAATATCTTTAATTGAAAAATAGGGCTGGTCACCACCATGGTTTTATGAGGGAAATAAGGGGGTGCAATTATCTGGGCTTCATACCCTCAAATGGGCACGGAGAAGTTCAGACAAAATGGAAGAGTAGTAAATTGTAAGAGCGTAAAATTCAGTACAAAGCACTGGAGGGGTCTGACTGCAGAATTGTGGTGTGTGTTTTGGGAGGAGAGGTGGAGGAGAAACAAAGGCCATTTGCAGACTTCAGACTCAGTTGGGGCAGGCACCATTCAGGTTGCAAAATGCCAAATCTACATCAGCACCTGTTACTTCTGCTAGTATTCTGAGGCGTGACGGACGAATACACCCGCAGGTAGCAGGGCTACAGCTGAACAACGGTGTCTGTACATGTGATGGCAGACAAGGTCTTTGAATGCAGTGGATCTGCACTACTAGGAAATACCGAAGAGGCTTTCTTTGGAATTTGTCACACAGTGCAACCCTACCTGCCATGACCTGCTGTAATGCAACGTGTTTGCTTAAACAAAGGTGGAAGAGGCTAATGGAGTAAAGTAGCAGATACTTAGCAGCTGCATTCAGTGAGCAGCAGAGAAGCTGCTAATTACTTGTCCACTACAAATGACCACGTCCACCACCAAACTCACCTGAATTAATAACCCAGGACTTGAAAGAGCCAGGATCAGAGAGGTCAGAGAATAATAATAGCATTCTACAATTCGAGCACACCTTTTACACTGCAGTAGCCCAAAGTGGGTTATGAACTCACATTTACACTGGACACATTTTCTGTATCACTTTTGGGTGGATCATAGCAACTGTTTAACAGCACTCTCCACTATCTGACTGCCATAGCCAGAGATCTAGGAAGGCAGAATATACTAGTCTTCACTGGAATTTCCCTGCTGTTTGTTACTTTCACTTGTTGCATCACATCTAAAAAGGAGACTGAAATCTTGGGGACAAGGACTGTGTCTTCCCAGTTCTATATTCTATAGCAGGGGTCAGCAACCTTTCAGCAGTGGTGTGCCAAGTCTTCATTTATTCACTCTAATTTCAGGTTTCGCGTGCCAGTAATACATTTTAATGTTTTTAGAAGGTCTCTTTCTAGAAGTCTATAATATCTAACTAAACTATTGTTGTATGTAAAGTAAATAAGGTTTTTAAAACGTTTAAGAAGTTTCATTTAAAATTAAATGAAAATGCAGAGCCCCCCGGACCGGTGGCCAGGACCCGGGCAGTGTGAGTGCCACTGAAAATCAGCTCGCCTGCCGCCTTTGGGATTTAGGCCCACCAAGGTGTTTTATAAATTGGGAAGCTCCCAAGCTTTCTGGAGTAAAGAGCTCTTGATAGTCTGTTCTGATGAGTAAGCATTACCGCCGCTGACATTGAGTCTCCTCCTACGCTTGCGATGCACAATCCCTCTTGAAAGTCACTCCGCAATCAAATGTCCTGGGCTTTCAGAATAGTAATTTGCCACACTCAGAAATAGGCTTATCCTGCTGCTGTCATTGGGATCATGTGAGCATCAGTCCCGTCTGTTGTGCCCTTCAGAGGAAAGCTAGAGCTCACAGCCTCTGTGCGTGAAAGGGAGAGTTAAAGGACATTAACTCTGTCTTTGAAAGGGCCAGGACTCCTTCCTCCTTCAGACACAGCTAGCAAGACCCCTCTCGGGGCCCCTACCTCAAATAAGGTGACCAGACGTCCTGATGTTAGGGGCTTTGTTTTATATACACAACTATGCCACCCTCCTGGGGAGAGGGAAAAAAAAGTGTCCTGATTTTTCACTTGCTGTCTGGTCACCCTAACCTGAATTGACTATCGTGGTTCCACTGCATTAAGAGGATTTTTTTGTTATATCCTAGCATGTAGTCTGCCAATACTGAATGCCTGGCTGGCTCCCAGAGTAGGGGTGTCTCACCATGCATGGCCCTCCAAGCTCTGAACCGTGGTCATAGAACCATAGGACTGGAAGGGACCTCGAGAGGTCATCTAGTCCCGTCCCCCTGGTCCTCAAGGGTGACTGTGTTAAGAGGAAAACATGCCATTGAGTATTAATTGAAGATGTGCTGCCCGAGCCACTCCCTGGGCCTTTTAAGCAGAAGTGAATCAGCACCGTCAGTGCAGGGAGACAGCAGGGGGCGCTGCTTCCATGACTGCCTCCCCTGTAACCTCGGAGCGGTTCTCGGGTGAGCCTGGGAATGCACCAAGTACAGCTGCTTGGAAAGTGGATTTTTCCGCCCCACAAAAAAGATGGAGATTGCTCAAAATGATTTGTCCCCAAAAGCCAACGTTTTTGAAAATGTTCACAAAACAAAATTCGGGAGGGGAGGGGGGAGAATAGACATTTTGGGTCAATTGAACGTTTTGTTTTGATATTGACCTTGGTAAAAAAAAATTATATAAAAAGTCCATTTTGATGAACTTGACTAACTTCTGTGCAGCGCTCCCTCCATCCTGCAGAGTCCTTGTCTTTAAGGGGGCTCCCAAGACCAGCAGCCAGGGTCCCACTTGAACATTAGCGCGGGCTGAGGGACTACTGGCCGGTGCTTCCAGCAGCTCCCATTGGCCTGGAGCAGCGAACCGAGGCCACTGGGAGCCGCGATCGGCCGAACCTGCGGACGCAGCAGGTACACAAACCGGCCCGGCCCACAAGGGCCTTTCCCTGCACAAGCGGCGGAACAAGTTTGGGAACCACTGGTTTAAAGGAACTTCCACTTTCCTGCTAAATGCAGTATGGACACTAGGGGGCGACATAATAATTTGCCGTTCCACGCTCAGTCAGACCTGCTGTGTCTAGTGACAATATCCGTGACAAACTGGTTGGTCAGGGACAGAGTCTTCCACTGTACTGCACCTAGCACAATGCTCCCTGAGCACTTATGCAATATAATAATAAAAATATAGTTGTAGTTTGACTGCTTTGAAGACAAAAGGGTAGCACATGCATAACTGAGGGCCTAATTTGGCGTGCGGAACCTCTCTGTTCTGCTGATGATGGGGCGGGGGGGCGGGGCGGAAAACACAGCTTCACCCTCTGATCCCAGGCTGAGTTTGCAGAGTTGTCAGCTTGTAAAAAAAATACACGTAAACAGAGCACAGTTGGTAGGAGGTTTGAAAGGCGATAAAGACAAAACTTCACAACCTTAGTAGTGCAGTCGCTTTTCATAGGGAAACTGTACTTCAAACATTACACTGTGCTCTAGACGCAGTCATTTTATACATGATTGTGGAAGCCAAAGCACAGACGTTGTCAAGTTTGTTTAATGACATTAGGCAAGCTTTGAACAGCATACTACATATCACTGGCAATTTGGCCATAACTCATTCTCTGGCTTCTTGGCTATTACATTTAAGCAATAATATTTGACCCTAAACATAATTCCAGCACTGAATCAATTACTTTATTAGTACAATTAAATACAGTTACAATCCAATTCTAATTTCTTTGGGGGAAAAACAACACCCAGGATGGTTGCTGGTCGTGTTACATGAACAATCAGCCTGAAATGTAACTCCAAGCCCTTTCACAGAAATTATTCATAATGAGCTCTCTGTTAAGGTGTTACATTACTTCCTGTTCCCTCTCACTGACACAGGAAGTCTGTGTTGCGAAGGGCAGCCTCCTACGGTTGTTATAGAGATGCCTTCAGCTAGGTTGTCCAGTTCCTGCTGATCCTAGGGTTAAATTAATTCAAAGGAACGCGTGCCAGGACAGAGGTCTTAGGTTGTGCCAACATGTTTTTAGAATTGCATTAACAAGTTGCTCCGCATGTATAATTAATAGAGAGGAAGGAACCCTAGACTGTCAGAGAGCTCAGCCTCCATCCCAGCACATCTTCCTTCCCTATACCTTCTTTTCTCTTCTCTGTTGTTTCTTAGAAGGTGGACAGGGCTTAGTATATTACACAGGGAAAGGAAGAATGTAGAAGTGAACAAAGAAAGGAGGCACTAGCTGTGGTGCTAAAGAGAGGACAGCGAAACTATTTTGCACCACAGCAAAAGAGCATCTTTTACACTGACAGCTCAAAGTGCCTTACAGAGTTTAATTAACAATTAAGCCTCACTACACCCATGCCAGGTAGGTAAGTAGTCTCATATCCATTGTACAGATGGTTAAAATGCCGCATAGAAAGGTTAAATGATGTCATACAAAGTCATACAAGAAGTCAGCTGCAATGCTGGGAAAAGAGCCCAGGAATTCTGGCCTCTACTCACTGCTATGATTATTAGACTGCAATAGAGAATGAGAGTGACTCTGTTGTCCCATGAAAATGATTCAGGGGACTGGTTTTTGGAGGTGGTGTATTTCACCATTGATGGTTATTGGTAAGTGGACAGGATAGCTCTTGGGATTGGAACTGGCCTAAATCAGTAGTGAGCATGAGTCCTTATTCTCTGTCTGCAATATACCAATGCTGTGGATAGAAAGAGGACTTCTCCCCTCACAGCTGTCAATCTGGAATCTTTGAAGATAGATTTCAAAAGTTCCTGCTTGTTGGTCTTGCTGTAAACCATCCAGACCGTGATGCAGCAAAGCCCTTAAGAACACACACAACTTGAAGCTGTACTTAAGTTCATCTCTATTCAGCAAAGCACTTAAGCACATGCTGTCGATTTGGAATCTCAGGGAGCAATTTCCAGCTCAGACAAGCTCAGCAGTGTATTGTCTCACTCAGAAGGAGACTTCCCTTTCCTCAGTTCCCCTGGTAGAGCTGCCATCTACAGACGACAAGAAAGAGTCTAGTTCTAGACTAGGGGCTTGTCTTCACGTATAGCGTTGCAGCTGTAGCGCTTTAGTGAAGACACTACTATGCCGACAGGAGAGCGTCTCCGGTTGGCGTCGTTAATCTGCCTCCCCAAGAAGCAGTAGCTATGTCGATAGGAGAAGCCATCCTGCCAATATAGCACTTTCTGCCCCGAGTGTTAGGTCGGTATAACTACATCGTTCTGGGGGGTGGATTTTTCACATCCCCGAGCGACGTAGTTCTATTGATATAGGTCTGGAGAGTAGACCTGGCCTAGGCTGTGGTCCTGGTTAGAGGGCAGGCCACACATCCAGGAAACCCAGTCTCTGGATGTGGGATTCTGGTAAGTAGCTGCTGCCATTAAAGTTCTGACAGCATTATATGATAAACCCTTATTCTGAAGGTTTCCTAACTTGGCCATTTTAAATCACATTCATCTGGAGTGCAGCCAGCAGGGAAATCATTTTGTAAAGGCTAGCCCAAAAAAGCACCGTGGCAGTTTTACACAATGCCAGGAGCACTCATTGAGCTGAAACATTTTTTCCTTTTCCATTTAATGTTGTGACTTGCCTATTTCTCCAGCACAGTCGTAGAAAAAACCCGAAGACAAACCCCTGTTTGCTCTATCAGTGATAGTGTAACCCACACACCTTCTAGGTGTGGTGTTCTGTCCCATCCAGTGGCACCAAGACCACTTAGAGAGAGAGAAAATGAGTCTGCTCTACACCCTCGGCTAAAAGCCAGTTAGCTTTTAGTGCATGAATCTCTACCGCATGAGCTAAGCTCCAGAGGTCCCGGGTTTGATCCTCCCACTGACGACCGGGGTCTGTCGGTGTTACAATAGCAGCAGCAGCAGTGATGGGGATGGGGGGCAGTTCTGGGTCTCAGCTGTACGTTAGCATACATCATTCTCTTATTTGTATTAAAAACAAAGCAAACCGACAAACACAACCAGCCTATTGGAATCCCAAGACAGTGGGTAGAGTCCACCAAGACGACATGAATAGTCCACCCCTTCAGACAAGGGAAGGGCCACAGAGCCCAGAACTCAACAAAATAGAAGGATACAGTGAATGCAAAAAACAGGGACTGGGTGCAGGTCACAGGGTCAAAGCAAGGGGACACCAAGCGGAGAGCTCCAGACAGCACCCTAGGGAGTCCAAGGAGTCAGTGGTTGCTGCCCAAAGGAATTCTGCCTGGATGTGAGCACGGACAAGGGATTGGGGAAAGGCCCCACAGTCGCAGAGAGCCCCCCCACCTCCACCCAGCTTTGTCCTGCCAGGACTGATAAATGGTCCTCTTAACCGCTGCTGGGAGAAGATTGATGAGGAGGGCTTGGGACTTTGTGGGGCAAGGAATGGGGAGTGCATAGAGGAGGAGGTGCAGGGAGAAGTGCATGAGGAAAGGGGCTCCAATCTGCTACCCTGCAGGTAGGCATGTGCCAGGATCTCCCTCTTGCTGCAGAAGGGAAGAGGTGTTGGGGGCCTCAGTGCACAGGGCTAGAATGACAGCCCTGGAGATGGAACTTCTGCTTGCATCCACCCAGAGCACAGATATGGCAACAGAGCAGCGGACTTCCCCCACACGAATAAATGAGATATTAATAACTCACATCTCCTTAGAAGGATCCCAAGACACTAACAACTGAGTTCCTGGTCCAACATCCATTGAAGTGAATAGGGGTCTCGCCATAGATCTCAGCAAGCTTTGGAATGGGCCCTAAAGGAGGGGATGGTGGCCAAGCAATCCAAACAGAGACAATGGAAGTCAGGACTCCCAGACTTATTCCCAGCTGTGTCACGGCCTTGCTGGGTGACTGGCATGGGGTTCACTCACCACTAGCAGCACCTCCTGCTGGCAATCCTGGGAATTAGCAATGCCAGGCATTGCACGCATGCTCCAGCGGTGTCTTCCCCCGTGCTGTCTCGCTCTGCAGCCCCTCTCACTCCAGGGACTGCGATCTCCTCTTCATGGCTTCGCCCTCCAGCCAGGTCATTACAGTCCTCCCCTTCTGGGGAATTCAAAGTCCTCCCAGGCCTGCTGGCAGCTCCAACACCCCATCACTTTCCAGTGGCAGGTAGGGGAACCTAGGCCCACCCTCCACACTGGGATCCAGCCCAGGGACCCTATAACAAGCAGCCAAAGTCTCTGCACTATCCTACCCCTTGCTGCTGTTTCCCTGGGCTTCTTCCCACATCACTGTCTCCTACCCTCTCCGGGTTTGCCAGCCTCTCAACTCACTCCACTCAGGGAGCGGCTGCAGTCTATTTCCCTGCAGTCTTCCCCAGCAGCAGCCCTCTGTCTGCACTGCAGCCAGCTACCTGGCTTTATACAGGTCCCGCCTGTTCCTAATTAGCTGCTTCCAACCTAAAGCTCCCCTGTTTGCAGCCCCTGTTTGCAGCTCTTGCTGGGCTAGTGTGGGGAGTGCCCCCCATGACAGTGACCTTGGGTGGGACTCAGGCATAGCTTTGTGCTTCAGTGTTCTTATTTCTAAAACGTTGAGAGTGATATTTGCGTGCTTCATAGGAGTATTGTAAAGCTTTCCTAGCTAGGGCCAGACCTTCCTTCCTTCCACACATGAAGCCATTTGTGTGAGTGAAAGGAGCAAGATTTGGTCCTAAGTTTGCAAATTATATTGAGACCCTGAGATGAAAAGTGTTTTGTCCATTCAAAGCATACATGATAATGATAAAATCATTTTATAAAGACATACACAGGGCATTGTACTAACCTCCCACCCCCACAAAACAACCTCAGGCCAGTTGGTGTTTTCTGACAGCCACCTCACATCCCCGGAACTCAGTGAGGGTGCCTGGCTGAAAACGAGATCACAGCAATGGCCTCTTAGCTACAAACCATTTCCACATCCATCTATCAAATGAAAGGTCCTTAAAAAAATCAATCCAAAAATCCCTCTGGTGCAACGTTCTGAGAAATAATAAATTAAACCAAAGCTGCTCCTCAGAGAGATTAGGCCAGACAAAACAATTATCTTCTGCTTTTTGATTTAATCCGAGATCAACCCCACACTGGAACATCCCTCCCTTTCATACGTCACAGACGTTGGACAATCCCATAACCTAATGCGTCCCGTGGCAGGATTAGTGTGTCGTCTGTCTGTGACTTGGCTGAGACCCAGTCATGCTAAAGTTTGGGGCATATGTTCAGTAATACACATCCCAGGGAATTTGCAGTAAAAGAGGATGGGAGCAAAATTGGAAACAGTTATCCACTTTCCCTCTCTGCACACTACATTGGAGGGGCTCAGAGAAAAGATCTAGCTAGCTACAACCTTGTGAAGCTTGGGAGGCTTTCCATAGATGTCAATGGGCTTTAGATCAGGCCTTCCCTGCACTCTTGCTACCCTTCTATTTGCTTACCTGGCCTCCACCCCCAAAGTATCTGACTCACCCCACAGTTATGGACTTGGTTACAGATGGGCCTAAGATGTAAAATCCTCATGTGGCCCCAGATTCTGAATGTCATGAAGTTCAGAGTTGGAGGTTGGGATCAGAGTATAAAGGTGGGGCTCAAACGTGAGATCGGGATTCAGAATCTGAACGTCCCCTCCCCACCAAGCTTTGTTTTGGGCGCCTCTCTAATACGTATTTTGCAAAATCAATATGACTCGCTGCTTTGCTCATTTCTACAACAAACACCTACAGAAGGCCTCTTAAGTCGAGGAAATATCTAGATTCCATTGAAACATAAGTTTGGATCCCTTCACAATCAGTGACGCAATCGAAAGACCTCCCAGAGTCCCACCGTGCAGCCCCCATGCCACCCCCAAAGAACATGCATCAAATGACCCCTTGCAAGCCTGGCTGGTGCAGTGAGGAGCATGAAGCATAGCCCCAGGCCCATCCCCTTACTGTCCTTGTTGAGATGCAAGCTACAGCAGAGCTATTAGCTGTCAGGAGCCTGGCTGCTCCTTGCATCCTGTCTCCTCTATTGGGCACCCACACTTGGGAAGGTCACAATCTTGCCCTATGCCGGGGAAGACCATGATTCAGTGCTTGTTTTGTCAGACCACAAGAAGACACCTTGAAACAAGAAATGGCTCTTGATGTGTCAGTCTGCCTGGCGGAGCAGATAGCTGGGTGAGGCTGAGGTGAAAGACACTCAGAATAAATCCATCATCAAACGAGGACAAGGTACATAGAGGTACAATGATGATGAGATGTGGAGCATGTGCTTGGAATGGCAATGACTCAAGGATTTGTTCACAACTAAGACAGGACTGTGGTCAAGTTTAGATGAATGGGGCCTGATCCGGCTTTCATTGACCCTGGGGTGACTCCACTGAATTCATTTTAAGCCCGTTGAGCATCTGTGTGGAGAACTGAGTCCCATGTTTGTGCAGCACCGGGACCCTCTAAGCAGTGCTATTTGACATCATAAACAAGAAGGCGCAACCACGCCCCAGTTCAGAATCAGATGTTCACGGCAGTATGGAAATGACAGATGTATAGTTCATCCTTGTAAAATGTGCATGCTATGGGCCATTCGTTTCCTTCCTGCAACAAAATGTGCAGAGGGCAATAAACATACAAAAGCTCCTAAGCGCCGTAAGGTTTACATTTTCCAGCCTATGTCCTCATTGGGGTAAACCAGCATAGCTCTGTACCACTGAAGTCAACAGATCCACGTTTGTTTATATCAGCTGAAGAATTGGTCCTGTATTTTAGTGTGAGGCCATACAAGGGATATTGGTCTTCAGGCATTTTTAAAAAGTCCTATTTGAAATTTAATAGAAACCAATCAATTGTTCTTTTTCTTTCTCACTCCCAGTCACACACACACAGGCGTGCACACACGTACACACAAATACACGCACACACATTCAAACATCAGTAAGTAATGTGCACTCTGCAACATTACACAGAAATCAGTCCCCATGGTATATTTTCTTCTGGAAACAGTAAAAAGCTCTCATCTCAAAGTGTACTGCGCTCTTAGGGGATGATATTAATTAGACCGTGTTAAATTTTTTGGTCATTTTCTTGTCATATCATAGTTTTGTGTTCGTCAGACTATGGTTTAAACCCTTTCATTTATAAACCAGCCTCTCAGGGTATATTTTCATTCTACTGCTTTAAAAACAAAAAAGGCCATTCCAGACTGAATAATCCCAACAGAAGCTTTTTCTTGCAGGTCTGTTTTAAAGATTATTTTGTACAGTTATGAACAATGTTTGTTAAGTTTGGACACTCTCTAACATAACTTCAGCCTTGAAATGTTGTCCGGCAATTGGATTGTGAGAATTTCCAACACCACGTTATATGATGCTAAAACATTTCTGGCACTATGTTTTAGATATCACTTTTCTTGTCACATTTGCCAAATGAGCTGTTAGCCAAGGTCAAAAAGTAGAATGACACTTAGGATTTGTCACAAGAAGAAAACAATTAATCCAGTTCACTGCAAAGTAACGCACCCTCCCTTCCTTTTTAAAGATGCAATGCACATTTTAAAAACAAAAGTTGTGAGTGTAATGATCATGAAAACTGAAGGATGAATTACACTGAAAGAATCACCTATTGAGCGGGAACAGCACGGACAGGTGGACAGTTTAGGATTAGGAGTCAAGACACTTGGGTTCTAATCCCAGCTCTGCCTCTGCCTTCGCATGTGACTTTGGAGAAATCACTTTGGTCCAATTTTTCAGAAGTGGCCTCTGATTCTGGAGGTTTTAATATTTGCATACCCAAGCTGAGATGCACCCCAAAATCAAGCCACTCAAAAAGACCAGCCAGGTTTGAAAATGTTGGCCTTAATCTCTTTGCACCTCAGTTTTACCATTTGTAAAATGGAGATAATAATGTGTATGGTACCTGCCTTTGTAAAGTGCTTGAGATCTATGGATGGAAAGCCCTATAGGTGTGCTAAGGGCTAAGTGTTGTTGTACACCCTTAATGAAATAATAATAATAATGTATAAAAAAATAGACCACCTGGCTTTTATAGACATGGATTTAGGTGTAAAATATGACATTTAATACAGAAATCAAAACATTCTATTATGTTTCCCTTGTCTCCAGTATAAATAGTGAATGAATAAGAAACTAGAGAATTTGAAAATGAATATTATTATAGCCTTTCATGGAAATAAATTAAGACATAATTGCTTAAAAGTGGAATCAGACAAGGTAATAGAAATAGACTGTAAACTCCGTGGGGCGGGGGGCCATGATTTCGTACCTGCTTGTTCAATGCCCCAGTACATTGTGAGCACCACCAGAAATAAAGAATAGTATTTAAACTTTTTAAATGACTTTCCTTATGGATTTTAAATATGCAGCTAATTTGCTGACTCTGTCCCCCAATGCACCACTTCAAGTAAATAGGAAAATTCTACACCTTTTTGGACAGATCGATGGCTCAGAAGGTTGGTTCAGCCGTTAAGTAACACAGGTATTTTCAAAAACCATCTGAGTCCATATTTATATGAGAGACTGAACAGGTTACAAAGGAGCTCCCCAGCCCGGCAGGTACAGCGTGTACATTTTTAATAAAGGTCTCAAATGTGTTTGCCCAGCTGATCGAAATGACCGTAAGGGATTTTTTTCTGATCATTTTCTTCTGTGACCTAAATCCATGTTTGAAGCCAGATCTTCGAAGGATAAAGGGTAATACTTTAACCCGCTGCAGATTGTGCGACCTAATCTACTCTTGAGAGCACGACAGAGTTACTCAATTTGGGGGGAAATTAGTAGGCAAAAATAGATTGCCAAACTGCACAGAGTCATTTCATTCCCTATTAAAGGCTTTGAGGACGAAACCACATTTCTTTTGCAAAGCTTTTCAACAATGATCCACTAAAAAGGCAAAAAACACCCCAAACCCTGCATTGCAACACTAATGAACCCGCTACCTGAGTGCCAGATGTACCTGAACTGTATTGTCTGTATCCAATTGTAAGAGACCAATTGCCTGTAAGCTCTCATACAATTTGGCAGTTTTGTTTCGTGCACAAGCTTAGCGGGCCAATGGAAGTTCCCTCCTGCACAGAAGAAACTTTGGGTGATGTCCAGCTGCCCTAGCAGCTCCTATGTTACCATCCCCACTCCTGGCAACGGGGCCAGGGGGTGTGACCAGGAAAAAGGAGGTGTGATTGAGGTATCTTCATACCTCAGGGATTCCTGGTTGGCAGAATGACCCGTGGGGCCCAGAGACCACTGATGCAACTTAGAGCAGCCTTCCGGTCTCATATTCTGGGTGGGGATTTGGACTCTTTCATTTCTGGGTTGCTCAGATCTGGGGTTTTGGTACAGCCCATTACAGAGGTAGCATGGCCCATTTCAGTTCCCAATTCAAACTTCCCTGAAGTTGGCAGGTGTTTCAATTCAGAGCTGTGTAAAGCTGAGATTTTAATTCAGGTCCATTTCTACCTGGCCTACCCAGATGTGGCTGGTCTAACCTTCAGGATTCACATTTTGTAGCAGACGGTGTAAGGAAAGGCGCTCACCAATCAAGCAAAACGCTGCCTGGGAGACAACCTTGAATCTACCAAACAGCAGCAGCCCAGTCGCCCCGTTCATCTCCTGTTTGCTGTTCGTTCCTGCAAACTTTCCTCTTCCCAAGATGCTAAAACTAAAGCTTGTTCTGCAGTGTTTACTCATGTTTTTTGACAGCCTGAGAAAAAAGCACATTATGCGCTGCTAACCCAATGTTACACATTTCCACGTGGCTTCACAGGGCTGGTGGCGGGGAGTGAAAGTGCTGAAAATGCAGACTCCAGACTCCAGTTGCAATTCAAACATTCAGCATTGCAACAGGAGGGCTTTCTTGCAGGCTTGCACTGTCGGAAAGCTTGAAATCCAATGGGGTTTTCCTCCAAACTCTTTGAAGGCATCAGTACATGGGGAGTCATTCAGTATAAACAAAATCCTGCTTTATGGGGGAGCTTGCCTTAGTCTTCTGGTTAATGATACTATTCTGTTTGATTGATCATTTGTATCACTGTAGCATTCAGAGATTTTAACCCGGTTGGGACCCCACTGTACTGGGTACTGTACAAAAGTATAGTAAACAACAGTCCCAGATGCAAAGACCTTACAGTTTGACCGATAAGACATAACAGGCAGGTAAAGCAAACAGGTGAGCAAAGGGAGAGAGGATGTGGGAACTAAAATAGGATGTTTCAGCACAAGTTAGCGGTATGCACAATCGGTAGCTGATCAGTAGCAGTGATCATAGTAATCACAACCTGTGATCTGTAACCCCAGTCCTTTCCTCTTCCCGGTTAGTAGGGTGCCTCTGACTAAAGCAGTCAACCTGGTCACAGATGATTGACTACAGAAAGGTGGGAAATTCCCACCCTGCAGTTCATGTGTGCCTCTGCAGTACGTCACAGCATGTTTAAAGTTCAGGCAACTGGACACACTGGCAGGTAATTACACAAATACCTAAGTAAATAATGCTTTGCATTAATCCAGTCTGTATCTGAGTCTGAAATAGAACCCAGCTCTTGTGTCGCAATATTCTCGTGCTTGGAGCACAAACCCATCCTTTTCTTTACACACTTGATAGAAGTTCAGGTGGGACATGGAACCAGGAGGCCTTTGATGGCTTATGGTCATTACAAAGTGCCTGACACACAGAGCCCCTGGCACTTCCTGTTCCACAAGCAGTTTTATCGGTTTAGCTTTCTCTTTGGAAAGGGCGTATGGGCATTCAACATGTCAATCTAAAAACACTACTATGAACCACAACACTCTAACTCCCTAGTAAAGCACTTCTATTGCCACTAGAGGTCACTAAAAACAGGTTCCAGGACAAATCATAACATTTTTACTCAGTGAGAACTCTTGCCAGGGATGTCAGACAAATTCAGATGTAACACGAAAATAAATGTCTGTGTTCTTTTCCTTTATTTGTAGGCAGGTGAATTTAGTGCTCAAGAAATATGCCAGACTGGCAGCCTTGGAGACTAACGGTAGACTGCAGGTAGAGAGCATGGTAAACTTCCCCATCTGGCTCTGCCAATGTGCTTGGATCCTTGTCTGGAGGCATGAATGGTCATTTCAGCCCCCATGGCCCATTCACTCTTCAGACGTTCTACTGAGACAGACTACAAGGGGGATAATTAGAGGAAGTTCTCTGCCCACTGCTGATATAATTTTTTTAGCCCCAAGGTAGGGTTGTGCCTGCAAACCAGCAGCATTTTGCTCCATTTTCAAGTCTACAAGATTTCTGGGAAAGACTTTGGGGGTCTTGTAAATTTTGAAAGTTATTGTGCATACCTCCAGACTTTCCCGGGCTACTGTTCACAGGGCACTTTGCATTCATGCCCAGTTTGTTGGGATACATCACATGGTATTTTTGCTGTGTTCCTTATTTGTTGTCTGATAATTGGTTGTCTCGGTAGAGATTCATAGATGTTAAGGCCAGAAGGGACCTTTAGATCATGTAGTCAGACCTCCTGTATTACACAGGCCATAAAATTTCCCCTTGTTACCCCTGCATTGAGCCCAATAACTAGTGTTTGACTAAAGTAAATCTTCCAGAAAGGCATCCAATCTTGATTTGATAAGAAGAGATTGAAAATCCACCATTTCCCTGGGTAGTTTGTTCCAGTGGTTCCTCACCCCCACTGTTTAAAATTTGTGCCTAGTTCTAATTTGAATTTGTCTGACTTCAACTTCCAACCGTTGGTTCTTGTTCTGCCTTTCTCTGCTAGACTGAAGAGCAATTTGGTACCGAGTATTTTCTCCCCAGGAAGGTACTTATACACTGTAGTCAAAACACCTCTCAATCTCCTCTTTGGTAAACTGAACAGATCGATCTCTTTAAGTCTCTCCCCGTAGGGCATTTTCTCTAGCCCTTGAATATTTTTTGTGGCTTTTCTGCACTCCGATTTTTCAACATCCTTTTTAACATGTGGCCACCAGAACTGGATGTAGTTTTCTAGTAGCAGCCTCACCAATGCTGTAAATAGAGGTAAAATCACCTCAGATTCTGTACTCCCAGGATCACACTGGCCCTCTTTGTTCCAACATTCCACTGGGAGCTCATGGTCAGTTGCTTGTCCGCCATGATCCAAAATCCCTTTCAGGGTCACTGCTTTCCAGTAGGCAGTCCTTCTGTAGGCATGGCCTGCATTCTTTCTGTCCCAATGTAGGATCTTGCATTTGACTGTATTACAACATATTTTGTTTGAATGGGACCATCTTACCAAGCAATCCACATCGCTCTGTATGACTGCCCTGTCCTCATCATTACTTACCACGCTGCCAATCTTTGTGTCATCTGAAAATTTGATCAGTATTGATTTCATATTTACTTCCAGACCATGGATACAAATATTGAATAGTGCTGGGCCTAGTACTGATCCCTGGGGAACCTCACTAGGAATACCCAGGGCCGACGAGAGGGGGGGGAAGCCAGTACAAATTACCAAGGCCCGGCAGTTGGGAAGGGGGCCCGGGGCCTGGCTTCCCCACCCCCCCCACTCGTCGGCCCTGTTTAGCCGGTCCGCCCTTGCAGGGGGCCCGAAAAAATTCCGGAAGGGGGCCCGGGGCCCGGCTTCCCCAGATCCCCCCCCTCTCGTCAGCCCTGTTTAGCCGGTCCGCCCTTGCTGGGGGGCCCGAAAAAATTTTTTCACCGGGGCCCGAACCCGCTCTTGGCGGCCCTGGGAATACCTCCATCCAGTGACGATTTCCCATTGACAAATACTTCTTGAGATCAGTCCATTAGCCAGTTCTTAATCAATGTAACATGTTCTTTACTGATATTGTACAGTTATAATTTTTTAATCAGAATGCCATGTTGTACTAAGTCAAATGCCATACAGAGGTCTAAATGTATTACATCTACATAGTTCCCTTTGTCAACCAAACTTGCAAATCCATAAATTTGTTTCATAAATCCATGTTGAATGGCACCAATTAGACTCCCATACTTGAATCCTTTATTGATTGAATCCCATATCATCATGGGATTATTAGTCCATTATTTTTTTTGGAAATTATTTTTCCATATCATTATTCAATTATATTTTCCAGAATTGATGTCTGACTAACCAACCTGTCATTACCCAGGTTATCCTGCTGGTCTTGTTTGAATATTGGCATGACATTAGCACAGAAGGAGTCTTCGGGAGTTTCCCCCATATTCCAGGATTTATTAAAAATTAACGTCCGCAGGCAAGAGATCCCTTCCAGCCAAGGTACAAGTTATCCACGCTGGCTGATTTTAAAATGTTTATCCCTAGTAGATGCTGTTTAACATCCTCTTTAGTTTTAGTGGATTGGAAAGTACTTCATCCTCCTCCTGTGATATAAGTACATCATCACACTTCTTTCCAAATACTGCCCATGAGTAATACTGCCCATGAACACTTCAGTCTTTCCTGCATCATTATTCACAATTGTATCATCTCTACCTAGTAATGAGTCTTTAGCATTGTTAGGATTTTTTTCAGAGGCTGCATTGTATTTGAGTTTTCTAATCCAGATGGAAAAATGAGGGAAAAAACATGTTCTTTTAATCCTAGCACTTGGGTCTGTTTGATTCCATCAGGTAGGAGCCTAGTGCATTTAATGGCTTCATTAATCCCTCTGGGAACTGTCTTATTTTTATCTTATATTTGCCTTGCCATAAACGCAGCACCTCCCAGGTTTGTAATCTGTTTTACTGGTATCTGCGATTTCTCTTTTGCCATCAGACCAAGACTCTGTGTATTACTCATGAACAGAAGGGGGTGGCAAAAGCTTCAGTGCACTAACATTTTACTAGCTAATGGACAGGTTATAATTTTTGCACTCTCTCTGTGCTTCATAAGTGCACTGAAACACACACATATGCACAACCTTTTGTATTTGTGTAGATACAAATGCGGATTGTATCAGCTATTCCATGATAGGAAAAGAAAAGTCTTTGCATGGGGGTAGCATAGATCCATTTTTCACTGTGGGTCTCATGATTGAAATTTGACCTACTACACAAATGTGACCTACGTTATTTTCAGTGGTATTCTGCTATGGAGAAGACCAGCTGAATAATGCTGCTGTTCCTACCAAGTGACTCTGTTTGTTAGTTTATTCGATTTTCATGTGCTCCTTCTCAGTGCTGTGTCTCTCTGGGAACGGTGCACAAGATCAGATTCAGTAATGTGGGATCCTGCAAACTCAAGTGAACTCACAGGTAATGCCGGAATTTCTCAGCCAGCCACAATTGATGGGAATTTGCATTTATGCAATGCAGACATGGGATTTTGCTTGAGCACAAATACCAGCCATTTGTGAAGGCAATTTGCACGTGGACTGGACCAATGACAAAATTCACAGAATTGTGGGAGAGCCACATTGGAGGATCCACTCAGCACTGATCAGAATCGTGTGTGGTGGCATTTTGTGTGGACAGTTAAGTCATTGGCAAGTTAACTAAGGCCACGCAGTCTGTTGCACATAGGAAACCTCACAGTGGGTAACAAGTTTTTGTTATTATTAGGTGTGTCCTGAGCAGGATGCAAATTAGCAGCCTAGAACCTACCTGCCGTTGGCTTCAATTAAACTATACTTCTGTGAGAGGCAAGCAAGATTTGGCCTTTACATTGCCATTTACCAGTTCTCAGGACCATCCCCTCGACTTGCTTTCCCAAGACATGTTTATGTTGCTCCAGAAACTGACCCATTCTTATCCATAATTGACTATGATCCACAGCAGGGAGAAACAACAAGGAGTCTGGTGGCACCTTAAAGACTAACAGATTTATTTGGGCATAAGCTTTCGTGGGTAAAAACCTCACTTCTACCCACGAAAGCTTATGCCCAAATAAATCTGTTAGTCTTTAAGATGCCACCAGACTCCTTGTTGTTTTTGTAGATACAGACTAACATGGCTACCCCCTGATACTTGACAGCAGGGAGAAAGTCAACTCAAAACACCTTGGCTGATGAAGAATAAAATGCTGGGCTCATATAGTCACTCCAGGTGATATGTTACTTAAATATTCTCTATGTTGAACCATCTTTTTTAGTCAATGTGTATATTTCTTAAAAGTCAGTGCCCATTTCTCACAATTTCATCGCACAGATATGCTTCCCTGCACAATATTTTGGACCTTAATGCACAGCCCCATGATGCTCCAGCATTTCGTCAAGGAGATATATCCTCAGGCAATGTAACAGCTGCTTCCTGGCTCTTTCAGCTTGCAACATTTTATCTGGGTCAGGTGAAGTATCTCTTCTTCCCTTGAAGCAGGTAAAACATTTGCTCATTTCAGGGTGACAGCAGGAGACATTACTGCGAACTAAAAGCCATTTTTACAAGGGAAATTGTAAATTAGGATGCACCTGCTCCGCTATTACACAAGTGTTTGTAATAAGCTACCGATAAAGCTTCTTGTGCGTTGCTTTGAATTGGTGGCATAGGGAATTAAAGTTAACGCTCTCGATTGTATTGGTGACATGCTTATTTTAATAGGGTTTCACTCTAGATTAACACCAGTGTAACTGAGAAGAGAGGGCCCAATCAGACCCCCTCCACAGGTA
The DNA here is from genome assembly GCF_002925995.2 of Terrapene triunguis. NCBI lineage: Eukaryota > Metazoa > Chordata > Testudines > Emydidae > Terrapene > Terrapene triunguis. The sequence goes on from NW_020665065.1 coordinate 12,871,136, forward strand.
AATATCCCACTTCTGCACAGAAGGAAAGGGATTAGCCAGACCCTACCAGCCGTACAGAGCTAGGGATCGAAAAGATAATATAAGCTCTTTAATCATGGTCACTCTCTTCGTGGTGGGATTCTCTCTTAAAGAGGGGGTGGCCCCCCGTGGCCTCTTCTAGTTGTGGGACTCCCCTGCAGCTGTACTACTAGGAAATGGACGGGAAGGAGCGCCAAGTGCCAGAGCAGAGGCATAGGGTCAGGTGGGCCTGGCCTCTTTCTGATCCCTGTATCTACACAGAGCCCAGAAGACCAACATGATTTGGTGGCCGGCTCTGCAGGGTGAGAATTGGGGCTCAAACCCAAAATCTGGGCCTATGGAGTCAGAGCCTCCTTTCATTGTCACTGGTGTAAATCAGAGAATCTCCACAGTGGCTCCTATGGGTATCTAAGAGGAAATAGGCTAGAGAGAGACATGCAGACAGACAGAGCTTGGGGGTTCTCTGTATCGATGCTGAAGCCTCTCCCTGACACCCGAGGCTCCCTGATCCTCGAGAATACTACACCCACCACGGTCAGTGGAGTCACTCTGGGTTTACACTGGAGTCACTAACAGTAGAATATGACCCATTATCTTTACCTGCGGCCATAGCACGTCTCTCAGTGCACTGCATGACAATTTTTCCTACCCACTCTCAAATGCCACCAGTCTCCACTGATTAATAAGCCACTACTCCATGCTTTTTTTTTTTAGTAAGTCATAGAGAGGATAATCAGTCATTTCAATTATGGGCAATAAATCAGAGTAATTGGTTGGCAATTAGTACAGCACAAATGGTTCTGAAAAAGTGAGTGATGGTCGTAAGAATGGAATGCTTTGGACTTTCACAGCACCTTGCATCCAAGAATTTTAAAGTGATTTACAAACATTTTGTTACATCTCACAACCTCCCTTTGAGGTAGGGAAGTATTCCTCACCCCAGTATGCAGGTGGGGAAACTGAGGAATAGGGAGGCTCAGTGATTTGTCCAAGTTCCCACTGCACGTCTGTGAAGAGCTAAGGACAGACTCCCAGTTCCAGCTGTGCCACTGTCTCATACATCGTCCCTTCCAGGTGCGCACACACACACACACACACACACATCATTGTGGGTATATGCATTTCCATGACATTAACATGGGTTTCATGTGTTTTTCACATATTTTACCAGCTAGTTAATATATATGTTATACATACATATGCCCAACTGTACATATTTGATTGTAACCCTCTCTCTCCACCTGCTCCTTATCCTCATAAGATCTTTGGGGCAGGGACCATGTCTTCGTATATGTTTATTTAACACCTAGCACAACAAGGCCCGGTTCTGATTGGGACTGTGTGCTTTGGCAATATTATTATTATTGTTATCCTTCCATATTACATTATGGGCATTTTTTAAACAAATAGCCTTCACAATGTACAAGATCTTTAAGCTTAAAAAGGGGATTTCTGCTGACTAAAATTTATCCCCATGAGTCACTGATAAATCCTGATCATGAACTGGCTCTGTAGGTTTGAGTAGTCAGGAGTTTTGTTAAACCCTCCACAGAATTCTTGCATTTTAGGGGCTCACGTGCATTCGTTCTCCTTGACTTTCCTTAAAATCCTCACAGTGTCTAAGTGCACTGTCTTCTGGAGGTCACTGATCCTGATGTCTTGCACTCCCAATTAGTTCTTGAGCTGCTCATCCGTATCCTTAGGGATTGCTCCAATTGCTCCAACAGTCACTGGGATTGTCTTTATTCTAGTTTTCCATAATCATTCCACTTGGTGGCAGAGTTCTTCAGACTTCACTATCTTCTCCTTTTGTTTCTTTTTCTATGTGTCTGTCTGCTGGGATCGCAACATCAACAAACACGATCTTTTTTGTCTTCTTTTCTACAACAACGATGTCTGGCCTGTTTGACAGCACCATTCAGTCTGTGACAATTGCCAGATCCCATAAAATCTTGGCCTCCTCGTTCTCTAGAGCAGTTTCAATTAGGTGGTCATAATACTGCACCGTTTGTTTAAATCCGTATTTGCCACAGAGGCTCCAGTGCAGATACTTGGTGACCTCATTGTGTCTGTTCATATATTCTCTCCCAGCCAGGCTCCGACAGGCGCTCGGCACATGTTCCACCATCTCTTCCTTTCCGGAACACATTCTGCAGTTCAGGGAGCAGTGCTGTCGGTTAGTTTTGCTTTGAACATAATTAAGCCTGAAGATCTGCTCTTGTGCACTCATAATGAGGTTCCCTGACTCTCTTTTGAGGCATCCTTCAACAAGCCAGGAGCATGTTAGTTTTTGATCACTAAGGGGTTTGAGCTCTCTCCACCACTGTCCGTACCCTGATTTCTGTGTACATCTTTTGAGTCTCTCTTTGGCGATTTGCTTTCTTCTTTCTTTTATGCTTTCTTGGGCTTGGATGCACAGTCAGTCATCACTTGTTATCATGAACAGATGATCTTTTACTCTGGCTGGCTCATAATATAATTTAATCTTATACTTTATATTGTCAGATGCTTCCTCCACAGATAGCAGACCTTTTCTTCCATCATATGGTCGGACCCCAACTCCTTGGCTGCCAGTGCTGTGGTACATTGTTCCCCCATCCATTTGCTGCAATGCCACAACCCTTTAGGAATTCTAGAGGATTGTGGAAAATGAACGTCTTCCCATCCACCAGGACCTTAACAACGTCCCTCACCACCGTTTGCAGTCACAAGCATTGGACCCATGCATTTAACCTTCAGCAATGCAACTTCAACCCTGAGGCAGCTTGGAAAGCCAAATGGACTTCACAAGAAGTCATAAATAAACACCTTGTGAAAGATCTGATGCAGTCAATCCATGGCTTCGATTTCCCATGAAGCTCATGGGCAACCCTAAAACTTATCCGCACAAACCCTGGTAGATGCAGATACTTGCTGCACAAATGGAAAATTAAAAACTCTCAGTGTGTGACTGTGGTCACCCAGAACAGACCATGGAACATTTAACAACTCAATGCCTGATTCACAAATACAAAGGAGGCATCACAGCAATGAACTCTGCTATTCCAGATGCAATTATCTGGCTTAACCATCTAAATGTAAAGTTTTAGTTGTTGCTCTATACCTACATCAGTCATATGAAGAAGAAGAAGAAGAAGAAGTCAGGTGTACATCCTGTCAACATCTTGATTGATATTCATTACTCTATGCATCTCCTGGAGCTTTCTTGTTTAGATGCCAAATTTTTTCGTCTCCCCTTGATTCCACTTGATCACCCCCACAGTGTACTGTACTACTGGTATCACCCACATATTAATAGCTCAGCTCAAATTCTTCTAGTTGAGTCTTGTCCTTAGAATAGGTCTTATTTGTCTGTACTATTCTTTCCGCCCCTCTTCATTGATTTCCTTATGTTATAACACTCACAGTTCCCTGATTCAGGTATTTGTAGGGGCTACGCTGAGAGATATCTTGAATAGCACCTTTGTTAACTTGTATGCCAGCTGTCTGTACCAGTTTGTTCTTCTTTACAGATCCGGATGCATGTTTAGCCAAGTCAACTCGTAGCTTTATATCTTCACCAAATGTATCTACCACATCATCGATTTCTGTATCTCCTTTTGTGATAGTCTATATAGTTTCAGATCATCCATGTATAGCAAATAGTTAACTGGTGGTTGCCCTTTGCTGATATGGTAACCACAATTGGTCTCATGTAGCATCCATGCCAGCAGCATCATTGCTACAACAAACGGCATTGGTGATAAGGGATGCCTTTGAAAATTTCCTCTTTTAATTTGGACCTCACCAGTGAGAATGGAGTGTTATTATTAATTATTATTAATTATTATTATTATTTATATTACAGCAGCTCCCAGGCACCCAACTGAAATAGGGCCCCCAACATGCCAGGCACTATACAAACACACACTAATAGACAGTCCTGCCCCAAGAAGTTTATAATCTACACAGACAAGACCAACCAAGGAAATTTGATTACCTACATTTTACAAGTGGGGAACAGAGGCACAGAGAAATTAATTGACTTGCTCACAGTCAAGTCTGTGGCAGAACTGAACCCAGGACTTCTCTGTTCCAGCCCTGCGCTTTAGCTCCAGCCCACCATTCCTTTCAATATAGATATTAAATAATAATAATAAAAACCCAGTGAGAACTAAGTCCAAGTTCTGACACATTGAATAGCAAGTAAAAATATGTGAAACCCATGTTAATGGCATGTGAGTGCATATGTTTATCTTTGAGTGTGTTTATCTTTGAAAACTCATGGCAATCGGGGGAGGTCCCGGATGACTGGAAAAAGGCTAATGTAGTGCCCATCTTTAAAAAAGGGAAGGAGGAGGATCTGGGGAACTACAGGCCAGTCAGCCTCACCTCAGTCCCTGGAAAAATCATGGAGCAGGTCCTCAAGGAATCAATTCTGAAGCACTTAGAGGAGAGGAAAGTGATCAGGAACAGTCAGCATGGATTCACCAAGGGCAAGTCATGCCTGACTAACCTAATTGCCTTCTATGAAGAGATAACTGACTCTGTGGATGAGGGGAAAGTAGTGGATGTGTTATTCCTTGACTTTAGCAAAGCTTTTGATACAGTCTCCCACAGTATTCTTGCCAGCAAGTTAAAGAAGTATGGGCTGGATGAATGGACTATAAGGTGGATAGAAAGCTGGCTAGATCGTCGGGCTCAACGGGTAGTGATCAACGGCTCCATGTCTAGTTGGCAGCCAGTTTCAAGTGCAGTGCCCCAGGGGTCGGTCCTGGGGCCGGTTTTGTTCAATATCTTCATTAATGATCTGGAGGATGGCATGGACTGCACTCTCAGCAAGTTTGCAGATGACACTAAACTGGGAGGAGTGGTAGATACACTGGAGGGTAGGGTAAGGATACAGAGGGACCTAGACAAATTAGAGGATTGGGCCAAAAGAAACCTGATGAGGTTCAACAAGGACAAGTGCAGAGTCCTGCACTTAGGACGGAAGAATCCCATGAAGAAGTTACAAACTAGGGACCGAATGGCTAGGAAGCAGTTCTGCAGAAAAGGACCTAGGGGTTACAGTGGACGAGAAGCTGGATATGAGTCAACAGTGTGCCCTTGTTGCCAAGAAGGCTAACGGCATTTTGGGCTGTATAAGTAGGGGCATTGCCAGCAGATCGAGGGACGTGATCATTCCCCTCTATTCGACATTGATGAGGCCTCATCTGGAGTACTGTGTCCAGTTTTGGGCCCCATGCTACAAGAAGGATGTGGAAAAATTGGAAAGAGTCCAGCGGAGGGCAACAAAAATGATTAGGGGGCTGGAACACATGACTTATGAGGAGAGGCTGAGGGAACTGGGATTGTTTAGTCTGCAGAAGAGAAGAATGAGGGGGGATTTGATAGCTGCTTTCAACTACCTGAAAGGGGGTTCCAAAGAGGATGGATCTAGTGTGTTCTCAGTGGTAGCAGATGACAGAACAAGGAGCAATGGTCTCAAGTTGCAGTGGGGGAGGTTTAGGTTGGATATTAGGAAAAACTATTTCACTAGGAGGGTGGTGAAGCACTGGAAGGGGTTACCTAGGGAGGTGGTGGAATCTCCTTCCTTAGAGGTTTTTAAGGTCAGGCTTGACAAAGCCCTGGCTGGGATGATTTAGTTGGGAATTGGTCCTGCTTTGAGCAGGGGGTTGGACTAGATGACCTCCTGAGGTCCCTTCCAACCCTGATATTCTATGATTCTATGATGTTCACAATGCAAAAATGATTCCAAACAGTTGAGTATAATACCGACATATTATATATTATTCAGTAGTGTACGATGTTATGAAATGCTCTTATCTTGAAAATAACATATTTTGCAAAAGTCTCTTTAACATGAAACAGTGACAGTGTTATAAACAGAGCTTTGCTAAACTCTGCCATTCAGTTGGCAATGGGTTTACAAACTATTTTGGGTTTCAGCCTGGCTTGGTTCTCATCCCCTGAGTTTCAAGTGGCGCTTAGGCCCTAACCAAAACCAGTGTTTCACAAGACTTCTATCTTCACAGTGGGTTGAACCAAAATCTTCAAATGCCAACAGGCCTAAACCTGGGAGCATTCTCAGTCCAAATCTTAGTTTTGTGAAGCAAGTCTAACAAGTTAAAACGAATCTGGAAATTCAAATTAGAACCCCGTCAAAATGGCCAAAGTTTTGCCTAGTTTGGGTCAAAAAGCACACAAAATTGCTGAGTTTCACAAGACATAAATCCCTCCCTTGAATGGTTTTATGACTATTATTTATTATTTGCAGTACCGTAGCATCTATGAGCCCTCATCATGGGCAAGGATCCTGCGGAGCTAGGCACGGTACAAACAGAAAAAAAGTTGATCCCCATAGGATTTTCCCCCCAAACATAGTGAAGTTTCACTTGAAAATTGGGCAAAACAAAACATTTGGTGAATCCGGACCAAGTTTTGGAGCCATAATAAAACTTGAAAGCAGAAAAGTGTCACCTTGGTTCATGTGTCACTAAAAGCTGTTTGCACAGCTCTAATTATAAAACTGTTGCTAACATATCTGTGTATGCTGCAAATGGCGCATTTTTCATTAATTGAGCGAGTAGGGCAAAGGAGTTGTGTATTTCCACTCATGTTGTGCAAAGTGTCTTTTTAATAAGAACAGAATCAGGTGCTTGTTGGGTGGGGGGGAGAGTGCATTCTCATATACAAATAAACAACAGCAGCAATATATTCATTAGAAATATATTTGTGTAATTTGTAACCATGGCACTACATAGTGAAAATCATGTCATTTCATTTTCTTGAAAGAGCAAGAAGAGAGTAAGAGAGAATTGATGCAGCATATCCTTTGACTGGACCACTTAATTTTGTTTCAGTGTATTTCCAGAAAGAATAGTCTTATGACTATAACTGTAACATTACATCAAGTTGAAGAAGCTAGAGAGATAGGGCGGAATGAGAAACTGAATTACACTAGGTTTGATTCTGATCTCACCCTGGTGTACATGAGAAGTAACTCCATCGAGATCAATGGAATTATACTGGTGTAAGATCAGAATTAGACTTACTGTATATCTTGTGCTCCAGCCTAGCTTATGTAATAATAATACATAGCCCGATACAGTGCTTTTCACCCACAGATCTCAAAGCACTTTGTAAAGATAAATAAGTATTAATCCCCCTTATACATATAGGGAAACTGAGGCACAGAGATGGAAAGTGACCTGTCAAAAGTCACACAGCAGGCCAATGGTAGAGTTGGAACGAAGACAGGTCTCTTGAGTCCCAGTCTTGTTCCCTATCCACTGACCCACACGACCTGTCAAATAGGCAAATTAAATTTCACTCCCATCTGTTTGAGCAATTAGCACACAATATAGATACAAGGGATTTGGATGATTGCCATAAAAATCAATCCGCATGAATTGTGCAAGGCAAAATCATAGCAAAAAAATGTTTTCCAGAAACAATACCAGTTTTTACAGTAGTTAGATGCTACTTATGGTCACATCTGAGTCTTCTACAACAGCTTATAGTTCTTGGCTTGCTTCTACTTATTTTTGTTTGTTTGTTTTTGGTTTTTTGTACTATTTTCAGTCTTCGTAGCTTTTCTAAATAATATTTTCAGTATGTACATTTTTAAAAAAATATTTCCATGGCAAATTTTTTAAAAATATACTTGTCCAAAAAAGCTGTCCATTGCTATTCCAAAAATCTCCTTTAATAAATGTTCATTTATCTTTTTAACAAAAATATCTGCCCTTTTATAGATGAAATCAAGTTTTGACAAGACCTATAATACAATCAGAATTGATGTATCCTAGAGCCAGATTCTGCTCTTGTTTGCATTGGTGCCAATCTGGATTAACTCCATTGATTTCACTGGTGTTATTCTGGATTTATACCAGTGCAACTGTGAGCAGAACATAGCCCTTAGTATTTCAAAACAATAATTTAGAGCCAGATTCTGCAAGCAGACCCTTGCTCCTGCTTGAAGTCCAACTGAAGTCAATAAGGGGTGTGTGAATGCCAGGATTGGCCCGCCTGGATCTGCTTGCAAGATCAGGGCCTTATTGGCCAATAATTTTCACTGATTATGTCATGCTGCCAGAGCAAGAGTAGGAGAAGATCCCCAGTTCTTCTAATATCTCACCCCAGTTCCATGCATTACAAACATAATTTTTCATCATGTCTATTTATCCAATATTGACTCACTGAAGAAATAAATGATTTAAAACATTCTTTGATAAATGTCAACCCCCTTCCTGAACAAACTCCTTGGTGATCCCTGCCTCGTGGAAACATAACATAATCCTTCTACCCAGTGACAAGGCTGTTGGGATGACTGTGACAGAGAGGGGGAAGAAGCCATCTCTGCTATGAGAGTACCTCCTAAGACCCTGATTCATCAAAGCATCCTTATTCAGGACAGCACTTAATCACGTGCTTCAATCCTACTGAGATCATTGGGGCTTCAGCACATATTTAAATCCTGCACTGAATCAGTGTCTAAACGTGGATGGGGATTTGTATTCTGAACCATGATCCACAGCCACGTTTTACCCTTGGCCTCGTCTCAGTGTTGGGCCAAGCTAAAACCTCCATGCCAAACTCTCCAATATTGTGGGTATTCACAATCCAGATCCAGTGATTTCTCAACTTTCCAGAGTTAACCATTGCACTAAGTATGAATGTTTTAATGGTTTGTTTTGTATTTCATAATGGGAACTTCGTATACTCAAACTTGGAACCCACTTCTAGCTAGGCCTGGCCTCGAGCTTCAAAACTCAGAGACGCAATCTGGGTCAGATTGCAAATACCCCAAGACTGGGGCTTTTCCAGTTCAACTGAGGGAACCAATCTTAAAATGCAAACTCAGAAGAAACCTCTCAATCGTTGGGGATGTTCAAATCCAGTGTTCTGCTTCATGCTCAGGTCTCATGGTCATGAACTTGGGTCTAATGAAGCTCTATTTATAATGAAGGAGAACGAATGCACCAGAGTATTTCAGTACATTGCTGTATGCAGACTGCAATTCCAGTTAGAGTATCCCTCTGCTGATTATAGTGAAGTTGTTCAAGTGGCTAATGACACCCAGCGTTGTTCCAGGATTTGAGTGATACATTAGGATAAAGATCCTGGTCCCTAGTATTGCAGGGCTAAAGGATTGTCTTTGCTTCATTGCCCCCCAAACCAGAAAGGAAATCTATCATTATTTATACCCTGGCCAAAGATATGCCGGGCAGCTGCTTAACTGCAGCTAATGCTTGAGGGTTTTTGTTGTTGTTGAGACCTAGAACACTATTGGCTTATTTAAAATGCTTGAATGAGGCCCATAACTCGGAGCACTAACTTGTGGGACAATCTTTGCAGAGACACTGTGTATAAAGAAAACGTCAAACTTCCTATAATGGTTTATACAACTCTATGAACCAATTTAATTGAATTTGGTCATTTGGGAAGTTGGGGAAGTTTACCTGACTCTCCCCTCCCCAGGTAGAGGGAGGAGCCGATATGAAATTGCTTCTGTATTTCCAACTGAAAGCTCTGTATTTATGCTACATATAGTGGGCCCTTTTCAGGGTGCAATTAGAACCATCTATTAAGTACATATGCTATCATGAGGACAATCTTTTCCAAACACCGGGACTTCTTTTGGATTCATTCCCCTCTTTCTTCGTCCCCTAGCCCCACCCTGAGTTTAAAAGCAATGTTTGATTGAACTCCACAGAAACAGATCCAGCGTCAAGAAATCTAGGTTCGCTTTTCTTTCTTTCTTCTTCTTCTTCTTCAACATTGGCTGTTGATCCAGTAACTTATAAACGAGGGATATTTAAATACAGGAATGGTTCAGTCCTCGCTGTCTTCTTCGTCATCGTCATCTTTGCTGGGAGCGCATCTCTGGAAGCAATGCACCAGCGCTGCCAAGAGGAAGCTTGACAGAATGGCGGCGATGGAGACCGCGACGCCAGAGAAGATGATGATCAACAGATCCGTTAACGACAAACTAAATTTGCATTCACTGAAGCTGACCTCAGATAATTCATCCAGAAAGATTCTTCTGTTTTCCACAGGCAGGGAACACTGGAGTTCATGTAGACCTGCAAAGAAAAAAAACAAAAGAGGGAGGAGATGAGAAGCGCATTGGCCGATCGTTTACTTGATTAAAGCTGGGACGCGGATAGCTGGGGAGATTTGTATGGGGATCACCTTTAGGTTTCTAAGTTTGTATTCAGTGAGTCCAGGAAGGAAGTGACTAAAAGCTGACATCATCTGATGGCTGTTGTTACACAGCCCATCCGAAATAAGCTTTGGGAGTATCTAGACAAGTGTCCACATCCCCAAAATAGAACATTAGTGTTGACCTCAGCAAAGAAGGCAAGGATGGAATGGACCATGAAGGCGGAGTTATGCACTTCTCTTTACCCCTTCAGGCCAGGTTTGATATATTAGTGAGTCAGGGTGGGAAAGCATGCAACATGCACGTTCTGTAAATAACAACAGGACTTCTGTCTTCAGGGCTGTCTGTTTTGGGTATGTTTCTTGTGTGCTACAGTCACCTATAAAAATAAAACACATTCTTAAATGTAAGCCTCCACATCATAGTATTATTTTCATATACGACCCTATAATACCTGTGCATTCTCCTGTGGGATTTTTTCCCGCTGTGTGCAGCAACAAAAACCAACCAGGAGGTCACTTTGGGTAAAATTCCCCTCTGCGCAAAGGGTGAGCAATGTTATGCACCATCTAAGTCCCAATTACACTTTATTTTGAGGGCTAAAGTGAGACTTGAATAATGCCTAGGTCTTGTGCTGCCCTTCGCATGAGGGTAAATTTTACCCTTTGTAATGATCTTGTTTGAAACAGATCATTGTTCCTTTAAGCCAAAGGACGTGCAGAGAGATGCCCAGGTCGAGTGCACTTGGTGCTCATGTTGTGAACTTTGGCCTCCCCCCCTCCCACCCGCTTCCTATGGCTAAAACTATAGTGATGTTTTTCCTTCTGATCAAGATAACAGCTTGGGATTAACCGATGCTTGATTAATTCTGTGATCTGCTTTCAACTTCTCCTTTACACTTTGTTATAAGATATTATTCCTCCATGCATTATTGAGGAATGCCTAGAGCTGCGCAATAGTTTGGTTTCTTTATGATGAAATTAGGAAATCCAAATTCAGAAACGAATATGAATGTAGCTTGATACGGACAGCGAGGACACTAGTAAAAGTAATCTCCTCCTTGCAGAGCAAGCAGACTGGAGAGAGTATTTCTAATGGTGCCAAGGAAGTGCTTTGATGGACTGATGGGTAAAGTGAGTGAACTCTTCAGGGGTCGTTAGCATGATGGACTCTACTTGGCTATTGAGGATAGGAATGTAAAGGGGAAATACGAGAAATGTGTATTAATGGCCTGGGAGCCGCTACTGGTCTATTTGATACATTCTTCCCTTTGTCTGCTGGTGAGCACAGAATAGCTGGAAAGGCCCCTGGCCGCCCAGGTTTTGACTCTGTATCATTGCGTGCTCACAGTTCAAGGTGTGTTTCTGGGGCAGTACTGCATGAACACAGTTCCCACTTCATTTTAATTACATGGAGAGTTGTTACAATAGGACTGCATGGGGTGTTTACGACTATCAGATTGAGACGGTTGAAGCTAGTGATCTAGGTGTGACAGACAGTCTGGACCCGGCTTAGCTGTTACATATTAGTTGCTTCATTTGGGATGTGGTTAGGTTGAAGTCCATCCTAGACTCATTGTTCCACTGTCTTTTTGACCCTTTCATGTTACAACCCTGGTTTACTAAATTCTGGCTCCTAAACCTCTCGGCACAACCCTGGCTAATCCTCCCAAGGTTCTATCCTCTTCACTGTGCCCCATGCTCCTCTCACCCATAGCACAATACGCAGCCGCCCGCCAGCTTCTCCAAAGCAGGCTAGCAAAAGAGGACACCAGTCTGCATGCCCCAGGCTGGGTGGCAGAGGATCCTACTGAGCAGTTTCCACATGACAAATTGCCACCTGGAGCATGAGCTGCATGTTCTAAGCTTGGAGGGCAGTGGAAATGTGTGCCGGACAGCCACACAGACTGGTTGGCTATGTGGACCTTTTGAAACCATCCTGTCCGCATCGCTAGCCAGCATCCAGTGAAGCTGCGGAAACCAAAGGTTTCAAATGTCCTCTGAGACCTTCAGCAAATTGGGGCTGCTCTGTATTTAAACAGGTCCATAAATGTTCCCTAGACTTTGTGCAGGCCGGGGGATGGATCGGTGCACTCAGCTAGTGGGAAGAGGGTACAATTTAATTATAATGTCTGTGACTAGTAGGGGCAGCTGGAGGAGGTAGGAGAGAAGGAACTGCTGCTCCATAGCTTGCAGGGGTGTTTTCTGTACCCTCCAGGCATCTCTGCAGATCTTTCCAGTACACGGCCTGTTCACTGGAGCTTTGCATTGGGTCTAGCTAGCATTTGCACTTGGGATAGCCATTCTAACCTAGTTATTTATCCAGTGGTAACAAAAAGGGTAAAAAGCAAAATAAGATTGGAACAGAAGCCCCTCCCCTCCCAAGATCCCTGGGAAAGAAACCAGGGTGAAGAGAAAATGTAGAGGTCTTAGCAAGGGAGGCTAAGCCATAGGACCTAGATCTCTCTCTCTCTCTCTCTCAATTCTATCAGATGTTAAAGCCGTGAACAGTTATAAAATGACTCATTGCAATTTGCACACACAGCTATTGATTTACATTCTTCTTACCAGATTGTCACAAGTAAGAATTTTAGTTGTACTCAGAACGATAAAATAATTACTACCAATAATATAGTGTATGTAAGCCTCATCTCCATGCAAGAGCCACCTAGTTCTCTGGGACAATGCAGCTAAAAAAGGCCCTGATGAAGCGCATGAGAGCTGGACACAAAGCATTCTTGGAGAAGAAGGTTTGGCTATGGAATGAGCTACCAGAGGGGATCAGACTATGCCAAAATTTGGCCACATTTAGAACATGTGGCCAGGCACAGTTTTTTGCGTAAGCTTTTCTAGTGGAACTGGAAAGGTTTTTTCTATATTGCAAATAAACAAATGCACCTGTATACAGGCTTCCTAAAATCTGGGAAAGGAGACGAGCAGAAGTCTGCTATGATTTATACTAACCTAATTTACCTATATGCTTAGCTAATACAGGGCCAAATTTTCAAAAGTGCCTTGCGTATAGGGTTCTGAACATGACTGAAAATCAGACCCCAGCTTTGGATGATGAACACATGAAAATCTAGCCCTGGGCTGTTTTGAAAGTCTGACAGTGAAGTCCAACCTAGAAAACCCCAAAATAGATTTAATGTTATGCAAGCATCTTAATATGTTTTACAAATATTAATGTTGTGATTTTCAAAAGCTCGTAAGTGATTTAGGACCACATTTCCCATTGACTTTCAAAGGGCCTTGTGCTCCTAAATTGCTTAAGTGCTTTTGAAAATCTAACCCTACATTATTAAATTCCCTAATACCCTTGTTAGGCATGTATTATTCCCTTTTAATATATGGGGAAACTGAGGCACCAAGCTTTAAAGAGCACACCACCTCCAGTGTGTCAATGGTAGACAAGAAGTATATGCTAGAGGCCCCGAACTCTGCAAAACCTTTGCATACATTTGCACCTAGAAATTAATTGTCCGCTGCACTGGTAGTTTGCAGAGAAGGCCTCATATGTTGTAAGTTCAGTTTTATTCTCTCAAAAGAAAAAGGACAATTTCTTTCCTCCTGCTTCTGAGAAATTTCCTTGCTGTTTGGTTGTATCCTGAAAACTGCTTCATGTCAGGCTGCTACAATCACATTTTGTAACATAAAAGGACCTGACTGGCCAACTGTGCTGAAAAAGTCAGACTTTCATCATCTGAACCTTTGAGAAAAATCCTGTCTTTTAAAATTTCTTGGCTGATGCATCACACTGGGTCGAAAGAGTCAAGTCACGAATCATGAGGCGATATGGCCAGGAAATAACAAAGGGAGAGAAAGAAACTTTCTGAAAGGGATGTTGGAGAATGCTGCAAGAGAACTTCTTTGAACAGCACTGAAAGCTCATAATGGGTGCTGTAGCAAATCAATGGCGAATCATTTGGAAGGCTAGGAGTTTGAGCCATTATGCATTTCATTGCAAATTGAAAGTTAGTCCTGATTCCATTAAATTATCCTGCCAAAATGGGACCATTTTCAGAGCAGAGAGCATGTACAATCCCAAAACTGCAGCCTCATTCACACGCTGGTTCTCTGAACCCTCGCTGATTGAAACTCTTGGTTGGGGAAGCTCAGGTTCCTGGCATATGGCTGAATCCCAATTCACTTTTTAATTTGAATTAATATTCACAAATATTCTTTTCCCATGAGTCCCTCAGTTTTAACCATTCAGTCTCTGCATCCGTTTATGAGGGTGTCATCTTGCAGGGTGCTCAGTGCCCTCAATTTGCAGAACTGACTTTTACTCCTGGGCCTCTCTGCTGGGACTGCAGAGGATTAAAGTAATGGGGAGCAGCAGGGTGGGAAGCATAGCTCCCCTTCTGCTGTTAAAATTAGCGGGAGCTCCCCAACTACTGCTCCCAGATACTGGAGTTACTCCTATAACTCAGGAATTGGTCTGAGACCATCAGCTCATCACATAGAGTCCATCAAAATAATAAAAACTTGTGGATACTTTTTATATAGACTGGAGTTGAAACAGAGACCAAGACAGCAAAGCTTCATATGCAACTCCCCAGAAACATCCAGTTTCCTTATGATTTATTGAATACAATTTGTACACTAGAAATAATGAAATCTAGCTGCTCTTTGCTTCTCAAACACTAATTATATCTTAACGGTTAAAACATGTTGGAACATAAGTAGGGAGCAGCCAGAAGCGAATCAGGGTAACATATTGCAAATTAGAATGAACAGGAAGAGTTTGCTATGGGGAGGAGATCAGTGCCATGCTGTGACAGAAAAGTCTGCTCCAAGGGGACATAGGAAGGTTTCAGTTAAGTACACTGAGAAAATGGGGGAAGGGCGGGAGAGGGGAGAGAATCTGCAAATAGTCCGTCAGATGTGAAAGCAAATTTCAGTTTGAATGTGGTTGTGACCCTTTGGGCTTTACTAGCGTGAATACTCGTGAGCAGCCCATTGTTTAGCTCAAGTGCCTGAATATTCACTCAGGCTGAAACTCACCCCAAATTCAGAGGGCAAGTGTAACCCATGCCTGCTTGGTGTGGTGCTCTGTCACCCTCTAGTAACAGCTAGACCTCTAGGATTGATGAGTCTGTACAGCTGAAGCTAAGAGGCAAGTGGCTTTTAGCTCGTTCAGTAGAGGCTCATACATAAGCTCTTGAGGTCCCAGGTTCAATCCCGCCCACTGCTGACTGGGGTCTGTCGGAATTACACAAGGACCAGGCCTATGCACCACTTAAATTCTACTGGACTTAAATGCAATTTAAGTAACTGATAAGCTTTGTGCTGGAGCTCTGCCCGGGGTGAATTTCATCCATAGAATAAAATTCTGCACTGACTCACTGACATTATTAGTGGTATTCCAGAAGTGCCCAGAGGCCCCGAATCAGGGTCTCAATGTGCTAGACGTGGTACGAAAATGGAATAAAAGTCAAAGTCCCTGCCCCAAAGAGCATACAATCGAACATCTTTGCAGTCCCACTGAAGCCAGCGGGGAGAGTCAAGGCCCGATATGACTTCTTAGGTCAAAACTAGTTAATAGTGTGTTATTCTGAAATGTGTACGCCTGCTTTTCCTGTTTTCGTTTTACAGATACAGCCTTATCAAGAGCACTATCTCTGGTGCCATGAAATGAGTGGTGGTGTAATTATAATTCTAGGCATATGCACACACCTAGGAAAATCATAAAGTTGGGATGCATCGCTAGAGCCAAACTTCCTCAAAGGTGGTCAGATCCGATCTTCTAGTTTGGGCTGACCATCTATCAGCTTCCATAGCGATAGTTAGCTTGCGAATACCGTTCGGAGAAACTAGTTCCAAACGGCTATGTTTTCCCATATACAAAATTCAAGGCATGTATTTCTCGGCATAGATTGCCACAGTAGCTATTGGACTCCTGTTTGTTGCCAACACTCCTGTCTGTCACGCCCTTATTACACAGACAACATTTATTTCAGACAAAGAACAAAAGAAAGAATGAAAGAAAGAACAACTCTAAAATCCTAAGGAAAGACAGAGCACAGCCCTGCCCTCTGTAACATTCAGCATCTGGACTAAAATTCAAAACGGCAGCTACCCCGTGCAGTAGGCAAGGGAACTCCAATCCATTTAAGGGGACAGCGCACAGAGAACAGAGTGAAAGCGTTCCTTTCCTATTATAGTTACACAGAGCAAACAGGCAAAACAATAGGGGTATGGAGATATAGTGTTATGGTAAGTGGCACTGTAATAAAGAGGGCTCCTATTTTCTGGTACCTCTGCGTTGTAGTCAGCACAAGTCTAGAGGAGGGGCGCAGAAGGTGGTTTTAAGCCGCCTTTGTGCCCACTAATCCTGGGGTTCAGTGAGGGTACTGATCTGGTCCTCAATTTAACTTAGAACTGCCTAATTTATACTGTTTGCCTATGTTCTTGGATGCACTGTTCCAGCAACCAGAGATCAGCCTGGCATAAGTACATCCTGGCTGTTCCCCGACCCAGCATGTAGCAGTTTCTATACAGGAGGAATCCTTCACGGTCTGGATCCACCAGAATTAGGGCTGTGTTGTGTGCTGGAGTGGCACAAAGCAGCATCCATGCACAGGCATATTGGAGCCACTGTATTTTCTTGAGAGAAAAAGAAATTGAGAGAAACAGGAGAAAGAGACATTGTTTCTAGGTGCATCACCTCCTGGAGCCTGGGAATAACTCAGCATGGTGATGCGTCCAGTATCTAAGAGGCAGATTTTCTTTGTGTGGTACTGGGAAAGATTGGGGCCCAATCCTGCACAACAGATGTCAATAGTAGTTTTACTGTTGACCTCAGTGGGAGCAGGATTGAGCCGAGAGGGAATATGTCAGCTCTGTTCCTTTCCCCGTATGACATTCCCTGTCTTCACCTTACATCAGGATGTAAAGCATCCAAATCAAAGAGCGTTTGTATTGTACTGAGCCCTGGGGGAATATTTCCTGCTGTGTGTGAACTAGACTAGAGTGTGCTGCAGTGATGGAAAGCCTGATTATAAAACAAAACACACACACACACACACAAAGTGCTCCTCTTTGCGTAGCTGTGGGTCCTGGAATCTAGGTCACGCTCTCAAACAAACCAGATTAGATTGGAATTTTCTACTTGCTTTATTCTCACACACTCCGACATGCTAGTTTAGCCCGGAGTTTTCACAGAGTTCTTAGTCATGGAAACTAATAGATGCCACGGGCAAAGCTCGGCTTGAGACAAAAGAGGCCTTGCTAGCTCCTAGCTATGGCTCACCCACACTGTGTATGTGCCTTCTTCTGGTTGAGACCAGGAGGGGGGGGGGGGGAAAACGCTAAAGCTTTTTTGGGAATAACCTAACGTGACTCCATTACTCATTGGGAGCTGGAGTCGGTGGGGGTGGGAGAGAGAGAGACCACGTATTGTTCCATTCAAATTGGTGAATTAACTTTGTGAGGCTGTTCCAAAGCCCATTAAAGTATGGGGGTTTTCCTGTTGACTTCAAGGGGCTTTGGATCAGGTCCTTTATTTGTAACAGGAGTGATAACAATAGCAACGTCTCCAACTGCGCATGGTGCTTCTCCTCCCCAGGTGATGCATGGATAAGGCAGGACACCAGTGGTTTTCACCATTTTCATTTGTGGACCCCTAAAACATTTTGAATGGACGTGCAGACTGCTTTGGAAATCTTGTACATAGTGGGTCTGCGGACCACGGGTTGAAAACTACTACAATACAAATTGCATCATATCTACTGATTGCCGACTGGAAGTGCTACATACCTGGGCAACACATGATGAATTTAGTAAGATATGTGGACCATAACAATTCCTTTCTTGTCTTTCATAGCTTGGTGTCACACCCTTCATGCTATTTAAATGTGAGTTGTCTTCAGCATCATGAAACTTGAGTCCATTATTTCAGAAGTACAGATGTTCTGCGTTCGAGAAGAGGTCCTATCTCATATCTAGCAACAAATCCACGTGGTGGATCTTAAATCCACTGGTCTGTCTCCTCTGTACATGGAACTCCCTCCCGCAAGTGATCCTGGGGGTTCTGTGCAGGAAGGAAGGGCAAGACAGCCTGCTGCAAAGTGGTCAGCATTAATTACAATGGTTATTTCCCAACAGGGAGGTTGCTGCACCTAGTCCGTATCCTCTCCACCCACCTGGGTCAGAGGGCCAGAAGAATGATGACATTTAAGCTCAGCTCCTCATCTTCTGACAGAAGTATTGTCCATTTGTCTACCATTTATTGCTTCTTTCTTCCTCTCTGCAGTGAAAATCAGCAGGGATGATCTAACCCTTACCGATCTATTATACCATGATAATAGAGAAACACTGAGATACTTTCCAGAAATGGGTCGCACAGGTATTAACCTACTGAGCCACTCTAGCAAAGGCATAAATACACAGTGCATAAGGATTTGGGACTTTTTTTAGATAATCCCTTTGTCACTTAAATGTGTGCGAATCCCAGGGGCTGCAATAACAAACTGTTGAAAATAAGGACGGCAAAGTATCCTCGTCTTGACTGAGAACCCCCGCGACTTTTCTTTAATCGTCGTGTTTAAAATTTGTTTAACAACAGAACCCAGAGCTCCAATCAGGATTGGGGACACACCATGCAAACATGTCTGAATCTGTTGATACGCACCCCTTCTTGTCAACTGTTGAGAATGGGCCACATCCACCCTAATTGAATTGGGCTCGTTAGCACTGACCCCCCACTCGGTAAGGCAACTCCCATCTTTCCATGTGCTGTATATTTACCCTGACTACTGTATTTTCCACTCCATGCATCTGATGAAGTGGGTTCTAGCCCACGAAAGCTTATGCCCAAATAAATGTGTTAGTCTCTAAGGTGCCACAAGGACCCCTCGTTGTTTTTGCTGATACAGACCGACACTGGTACCACTCTGAAACCAGTCACCATTCTGAAGGCCTAAAAAAATAACTCAGTGGGAATTTCAGCACGTTGACTGGAATGCAAGCACAGAGCGAAAGGAAGGAAAGAGAGGCCGTGCACCACCAGGTAGGGCCGGCTGTGCCTGGCCCAACGTGGGTGTGCAAGGGGGGGCGGGGCGACAGCATGAGAAGCTATTTGCTTGTGCCCCCAATGAATTCCCGCTGAGTGCAGCAGCCTCCCACAATAGAGTCACCTCCACCAGCTCTGTGCTGATCCCATCTCCCTGCACATGAGGCACGGTGTGAGTGGGCTGAAAGAGAGAGTGGGCATGGTCAGTATAGACCTGAGCCCCTGTGATTCTTCACTCCTGTTGCAATGATTGAAGACAGGGGTCATTACAACAGCGATACAAGTTAGGACTGCCCCAGCCTATACCAGATGCTTCGCCCTCTGAATGTGGAAGTGGCAAGCTGACTCCCTTCTGCGCCTTAGGCACCAGCACAAATCTACCCCAAGGACTCCCCTAGGTTCCCCAAAGTGATTGAGGAGGAGTTGGCTCCTGAAACAGACAGTAGAGTCACTCAGGTCAAAGAGTGGTGCCACGGTCATGTTCTCTAGGAGGAGGCCACTGGTGTCGTGTGCCTGCACACCGTCCCCACCATGGCATAGGACTTAAAGCCACAGTTCAAGCCCAAACACCTAGACTGCACTGTTTCCTATGCGTGATTCCTGGTGCAATAGAGAGGTCTGAAAACAGGACATTAGATAACAGAAGATCAAGACATGCACAGCTAGCATTACTTATGTGCTTGCATAATATGAAGCTCCAGTTTTACATACGGATCATTTAGACTAGGTCTTTCCGTCACCAGATGGGAGATAAGATCTTCTCTGGTGAGTAATAAAAATCCTTCTGAGTCTCCTAACAAATTATAACAACCTTGCCAGAAGACAAACTGTACAGAAGTGGGCAAAATGTGTGCAGAGATGCTCAACAGAGTATCAGTTGTATTCCGGAGCCCTAGAGAACTTGCCCCACTGCAATCCTCCACTGCTGTCTAAAACCTGACAAAGAACGGGTCTTATTTTATGTTATGCTGCTTGACACGAATAGTAAACCCATAGTCAGGTACATCTGACAGTCATAGGGTGACCAGATGTTCTGATTTTATAGGGACAGTCCCGATATTTGGAATATTTTTCTTATATAGGTGCCAATTACTCCCCACCCCATCCTGATTTTTCACACTTGCTGTCTGGTCACCCTACACGGTCACTAATCTCAGATGCTGGCCTGTCCAAGATTTTAGTGATTTTATTAGTGCAGCACTAGAATTTGGTCCAAGAACAAGTGCCCAAGTTATCCAGCCCTTTGGAGATAAAACCTCAGTTAATGGGAGAAAATGTAAAAACCTAGCAGTTGAACGGTTCCTTTCTGTAAGTCCACAGTCCAAGAAAAGTTCTATAGGCTGTAATAGGAATGTTACCTTTTCTAGAGGTTTTTGAACTGTCCTATTCAGTTTAATAGAGAATTCTATCCCGGCTACACAATTCTATAAGGTCCCCCCGAGCCATGGGCTGACGTGACAAAGGCACATTCGTTTTCATGGCCAGCAGCACACATGGGCGTGATGTGGCCAGCACTATGTCCAACCGCACTGGCGATGGGGATCCAGTGGGAAAGTGAGTGAGATCTGAACTGGCAACTTTCAGGACTGTGATGAAGACCCTGAACAACCCACCCACCTCCTACACAATTCTATAAAATGGCTAAAATAACCGGAGCGAGGATCTCATTCACTGTTCATTTCTATAGGTTTTGAGAGTAACTTCTATAGAACCCTGTTGATTTCACCCCTTTTAAAATTCTACCAGGCTTTCCCATAAAAGGTATCTCATGGGGGCTGTGGAAGTTTGAAGTTGAAAAATTAGCTGGAGCTAATAAAGATGACAGTTATATAAATAGGGTGACCAGACAGCAAGTGTAAAAAATCGGGACAGGGGGTGGGAGGTAATAGGAGCCTATATAAGAAAAAGCCCCCAAAATCGGGACTGCCCCTATAAAATCGGGACATCTGGTCACTCTATATATAAATCAACTTGCTCCCACCCAGTGTACAGAAGAGCCGCTTCTTCATACCAAACACAAATCTGTAAATGAAATAACAAGTGTTATAAATATGTCACGTATGTTATTTTGGTCAGGGTCACCCTTTATCTTGTAAACTCCAGCTGTCCCAAGGACAAGGTCGTACGTTCTGTATCTTTCTGGTGTGTCATTTGCAGAGACAGATGTATTCATGTTGCAAGCAGTCTATTGTTTCTCATTCTTGTTATTATGGGAACACTTAGAACCCCAGGCAGAGATCAGGTGCTAGGCATTGCACTAGAGCCTTTATGTACACATGACAACAAGGTGGATGTGTCTTAAAGAGCTGACAGGCTAAATAAAGTTGGAAGCTTGGGACTGATGGAGCTCTAGAACATATTTTGAAAGGAGGTGTGTTCTGAGGCACGTCAGGATATGTGTACTGTTTCTTTAAATAGCAGAAAGTGAGGAAGGATAGTGCTGAGGGAAGGTTCTAGGCAGAAGCTCTACTTATTTTAATACAATTCCTTGTTCAGTGTTCGAAGAACAGGACTCAGGGATGCTTTACTATTGTCACACGACAGAGGGGGAAATGTTAAGGAGTCTTGCTGGTTGTTCTGCCTCCAATGGGGTAAAGCCCTGACAATCAGGTGAAGGCACTCACACTGCAGCTAATTCATGTCTAAATGTAGAGGGGGACAGGAGGACTATGCATCTGCTTAAGTGCTTTGAAAATGGAGACAATCTGGAAAATGGATCTATATTCTCACCCTCCCCTCCCCGCTCCCCCGCTTTTTTTTTCCGGATGAAAAATGGAATGGAAGACAGTTTCAGCAAAAAATTGTTTCTCTTTTTAAAAACAGCTCTGTTAGAACATTGTGCCACGCAAAGAGATGTGACCCTGCCGTCCTACCCAATCCTAACAGCACACAAAACACCCAGATACATTTAAGCTGTGTAGGAAATCTGCAACATTCAATATCCATGATTCAATCATGTTTGTCACTGGTGCTGGTGAGCCAAACAAGTTTCTAGCTACACACCAGCTGGCCCACTGATTGCTTTGAAATTGCCTGCTCTGGGATCTGATGGGAATATTTCCCCAGACGTCTGCAACGAGTGATGTTATATTGTCCGGTAACTTCTGATTTGGATTTATGTTCCTCTGGCTCAAGATAAGCAGCAAATAGCATAACTGGCCTCAGGGTAACTTGACTCTGCTTTAAAAGACCTTCTGAGTACATGCTCTGTCCTTGGTTATTCCTAATACTTAGGATGTTGTAGGAAATATTTGTATTAGTTATACCTTTTATACGGAATATTTTGAAGCCCATTAGTATTGCAATATCATTGCTTTAGTCTGTTTTCCCTTTAGGGCTGGGATTGCCCCTTTTCTTTATACAGCACCCTACACAAATCCCAATTGGGCCCTTTGGGTGCTACCATACTATAAATATTTACTACTTCTTCTACTAATCATTATAATTCCCTAATACCAGAAACTTACTCTTGCCTTAGTTAATATTACATGTAAACTATCCATTGAATAATTGATAAATTTGTAAAAACCAACATATGTTGGCAGGCAATTAGCCAGCAGAAAGAGGGACTAAAACTTTATTGGTTACTGCAAATATTTTCCTCAACTCTATTTTAATCTGCATGAGTGAGTTACTGAAGATTATTGCAAGAGCATTTGAATTAAAAAAAATATATATGGAGATATACCAATCTCATAGAACTGGAAGGGATCCTGAAAGGTCATCAAGTCCAGCCCCCTGTCTTCACTAGGCAGGACCAAGTACTGATTTTTGCCCCAGATCCTTAAGCGGCCCCTGCAAGGATTGAACTCACAATCCTGGGTTTAGCAGGCCAATGCTCAAACCACTGAGCTATCCCCTCCCAACTTTCCTAGAAAAAAAGTAAAATTGATATTTGTCATTTTGGGTAAAATTGTAGCTGTTTGCTGATGTTACTGAGGTTACAAAGCCTTGAAATGCTTAAATGTGGCATTTTATTCCTTATATTGTATTTTGCCTCTAGTTATAGATCCCTTTCTTCTACTTTAACACTGTCACTAATGTCTTAGTTGTAGTAATAAGTACTGAGAGAGACTTCTGCTCTGAAGAGATTTGAACTGCCACTCGGCTCCTGCCTATGGCTACCAAAAAAGAAAGGCAAAAAAATTCAAATCTGGGTGTTTATAGTTAGGCACCTAATTCCACATTTAGAGACCTATAAATAGCCTACTTTTTTTAAAGGAGGCGAGTGCCCACACTTCCTACTGACTTCAATTTACCCTCAGTTAGAGCTGACTGCTCATCACCTTTGAAAATCAGACTATTTGTTTTGGATCCTAAATGTAGATTAAGCCCGAAACTTTTGGCCAGAGTGAAGTTGCAAAATAGGAATGACCAAAATTCTCTTGAAAATCCTAAGAAATGAGGAACAGAACAAAAGAAGCCAGTAACAGATCGTTTTGCTGCAACTGAGCAGGATTCAGTGTATAAATAAAAACCCATGCACGGTGCTTGTGGAGGAATCTTATTTCTGTTAGGGGATTCTGCATGAATAGACTAAAAGCTGCTGAATGTGTGAGATGTCTCGGAGCTTTTAATTCCATTCCTGGCCTTGGATGTTATGTACTAAACTATTGATGTGTTAGTATATGCATTGATACCCGATGAAACGCTGTGCTGTGGAAATGGACTGTAGTCTCCTGCCTTTTCGGTGGAAGCTTGATCTAATTCTATACTAGCATGCAGTGTAAAGGCAGCCTTGTGCGTATAGCAGAGAAACAGGTACAGGTACTACTGGCAGGAAGACAGGAGTGACAAAAAGGTCAGTAGTTTCATTGACTTTCCACCTGGCTAGAAATTTAAATAAAACTTGTGCCTTTACATATAGGGCACCATTTGAAATTAACATTTACCATTTTCATTGAGTCCATTAGGGCCACTGATGTCAACGAGGCCAGGATCTGGCTGCTGGCAGCAAGAACCTACATCAGGAGTGCAGATAAATTGCAGCATACTGTTTTAGACTACATACCATGACTTGGTCATCTCTTGACTCTCATCCATCGTAACCTTTCCCTCTGATCTCACCCCACTCCATTCTACAAAAAACCCACTGTTACTAAAGTTGTTCTTTTCCATTGCTCCACCCCTGGAATCCCACATTGGTTTCCTGTTCAATTCAACCTCCACTTCCTCACTCTGGAAAACTTGCTCATAATCTCATCTCCACCTACTGTGTATCACGGCTCCCATTTTCTCCTACTCCCTCACTCAGCCCTAACCTGCTTCCCAGTTCTGTTGTGCAGCTCATCTCTAAGCGGTCTATATCGGGGAGGTGGCTGACTACAAAACTGCTCATTGCAGTAGCACAGCAGGGTGTACGTCAGCTGTGATATGAAGCCAATGCCCTTTGGCTCTCCTAAGGTCATATGTGACTCTTGTGCACACAGTTTTCTAAAGCGGAGCAACAGCTGATCAAAAGAATGCCTGGCAAACAAGAGAATGACATGGGGCCTTTGTATTTTCATGTGCGATTTCCTGCCACCAGTGGGGTCCCTTTCAACAATTTTCAAAGGGAACCAGAGAGCTATGATTCTGCTGTTACTTCAGCACAGGAGATGTGGCGGTGACTCTACTAGGCTTAGATGGGCAATCTCCCACTGTTGCTCTCTCACTGGTGGGACCATTGATAGAAGCACTAGTGTAGACAGCATTGTCATTTAAACCACTGTGTCAGCTAACCACGTTCAGAGCAGTGGTAAATAGTGCACCAATGAAAACCAGTTCCCTATCTGCACTACAGCGCCCTCTGTTGGGACCGTTGATTTCCTACATTTATAACCACTGAAAATCGGTTAGGGAGTTTGTGAGTGGCCAACACAGCAGGCATCTTACTCCAGAAAAGGAGGTGGTGCATCACAGGGATTATACCAGACCATATTGGTTTGATAGTCGCCATTCACAGTCTCTACCTTCTGCTTAAATTGATGCAAATCATTGACATAGCTCTACAGCGTTTTCATAGAATATCAGGGTTGGAAGGGACCTCAGGAGGTCATCTAGTCCAACCCCCTGCTCAAAGCAGGACCAATCCCCAATTAAATCATCCAACAGATTTTTGCCTCATATCCCTAAATGGCCCCCTCAAGGATTGAACTCACATCCCTGGGTTTAACAGGCCACTGCTCAAACCACTGAGCTAGCCCTCCCCCTAGCATAGCTAGGTTTAGCATATAAGACCATCAAAGCCTTTTGTTCCTATAAAATGTAGGGGGGAGTTAAGTGGGACATGCATTAAATAGCAACAAGATGAGAATGCCTGTACTATTGACACTAGGTTTAGTGGCACAGTGGCTGCTCTTTGCAAGACCAATGCAGCACACCAGCTTCTTCGCCCTTCCTGAAAAGGCTTTTTCCTAAGACACTGAAAGGAAAAAAAAAAAAGAGGGCAAGATGACAGAAAGGAGACACCACAGTCACACTTCAAGGACTATTTAAACTCTAATTAAAAGTCATGTTAAAAATGCATTAGCCATTAGTAAACAAGGTCACGCTCACAGCTACCCAAGGCATGTCCATGCAAGGTATAAAATAGCAATAGAGACCTCTACAAAGCACTTAATTAAATATGGGCACCGCAGGCTACTTGAATTCCCTTCAGGACCTGCATTTCATCGGAACCCACCTTTTGCATGCAAGTGGGGAGAATCAACGGGATCCTTTTACAGCATTTAATTTTTAAAATTGCATCTTCCTTCCAAGCCGTGTGCCCAGAAGGCTTTATAGGTTTAAATGATGAAATGGCAGAGTTAGGCCCCAATCCTGCAGTTCATGGCGCACCTGCAAGCAGCAAAGCATCAGGGCCTGCAGTAGTAAATAATAACATTAGAAGAGTGAAATTAAGAAGTTTAGGCCTTTTCAGCTGAGATGGGACATATGAGAAAGAGAGAGCAGATGAGGTCCAGAGATACAGGAAGGTTGTTACAGATAGCAGGAGCAGCAGGGTTGTATTTTCATGGCATTGCTTCATTCTACATGAAGCAGCAAATACCAGAAATCTCATCAGACTATGGATGAAATCCTGGCCTTACAGAAGTCAAGGGCAAAATTTCCTTTGATGTCAGTTGGGTCAATATTTCATCCAATAGTCCCAAGATCTCCCTAGACCAGCCCTGCAGACCCAGCAGACTTGGGTGGTTTGAATCGGCCTCTGAAAGTTATTCACACCAACTCCCCAAATGCCCTGCATCAGTTCTCGCTTTTTTAATAGCACATTTCTTACCCCACTTCTATCAGGTTCCTTAAAGGAGCCCATGTGAGCTCCTTCCCTCTTAAAGTTTCCACTCTGGTGAATCTGGACCTTGTCTATCACCTCTGGTAAAACCCAGCAAGCAAAAAATGAAATGTGTTATGGAGCCAATAGAATGAAGCAGAGGGGATGCCATAATGGTATAAGCCTCAAATGTGCAATTCCCTTGACTCCCTCAACCAACAAGGTCAAATCCTGGCAAAGCCAGCTCAGCCCTTGATCCAAACGAGACCTTTAATGGAAGAGACCCTGTCTTCTCTGCATAGACTCTACAGATCTGATGGAGGATTTCTTAAGAGCAGACATTTGCCCTGGTTTTCTCCCTCATTATTCTTAGCATTCTGTGCAGCCGTCATCTACCTGGTTGCTGCAATTCAATGGTGCCACATGTATATCCAATGAAATTCACCCCCCGTGCATAGAGCCGGCACCAGTTTTAAACCTCAGGTTGAATTTCTTCCATAGTTTGGAAAGCACACTTTTTGGATCCTTTCAGATAAAAGCTGCTATATACAATCCAAATATTATTATTACATTGACCTTCACTTCTTTTGACAGTTTAATGCATTGCACAAGTTGTCTTCACTAAACGTGGAACCATTTAGATGGGGGGAAATTGCCCTTTGTTCTGGATTGTGATGAAAATTCAACATTTTACATTAAAAAAAAAAAGTACTTGCCTTCCATAAAATTGGCAAAGTGATCAGCAGCCATTTGTTTTGAGTGCAAAACATTTTATGCAGCTCCTGTCACAAGTCTGTCTGCAATTTAGGGGGTGAGAAGAAGCACTTTTTGCTGAGTAATGCTTTATTTAGAAATAAAGGTTAGGTTCATAAAGGCTGAGATCTATAAAAGGAATCAAATGTCAGCTGTTTGTGCGAAGCAACAGAGCCAGATAGGCAAGAGCAGCATAGCTGGGAAGAGACTTTCTGGTCAAACAGTCGAAGACAGATCAGCAGAAAAAGTAACTTCAGAGGCCTTTTCCAGTAGTTGCCCTGCTAATTAGAAATCAGGCACAATGGATGTAGGTTTTGCAAACCGTCATGGGTTGAATTGTTTTTCATATCCAGGTCACTGATTTATCCAAACATTTGGAGTGTAGGGGGAAGGAGGGTGTTTGGGATGAATTGTTCTGGGGTTTGGCCCATATCTGCTGCAGCAGAATGGAATTTCTATTCAGATGGGCTACACTGCAGAGTGGTTTGAATGTTTTTCAAATCTCATCAACTAGGGGTTGAACTTCATCAGCTGGGTGTCTATTTTGCAAAACCCAAACCCAAGGCATTTTTGGATCAGGACAGCGGCGGCTCCAGGCACCAGCGCTCCAAGCGCTGTGAGGGCAGCAGTCAGGCAGCCTTCAGTGGCGTGCCTGTGGGAGGTCCACCGTTTCGGTGGCAATTCGGCGGCGGGTACGCCGAAGCCGCGGGACCGGGGACCTCCTGCAGGCAGGCCGCCGAAGGCAGCCCGCCTGCCGTGCTTGGGACGGCAAAAAAGCTAGAGCCCCCCCGGATCAGGATCCCATTTTAAGGAAATGCCCAAATTTCAGGGGAGGGGTAGTTGCTGGACTCGATACACAGTTCCAGTTTGTGTCATTCTCTGCTATATGAGAGGCAGGGCACATTAAACTGCATTTTCAACAGTCTCATTTTAAGCTCACAATCAAGAGTAATTTTACAGCATCCGACTATCCTGAAGTTTCTCTCCCCCAGCCACTTAGTTTCTGTTTCTTTCCACCTGTCTCTGATCCTTACAGGGGCCATATTTCACAGTAGTATCTGAAAGCTGCAGTCCTGAGCCCCAGTTCAGTCCCTAGTGCAGGTTAAAAATATCCTTATGGTTGTTTTAGCAGCCACAGAATAGCAGACGTGCACCTCCTGCCTCTTCTGGCATGCTTTCTCCTCCTCCAATCCACCCTGATGCCCCGAACCAGCTTTGAGCCCGCCAAGGAGGTCCACTGAAATGGATGGGGCATTATAGCTGGTGCAAAGAGGCATAGGGCACTGATGAATCAGTCCCTCCCCCCTTAAATTTCCACCTGTATTTCAGGAGGGGGTGTCTTTCTTTTCTTTTTAAACAGGAACTCAGTATTGTTGAATGAAAGGCATATGAGATTCCCAGGCTCAATAACTTTACAGCTCTGTCCCTTGACAATCTGTTGTTAATCCCGCCATGTACCTAAACAATCTCAAGTGGAGATAATCACCAGCCAGTTCGCCACATCTCAGCTTTCCCCATTAGCGTGTACTGTGATATCCAAACACTGGAATTGCTCTAGAAGTGAAAAGGAAAAGCGTGGTGCGGAATTCAGACCTTTATCTTGAAACCTGCACAATTTGTCTCTGTCTTTCCTTTCTAAACTGTTTCCAGGCATAACGCTGGCTGCCCTACTTATCTTGATGTGCTGACAGCAAGAACACGCCTCTGTGACTCCAAACTTGCAGCAGCACATCAGGGAATTCAGTTAGTCGGATCGCCAAATGTCCAGGTGGATTGCTGTTTGCATAGGCGCTGACTCCGTGGGTGCTCCAGGGCTGGAGCACCCACAGAAAAAATTAGTGGATGCTTAGCATCCCCAGGCAGCCTGCTCCTCCTCTTCCCCCCAGTGCCTCCTTTCCACCGGCGGCCCCACCGATCAACTCCTTCCCTTCCCTCCCAGCACCTCCCGCCCACCACAATCAGCTGTTTAGCGGCAGGGGGAGAGGGAGGAGTGGGGACGGGGCACACTCGAGGGAGAGGGCGGAACTGGGCAGAAGAGGTCAGGCAGGGGCAGAGCGGGGGCGGGAAGAGGTGGGGCGGGGATGGGGTCTTGGGGAAGAAGTGGGGTAGGGGTGGGGCCTGGGGCAGAGTGGGGGCAGTTAGCCCAATGATTTTAAAGTATTGTTGAGAAAATCTTGCCCTTTGTGGCTTGGGTTTGCCCTCACCTCCTTGAGTAATACTTTCCTAAGTTTAATGAAATAGACAGCCTACCCTTTTAACAGCAGTAGCTTCGATGAGGCAATGTGAACTAGGGCTCCAACCCCTTCGGAATGTATGTACTTAAATTCACTCATGTGAACTGTCCCAGTGAAGTCAATGGCACTGCCCTGTCAGGCAAGTTAAGCAGGTGTTCACAGGATTGGGGAATAGGGACAGGGAGACCATTTCAGATAAAATAAGAACCTGCCCAAACCTTTGCTGCAAACTCAATCTTCTGAAAGCTTGAAAAAGTTTAGTGATTTTTTTTCGGTAAATTGGTGAGCTCCTCTGCTCTGTTGATTCATAGAATCATGGAATCACAGAAATATAGGACTGGAAGGGACCTTGAGAAGTTATTAAGTCCAGCTCCCTGTGCTCAGGCAGGACCAAGTAAACCTAGACCAGCCCTGACACGTGTTTGTCCAACCTGTTCTTAAAAACCTCCAGTGATGGCTATTCCACAACCTTCCTTGGAAGCCTATTCCAGTGCTTAACCACCCTTATAATTAGAAAGTTTTTCCTAATATCTAATCTAAATCTCTCTTGCTGTAGATTAAGCCCATTACTTCTTGTCCTACTTTCAGCAGATTTGGAGAACAATCGATCACTGTCCTCTTTATAACAGACCTTAACATATTTGAAGACTGTTATCAGATTCCCCCTCAGTTGTCTTTTCTCAAGACTAAACATGCCCAGTTTTTTTAACTTTTCCTCGTAGGACGGGTATTCTAAACCTTTTATCACTTTTGTTGAAGAGAGTCCAGAGAAGAGTGATTTGTCCATGTTTCCTAAAATGTGGTGCCCAGAATTGGACACAGTACTCCAGCTGAGGTGAGGCCTCACCAGCGCCAAGGAGAGTGAGACAATTACCTCCCGGATCTTACATACAACACTCACATTAATACACCCCAGAATGGTATTAGCCTTTTTCGCATTTGCATAACATTGTTGACTCGTATTCTATTTGTGGTCCAAAACCTTACCAAAATCAAGATATATCACATCTGCAGCTTCTCTCTTATCCACTAGGTCAGTAACCCTATCGAAGAAGGAAACTAGGGTGATTTGGATGATTTGTTCTTAACAAATCCATGCTGGCTATTCCTTACAACCCTATTATTCTCTAGGAGCTTACAAATGGATTGTTTAATCATTTGTTCCAGTATCTTTCCACATATTGACATTAAACTGGCTGGTCTATAATTCCCCGGGTTCTCTTTGTTCTCCTTTTTTAAGACAGATACTATGTTTGTCCTTTACCAGTCCTCTGGGACCTCACCCACAGTCCCTGAGTTCTCCAAGTATAATCGCTAATGGTTTCAAGCTTGCTTCAGCTAGTTCCTTAAGCACCTTACGATGAATTTCATCACTCCCTGCTGCCTTGAGTACATCTAACATATTCTTTATCCTGTTCTTTTCCTATTTTGGCTTTGTTCCTTCCCCCTTGTTGTTAATATTAATTATGTGAAGTATCTGGTCACAATTTACCATTTTAGTGACAACTGGAGCAAAATAGGCATTAAAATACCTCAGCCCTCTTGATGTCATCAGTTATTAGCTTTTCTTCCCCATTAAGTAGAGGAACTATACTTTCCTTTGTCTTTCTCTTGCTCCTAATGTATTCATAGAACCTCTTCTTACTGTCTTTTATGTCCCTTGCTAGGTGTAACTCACTTTGTGCCTTAGCCTTTCTACTTTTGTCCCTACATACTTGTGCTATTCTTTTGTACTCCTCCTAGCAATTTGTCCATGTTTCCACTTTTTGTAGAATTCCTTCTTGATTTACAGGCCATTAAAGAGGGAGCCATAGTCTTTTATATTCTTCCTATCGTTCCTTCACATTGGAATAGTTGGCAGTTTTGCCTTTAATATCAACTCCTTGAGAAACTGCCAGGTCTCCTGAACTCCATTTTCCCTTAGATTTTCTTCCCATGGGATCTTACTTCCCAGTTCTCTTAGTTTGTTAAAGTCTGCTTTTCCGAAGTCCATTATCCTTATTCTGATGATCTCACTCCTTCCTTTCCTTAGAATAATGAAATCTATCATTTCATGATCACTTTCACCCAAAATTCCTTCCACCTTCAGATTCGCTACCAATTCCTCCCTGTTGGTGAGAATCAAGTCTAAAATGGCTGCCCCTTGGTTACTTCCTCCACTTTCTGAAACAAAAAAATTGTCCCCAACACATTCCAACAACCTACTGGAAATTTTGTGTTTTACTGTATTACTTTTCCAACGGATCTCTGGATAGCTAAAGTCCCCCATTACTTCCAGGTCTTGTGTTTTGGATATCTCTGTTATTTGTTCTAGAAATGCCTCATCCACCTCCTCATCCTGATTTGGCGGTCTATAGTAGACCACTACCATGATGTTACCCCTGTTATTTACCTCTTTTATCTTTATCAAGAGACTTCCAAGTGGTCTTCCTCTCATAGAATCATAGAAGATTAGGGTTGGAAGAGACTTCAGGAGGTCATCTAGTCCAACTCCCTGCTCAAAGCAGGACCAACACCAACTAAATCATCCCAGCCAGGGCTTTGTCAAGCCGGTCCTTAAAAACCTCTAAGGATGGAGATTCCATCTCTCACCTCCTTCTGGTGCTCAGAACAAATATATAGATATTTTTGGGTTCATCTGGGGTTGGAAATGGCTGAGACAAAACATTGTGACAAAGTGTTTTTAGCCTCGCTGACCCCAGGAAGCATGGGAAATCCTGTAAGAAAACTTGATCTCTAGGGATTTCCAGGCTAAAGAACCACAGGTAAACTTAGGAACAGGCATAAGACCAATGGGAGGGTGAAAGTGGAGGTGGGGAGGAAGGTATCCTGGGAAGGGAGGCAGATTGGGGAGGGGAGGATCTCATTATTTGAATATTTTTGAAGGTGGAACAGATTGGGGTGGTTTGGGGGGGATGGGAGAAAGATTTGCTAAGAAAAAGGGGTGGAATGAGGGATAATGCTGGCTCAGGTAAGGAGGTGGGGGGAAAATGATCACAGCTTTTGCTCAGTTAAAGGTTCGGGGAGAAAAATTAAAATACCGTTGAGACAAGGAGTTGGGGGAAATGAGTGAAGGTTCCGTTGGGACACAGAGGGGCAGATGGATGAAGGTTTGGCTTGGATACAGGGAAGAGATGGGCCAGGGTTTGGCTCAGATCCTGCCAACACTCCGCTCAGAGACAGACCAAAGCTGGCCCCAGGCATCGTGGGGGAAGTAGGTCGAGATTCGGCTCACGCCCGGCGGGGGTGAGGAGATCAACCCTTTTTTCTCCCCAAATCACTTCATTCATCTCTAATAGGAGCTGGTTCCATTACATCCTTGAGCATCTAGGGCAAACAAGATTAATGTATCAAAAATGCCACCCAAGGTCACGAGCACAGGGAGAGCTCACATAAGTGATTACAGCCTCTCTGGTAACGAAGAGGAGGGGAAAAGCTATTGAAATCGTTTTCTTGGCTCATTCTGTGTTTTTCTCCCTCTGCCTCTGACATTCCATGAAATACACAGAGATGCTCTTTAGAGAATGGATTCTTCCTCTTTCTCCATCTCCTCCCATTCTCCCTGGCTCTCAAGCCTCAACCTTTTATCACCCCACCCCCCATTCCTCCCCAGTCAAACATAGTTCTGCTCAGAAGCAGACTAGGCAGCCGTGATCTCATTAAGGGTGTTACTTTGTGGACCCTCAGTAACACTGTTAGCACCTACGCTCCTAGCAGTTTGTCTTTCATGTGCATCTTGGGGGCTGGTGGCATGAGTTTATGACCCGGTGCTTGTTGGGAACCATGAACTGTGGTTGATCTCTAGCTAAGGCTTGTAAGATTAACAGGAACTTTGGGCAGGGAGAGTCTGGATTCCTGCACATGGCTGCTTTAATATTATTTCAATACACATCTGAAAAATAACTGGCCAAAACCCCAGAACGCCATTTGAGGTGTTCCAGATCCAAACCTGGATGCCGTTCCAAATTTTGCAGCTTGCGCTCTCGTGTAAATTGGCTTCCAAAACTAAAAGCTATGTTATTTGTATGAAAACCAGCAACAACCAAGCTGGAATTTGAGATCCTAATGCAGGCAATCAAAAGCAACTAATTCCAGGAGAGGGTCCAACAACCACAGTGGTATAAAATAGGATGCATGGACTGAACTATCCTGTGCTGCTTCACAGAAAATCTAGGCAGGGTAAGATCAGGTTCCCCCATGTGCTGGCACAAATATTCAGCCATTCAAAGGGCTTATTAAGGGAAATATATTTATTTACTTAATAGAAACCAAAGCCTGGAAGAGAATCAGTGCTGGGTTACCCTAATTGAAAAGGCTCCTTCTCAACATGGATAGGTTTTAGTCTCAGGACCAAAATATCACATTTACTGGGAGGGGATGTTGTTACTAAAGGAAACCAGCTTCATTTTAAGGGACTCGCTGGTTCAAATGTGTAATTGTGGTAGGAGCAGAATTCACAGGTTGGATCACTGCAGGCAATACACCCAGACAGACAAGCTGACCAACAGGAACAGCGTGAGTGCACACACACACACACACACACACACACACTAGCTGCCTTGCAAGTCATTTAGCTTTACCTTTCTGAAGCTTGGATGCATTCTCTTGTATCCAGCTGAAGAGGTTGGCAAAGTCACAGTCACAGACCCATGGGTTGCCCTCTAGACGTATAGTCCGAAGGGACGGAAGTGCATCCAGGGCAGCCACGTTGAGGCTCTGCAAGTTATTGTCATTCAGTTCTAACACTTGGAGCTGTTCCAGGCTCTCAAAAGCAGCCTCGTCCACATCCACTAGGTTATTGTTCCCAAGGCTTAATTTTATCAGCTTCTCTGCCGACTTGAATATCCCAGCATCAAGCTGCGTTAAATTATTGTAGCTTAGGTCTAAAAACACCAGCTTGGTGGAACTGCTGAAAGTGCCCTCTTCTAAGGAGGTGATTGAGTTATTCCTGAAGTCCAAGTAGACTAGATCACCATAAAATATAAAGAAATCAGCCGGTATCACCTGAATGTTGTTGTCAGCTATGAGAAGTTTCCGTACGTCCAGTGGAAACAGATTAGGAACCCTGGGGAGTCCTTGATCCCTGCAGTCTATAGTGTGGGAGTCCATACAGCTACAGAGAGGAGGGCAAAGATGCCCCAAGGGCAGGAAGAGCAGGCAGAAACAGAGAGAAAGTAGAAGGCAGAGGGGAAAGCATGGCCACATCGTCAAGGATTTGAAAGCTATGACGAGCACCGCTGCTAGGAGAAAGACATTTTGCTCAGCTGGGTAGCAGCAATGCCTGGTGGTTTGTGTGTGTGTGTGGTTGTATCCAAGAGATCACATATCATCATAGATCAGATAGCAGCCGACTAGGGAGGAGGGGGAGAGAGTGTGTGTGTGACTGAGGGAGAGAGGGAGGGAAGCAAATGTGAGGATTTACACTATCAGGGATTTAGAATGTAGGGAAGAGAGAGAGGACTGAGCGGATGGATGAGCTTTGAAGGACTCCCTTGTTTTTGCAGGTTAAAGGAAGCAGGGAGCCTGTCTGCGTGTTTGCTGCTTATTCCAGCAAAAGGGAAATCAGACTTTCTCCTATGGCTCTGCGAGCAGCAGTTAACCGGTCACCAGTTCATGGTTAACTAGCTGTGAATGTGATGAAACCTGATGAAGTCAGTTATTTTATTTCTTTCCTCACCGTGCTGTGTTCCTAGCTCTAAGGGCTCCATGCCCAAAAAACAGCCAGGCAGGGGGAGGGGAGGGAACCAGCCTGGACTGCTGCTAAGGTCTCTTTCTTTTCCATTTGCAAAGCAGGGGGGCAAAGACCAGCTGGGGCAGGGAACACTGACTTATGTTTTATCTGACTGCTCTTCCTGAAAGTACTGGCTTCTTTTGGTTCAGATCAAGTGTAACCTCGGTTAAATACGAGTCGACCTACCTTCCACGAAGGGGATAGAACCCATAATAGCACGAAGGGGCACTCGATCTGTTAGACATTTATATGGCTCCTTTTTTATGATCCACAGCTGCTACTTTTTAATATTGCCCTTGCCACGTCACCAGGAGGCCAGGTACAAACGTGTCTTATGGGCCATATCCTCTGGTGGAGTCAACTGAAGGCAGTGGAGTGGCACAGATTGACATTGGCTGAAAATTTGGCCTCAGGGGTTTTGGAATATCTGACATTCTCCCCATTCCCACCCCCAACAGACATGCCTTTGTAGAGAAGCATGTGTGTCTTCCGGACACTATCCCAAGTATCACTGCCCCAAGGACATACCCTCCCCTTCGGCTGCAGGGAGCTGAGCGTGTCCTACAAGGAGGCAGACTTGTGGCCCGGACACTAGATCAGCAGTTTAGGGGCTAAGGGGGAGATATTCCAAAAGCACAATTGATCTTTAGGCGCCTAACTCCCATGGAAGAGTGATTGGAATTGGGCACCTAAATGCCAGTTTTGCCTTTCCCTAAACCTCCAGGGGAGCTGGCCACGATGGTTTATTATCACATGAGAGAAACGTGTTTAGAGTCACTGTTACTCAACACAGGCTGCCCACGTGCCCTTCCCTCTAAAGCTTTGTCTACACTACACAGCTAAAAGCCAGGCAGCATAGCCGCTGTTTGTCGGTACTTTTGCCGACAAAATACTTCCACCCCCAACGAGCGGCATTCGCGTTGTCGACAGGAGAGCGGTCCTGCCAACAACCCACTGTTAACACTGACACTTGCCGTTTGTCTTGGGGGAGGGGGGTTAGCACCTCTGAACGACAAACGTTTTGTTGCTCAATTGCCAGTGTAGACATAGCCTAAACCAGTCTATACTTGTGAAGTGCTTAGCGCTAAATCTGACTGGAGAAAGCAGAGTTTGGGGAAGGAGGGGGATAGCAGCATCTGTATTTGCCAGGTCTATGCTACTCGTCCCATAGAAATAGACACCCCATTCTCCTTTAATTTAAGAAGACTTCTCCGTGTAGGACTGCCTGCAATTGGGACTACTCCATGCACTCTGCTGTTTTGGACGGAGGGCCCTGCTTTACCACATTATTCATTATTATGCCAGTTCTCATGACTATTGGCGGAAGAGAGTTGGAGTGAAATCGCTAGCACCTGGGTTCTAAGGTGCCCCGCTCAATCTGCCTTGCTGATACTGCAGAGTAGTTCTGCATCACGTTATGATTTCAGGAGTTTATGATAACAAAGGGATTATTCAGGTGCACTAACTTACAGAGAAGGTTTGTCTTGTTTCATCTCACGCTCGCTTAGCTCTGGAGGGTTTGTGTAGCTGTTGTAACAAGAGTGCAGAGCCGGAGTAGAGCGCACCAGTGATGAGACCTCGCTGGGGAAAGTGAGGTTACAGCAGGAATTTGAAGGAGGCCAGGGGCACTAAGACGGGCACAAAGCAGCCATAAAGGCCCCCTCCCTTGCAAATACCCCGGCAAAGGGGATTTTTCCAGCATGCACAAAGACTCAGACTCATAGATTTTAAGGTCAGAAGGGACCATTATGGTCATCTAGTCTGACCTCCTGCACAACGCAGGCCACAGAATCTCACCCACCCACTCCCGTAACAAACCCCTAACCTATGTCTGAGTTACTGAAGTCCTCAAATCGTGGTTTAAAGACAATTCAGGCAGCTCTGCACCAATCCCCACCTGCACCCATGCAGGAGGTGTGTTGGGGGCAGGAAAGAGTGGGCTGTGGGAGGGAGGAGGCATTAGTCGGACATCCCAACACGCCGGCTATTCCCTGATTGCGAACAGCCCGGTCAATATTACACCTCGGGCACAAGTTAGGGCATCCCTCTGGTCTGCTCTAGCCCACACTAGGGGCCATATTGGCCGCCAGCAGCCCCAGGAAATGGAAGGCGCAAGCCACTCCCGCTCCTTGGGTTCAGCACCAGCACAGTCAGGCTGTCCCCGCTCAAGGCAGAGGGGATGGGAAAGGCTGTTCAGATGTAAGGGGTCGTATGGAAAGAGACAGAACTGCAAGTAGGAAGAGGAGACAAAGGAGGGGCAAGGTGCCGTGAACACTGCTACCTTGTCCTGCAACATCCTCTATTACTGCAGTTGCTAGGCCCCTCTAGGGTGACCAGATGTCCCGATTTTATAGGGACAGTCCCGATATTTGGGGCTTTTTTTAATATGGGCTCCTATTACCCCTCACCCACTGTCCCGATTTTTCACACTTGCTGTCTGGTCACCCTAGGCCCCTCTGCTAGTGTAGCGCCCCTATGCTATTCCATCCCTCATGTCTGACCCTTAGAATTTCCTCTATAAAGCCACCCAGAGTTAAGTGGGCACAGTTAGCTCTTTAAATATCACTAGGATAGAGAAAAGTCCAACAAACTGTTACAACTGTGATTTAAAAAATTCCATAACCAAATTAAAACGCGAATGGACAGCTGTCAACTTGCCACAAAATGCACGTCCCTTCTGGCCCGGAATTCCTCCACAAATCAGCATCAGAAAGGCACTACAACTGATATTTCTTATGCAGAATTGCAGGCTTTTAACCTCGAAAGGCCCAGTCTTGCAAACAACTGCTAACCAGGAAGTAGTCCCTTTGGGAGTGACAGGTACCTCTCTATATTTAGCCTAACACATGTGTTTTAGGTCAGAGCCGGTGCTGTTCCTGTTTTCTTCAGGTACAAAAGACAGAGCTGGCACCATACCCGGTCATGTAGTCCCTGTAAGCAATAATAAAATAAATAATCATAATAATTAATAATAATAATAATTAATTTCTTTCATTTACATAGGGCATGTTCCTATGCTCATTGACGTCAATATTGACATGTATGGTTCAGAATCAGGACCATAATACTTTTCATTAGTCCTATTTTACACAGGGGAAATTGAGCTTAGAGACATTAACCCCTGATTGCCAAAGATCACTGTATTAGTAGAGGCAAGAACAGAACTGAGTTCTCCTGACTCCTAGGTCCCACCACAGTCCTCTTCCCTAAAGAAACTTCCCCGTTGGTATTAAATCAGAAACTTCCTTTACCTAGCATAGAAGATGCTGCCTGTGGCAAAAGAAGATTTCCTTAGCTTGTCATTTTGTACCTGAAATGTGATATGAGATTTCCATGTGGCCTGAAGGCAGACTTCATGTCCGAGACATTCCATATGCAGAGCAAGGCAGGAGCCTAGAGACTGCAATCGAGCTTTGGATCCCATTGTGGGGTGCTAGCAGACAGGAGAACGCCTGTTCTTGTGTGGTGCAAACATATAGCACGCAGGCCCTGTCCCAACCAGCGTACAGCCAAACCAAACAAAGTTTAACAGATGATGGTTGTGTATAACAATGTTACTCTTTGGTTGTACAATAGCAGCTGTTGTGTTTCTTGAGCCCTACCCTGCTACCTCTCCTGTACTATCCTTGATTTCCACTTTTTCCTCCTGACTTGTTTTTTAATCTGTCTGACATTTCTGTGTCTCTTTGTTTTGCTGCTTTGCTCAGCAATTTCCTTGACTTTTGCTTGTTTGGGTTTCTCACCCGTCTCCCTCAGAATCGAAAGCCTCTCTCTCCTCCTTTTGAAACTTCCTTCATCGTTAATATTTGAAACGTTCAAAACGTTTCCAGGAATCCTGCTATGGGGACAGAGCTGCAGCAGAATTATCTAACTAATAATCCAGTAAGACACAGTTACTACAGTGACTGGTCTGGTCCTTTATTTGTATCACACAGACATAGTTGCCCTGTGCTATTTACATAGCCAGTTTTCTGCTAAGTATATAGCACCCTCTTGTGACCTACAAGTCAGTGGCCATTATATAGTTAATTATATCACTATATTACACCTATTACCGATTCTAATGTGCAGTTTATATTCTGAGCTCCGTTTCTTCCTCCCCCCCTTCCAAAAACACGCTACAAAATGAAACTACAGGATTTAATTCATGCTGTCTCCCTTTCAACCGGCTATTTTTGAGGAGCTATAATCAGACAGAGGCATAGATTGAAATAACTATGCTGCCCATGGGTAATTCTTCCAGCTATGTGGCCTATGCACTGGCCAGATCACACTTACAGACTTGTGCAGAATGGGTGAATAAAGTTCTCCTCTATACTACAGCTTCTATTTCCCTGCCAGCAGCCCTGCCTCTAAGTACAAGGAGCCAAAATTCAAGCCCACGGCAAAACAATGCAACTCCAGTCACTGCAGCCAATGGAGTTGGAATCACACTAGATCTCAGTTTGGCCCACTGTGGGTAGTTCAATAACTCTCTTGGGCATTTCTTCCAGGAATTAGGACCGGCAGGCTTAGGTTTTGAACGTCATCTGGCAGATCTGGAGCTTTCAGGTAAATGTAGAAGCATCTGATGCTGGGTAAAGCAAAACCTCAGCACTTTTCCTTTGGCCCCGGAGGCCAAGGAGCTAGAAAACAAAATTGCTCCATGAATATTCCACGATTTTTCAGAGTATACAGGGTTCCGTTATATTTTCCATGTCTCTCGTGCCCATCCAGCACCTCCCAACAGGTAAAGCCACACCCATAGGAATCGAAAATTTCCAGGGCCAAACTTACATTCATCCAATTTTGAAAAACCACAACTTTTCCAATCAGGTACATGTCATGCAAGAACCAAAGCTGCTCCACTCGAGCACATGGTGAGACACCTCCTGCCCCAAATCATCTTTCAACATCCAGCCTTAACACCCACTTCCAAGCTCCCCGAAGGCCAAGGGGGAAAGACGGGCTTTGCAGTGTGCCTGGAAGGTTACCACAGTCACAAATTCCTTGTCAATGTCCTATATTTTTAGCTCTCCGAGCCAGGGATTGTCTTTGTTTTACTCATTTGTACAACTCCGAGCACAATGATCCCTGATTGGGACCTCTAAGCACTACTATCATATAACTCATCATTGTAAAGCATACCAGCCTATGATAAACCAGCACTGCAAGTATTCCAAAATAATGAAGGGGGTTATTGTGCTTAGCCCCTGTGTGGACAAAAAGAAGGCATAAGGAGCTCCCCTCACCACCTACTTGCACTGGCTGGGCACAATGGCAGACCTTGCACAAGGACCTGAGTGCAAATCTGCTTTCCGTGCAACGGACTGTCAGCAGCAGCCTATCCCAAACTGAACCAGGGTGGGGTGAGGCCATCCATCTGTTGGTCTGTCTTGGAGTTTTATACTCCTGTCCATCACCATCACTGTAGTATCTCAGTGCCTCCCACATAAAATCAATAGCAAAATAGCCATCTGGATACTGCTAATGTTACACCCTTTCTTCACTGGCCACCAGAGAGAGAGAGGGAGAGAGAGAGAAGTGTATTCTGCACCCTTGGGGAAGGTGGCACAATTTCTGTGTTCCCCCTGCTTCCCTGCTTCCAACAACTGACTATGCCTTAAAGGTACAGGATAACCCCAGCCAATTTCAGTAACTCAGTAACGAGAAGAGCAGGTGCAGCCATCTCTCAGAAATGCCTGAGGGACACAGATATTTCAACCAAGAGACCATTATGTATAACAGACTGAAGTGGGGAGCTGCCCATCCTAACTGAAGTCTGTGAAAAGTTAATGGAGCAATCTTTTTAAAGGATGTTGTTATTCCAGGCTTACGCTTTATTGGGCTAAGGTACGGGTCATGCCCTGGGGCTGCTGTACTAGGTGCATTTGATGATCACCAACTCCCTTCCTCTTCATTATCATCCATCAGCAATGTGTGCCGGGGCCCAAATGTTCAAACTTGGATGGGCAAAGTTAAGAACCTAACTTTAACCAATTAATTAATTAAACACTGAAATGAATGGTATTTGTAAGTGCTCAACATCTCTGAAAATCTCTTATTTAGTTGCCTAACATTTTGATGCAGATTGTTTCTTCTGATGACAAATATTTGCAACCGTTCTGGGCAGGGATGGTTGATGTTCGTATGAACACCATTGGACAGTTTTTCTTTCACTCTTTCTTAGATGTAAGATCAAAAGAAAAAAAGGGAGAAAAGGGAAACTTCTTTGTCTTGTTTAATTCCTAAGGAATGTCGGGAACTGCGAAGGGAACTGAAGCTTGTGTTATACCTGCTCCGAGTTCTTCATTGCTGCTACTGCTGCTCCACTGGGAGACAAAACATCTCAGAATTAATCAACTTCACAGTGGCAATGATTGAATTTGAAAACTTTAGACACCGCAGTTCAGCAGCCAAACGAGTCCAGCCATCTACATCAGAATGATTCCATTATTTGCTTCACAGGGAACGTGGGTTAGACAGGCATGTGGTGACGATGTTATTAGCAAGTCCTTTAAATACAACACAACCATTCACGGACCAAAGGACCCTGTAAGTTCTGTTTCCCTACCCCAAAAAGGTCTTGGTACACAACTGCCAACATGTAGTTAGATGCCCAGCCTCTGTCACATGCAGTAGCAGGTGATTGGACATGCTGGCCCAGTATTACCAGGGTTTCAAGGGGAATTAAAGGCAACTAAAAGTGGCAACTTGCCAACTCATGGGAAACACTGTCTTGTTATCTAACAGGAATGAATGTGTGTCCCCATTGCACTTTGATGAGTGAACTGTTGTGTCTCTGGT
Organism: Terrapene triunguis; assembly: GCF_002925995.2. NCBI lineage: Eukaryota > Metazoa > Chordata > Testudines > Emydidae > Terrapene > Terrapene triunguis. The sequence continues at coordinate 12,913,075 of NW_020665065.1, forward strand.
TACTGGGAGTTCATTAAGTCGGTGACGTATAGGATTATGAGTTTTACGGTTCATGATGTTCTACACAGGAATCTGTACAGCACTACCTAAGCTTCCAAAGTCCAGTCCTGGCATGCCCATGACTTAATGAAAAACCTGGCATGGGGCCCCCAAACACTGCATGAATTTTAAAGTACTAGTTCTCAAAATGTGGTCTGTGGACCACTAGTGGTTGGAGAAAGCTGACAGGGTTTCTTTCTTATATCCAGCTACTCAACTGCATTAGAAGACAGCTAAAAATACATTAAATACTTCCCTACTGTTACTTTTCTATGTAGTTGCTACAGAGATTTTATGCAACTGTGACAGAAAGAGGACAGGACCCGCATGATACCAAGTGAGAGGGGAGCATAGGTGCTGGAACTAGGGATGCTGCCTTACCCCCTAGCTTGAAATGTTTTCCATCATATACAGGGTTTACAGTTTGGTTCAATGGCTCTCCGCACCCCCATTATACAAATTGTTCCAGCACCCCTGGAAGGGAGGTATCTATGCGACACTCTGTCTCCATTAAAAGGTGCTCCCCACTATGAGAAAAATTGAGAATTCCTGCTTTAAAAGGATCGCTCACCTCCAGGATTGGTTTGGATAAGCAGTTTGGACCATGTCTAGAGTCTGCAAAATTGGCCAGGACTCCTCACAAGATCAGGCCTTCTCATGCAATTTGCAGCACATTGCATCTGGTCAAGCTGGGAATATGGCAAGAAGAGCATTTCTTGGAGGATCATGGTGCATCCCGGTGTAGTCCTGGACATGCAGAGAATCACAACTATTCAACATAATGGGACAGGAGGGGACAAAAGATTAAATATTTTAGAACCTTCAAAAAGGTTTACATTTGGGCTCAGTTCTCAAACAGCTGAAAGGTTAGAGTGGGAAGGAAGTTCTGTTTTGTCTGACCCAATTTCTCCAACTTAAAGTTGACCCATTATAAGGCAAATTTACCTCACTTTCGTCCAGGATAATACACTGAGTCACCATACATCTGTAGACAAGTTGCAAGAGCTCTAAGGATGGGTCAGTTTATCACTCAGCTCTCTGCCTATTCCAGTTGATTTCTATCTAAAGATGTCCAAGTGCCTTACAGAGATAGCTGTTTTCAACATGTTTTAGCTTCTTTTAAAGCAACAAATGACATTTTTCTGTTCGCTGTTATCAAATGTTTCACTTCAAACATCTCCGTTACATTCATCTGTGAAGTGTATGCATATGGATAAATCTTCCTGTTTGTTTCAAGTGAATTTCCATTATTATATTTTATAGTGCAGTCGCACCTAAAGACCCCACCCAGAAACAGGCCCCATTGTGCTGTACATAGAAGAGAAGACTGTCCTAACACTATCTCAAAGGGTTGACAATCTAAAAAATAGCTTGCAACTAAGCATCAGTTCTCTCTTCTGCTGTTTAAGTTAAAAACAGAGCTGTGTGAAACTTTGACAATCTGGTTTTAGGTTCCTTCACAACCCCCAAATCTCTAGCCAGGTTCATTGAAAGGCTCATAAAGATTTGAAAAATCTGGAGCAAACCTGGGGTCTGAGCTTGCTCCGTAGTCTGGAGATAAATTTTTCAGTAAACCTTATGTGACATTATTATTTTCACTGGAAAACATATGAATCTCACTGGTTTTTAAACAGCAGCTGGGGTTGAGTGTTGCTTTGAGTTCTGAGGCTTGTTTGAACCGGAAACTCAAAAGGAAACTCAAGTGGAGAGAGCTCATGAGAAGCAAAATGGAAAAAAGAAGTTTGACTGAACCTCTAGGAATTGAAACCACCGAGTTTCTTGCAGCTTTAGTTAAAAGTTACATGAAAGATGATCTGAACCCACTGTTGCCAGTATAAAGATGTCGTGTTTGCTCCAAATAACATGATTCTAAGGACTTTGTGCAATTGATTTTTTCCAAGTATAACCCCTACACTCCACATTCATTCTTCCTAATCTTTCTGTAAAGAGCAATCTCCAAATACTTTATAGAAGCATTCAGAGTCTGACCATGTCACGCTGCGATCTGGCTAAGCTGAGAGTCATAGAGTATGACAAATTGTGTATGTTCTGGGAAGCAGAAGGAGCAAAAAAGCTCTTGGAGAAGGGAAAACAAGAACTTAATCTGGAAGATCGGGAGATGAATTTGTGTTGTTCAAGGGGATAATATCTCATTTTTATTACCTCTCCGAGCAATTTATGAAACATTCTGGATAGGCCCCTGTGCCCTGACTCCATGGTGACTAAGCCCAACCCAGACTGAAAGACATAAGCAGATGAGCAATGGGATTTATTTATTTTGATTTATGGAAAGGTGTTTTTCTGCTAACAGGCACCCATCTCATGCTGTGGGACAACCTTGAACATCCACTGACTCCCCCAATAACAACTATGTGGGTGAAACCAGGCAATCACTACGCTCGCAAATGAATTCACACAGGAAAATGTTGAGACAAAAACCACCCTGTCACCTGAGACAAGCCTGGGAGCTTAAATTCATAACTTTGCTAGACACTAAAAATCATTGTCTTAATAAAGACATGGGATTTATGGTTTATTACGACAATCTCTAACCCACTAACCTTCCTTTTTGTCCCATGACAACTGGGGTGTTAATGGACCACTTCATCTTAAATATGTGCTAACTACTTATGCTAAACTGTTCGACCTTGGATTTAGCTATGACACTGAGGCCTGGTCTACACTACATGGTTAGTTCAACGTAAGCTACCTTGCAGTGACCTGGGTGTGGAAGTGTCTTCGCTTAAATCTGGCTCCCGCCAACATAAGTCCCTCTGTACGCTGATTTAGTAACACCACTCCACAAGCGGCGTAGAGTCGCGGTTGATGTAATTAGGTCAACGTAGTGTCAATGTAGACACTGCCTTGCTTACATTAACTGTTACTGACCTCCAGGAGCCATCCCACAATGCCCCACACTGACAATACAATCGATGAAAGAGCTTCTGGTGAGGATGCAACACTGCTGACACAAGTAGCCAAGTCTGCACATGCACAAGCAATTTAATAACTGCGGTGGCTGGATGCTGAGGTAAGTTAGGGTGACATAACTTTATTGTGTAGACATGGCCTGAACGCCATCCCCAGACCTGAGGAAGAGCTCTGTGTAGATCAAAAGCTTGTCTCTCTCTCTCCAACAGAAGTTGGTCCAATAAAAGAGATTACCTCACCCACCTTGTCTCTTTAACATTGAACAGGATCATTCAGTCTCATCCACAAACAGGAAAAGAACAGGCTGCTCATTCCATCCCAGGTAATGAAGCAGCTAACCCTTCCCACCCTAGAGCTCCCCATAGAAAATAAACTTCTCCAGTGCCCACTGCCCCCTCCACACGTGCCTAGGGGAAAAGATGGGACTTGCAGCATATCCAGAAGTTAACAAATCTTGACCTCTGAAGAGGGTGCTGTGGTGGGCAGTGCACCCCCATGGGAGGTTCTGTTCACCTCCTGAGCATGCAAGGTGGGCTTCTTCCTGGCCCTGAAAAGGCCTACAGAGGATAATGCTGGAGGCAGACCAGCGAGTGGCTAGTGGATCCACAACTATGCAGATCCAGTTGCATCAATAACACAGGGAGGAGGAATGCAAAATGGTTGCAGTGCAGCCCCCTTCCCCGACCCTGAGTTGAGTGCGGATTGTGGATGTTGTGATTGCTGGGGTTACATGCACGTCCTTTATACTTTGCGATCACCAAGGACGCACAGCCCTTTAAGTCAGCAGAGCACTAAGAGAGAAGCCCCCGTTTATTTCCGAAGGGCTTGAATTCACTTTGCCATTAATGCTGTAATTTTAATGGACTGAAATGTTTTTTGGAGACTGAAGGAGATCGTGCACTATGGTAGTGGCTTTGTGCAACTGTGTGCCACATTATATACCCAGCTAGAAAAAAAAATTCTTTGCGGGTAAATGAGGACACAGGGAAATTAATGGGTAGCCAAGGTTTTTATAGCTGTTCCTGGGCACTTCTCTCTACTGCAAGAAAGGGGCTTATTTAACATAAGACGTTCTGAGCCACCACATTTTGCTGTGTTAAATCACCTTATTTGATGTGATACATCCTAATCACAATGGAAGAAAACAGCTTGGTTCTTCCAGTAGATAGAAACAAACAGCAATCCGTGAGCTGGAGTCTCTTCTCCCATCCACCATACGGCTTACTATTGCATACTCTTCACTGACTCCATGTGCATACTGCCTGTTTGTGTCAATGGGGATTCCACGCACGAGATGAGCGAGAGATGTAATGAGAATAATCATCTTGCGTTTCTCCAGTGTCTTTCACCCAGAGGCGCGTTACAAGCTTCACTAAGGCTGTGTCTACACTACAAGTGCTACAGAGGCACAGCTGCAGTGCTTCACCTACAATGGTGTAGTATAGACACTACCTACAGTGATAGATGGGTTTTTTCTGTAATTGTGGTAAATGCACCCCCTCAAAAGGGGGTAGCTTAATCAACAGAACAATTCTTCGGTAGCAATGTCTATACCGGGACTTAGGGTGGCTTAACTCAGTCTCCCAGAGATGTGATTTTTTTACACCCCTGCGCAATGCAGCTAGGAGGGCTGAAGTTTTAGGTGTAGACCAGGCCTAAGAGAGTATCAAAATGACAGGCCACATTTTCAAACTTGGTCTCTGAAATTGCACCCTCAGGATTGCACTCTCATCAGTTGGCAAACACCAGTAAGGCAGGCATACAGTTCCCTGATGTGCTTCTGCCACCTCACAGGTCATTTTTGAAACCTTGGCCCTGTATACAGACAGTAGCTTTATCCATCACCAAAATGCATCCAACTCTGAGGTGGAACACAGCAGCTGTTTAATGGTGCAAAGTGACACTGCATAATAATTTAGAGCAGTGTGGTGGAGTATATTCCCCACACGGGCTCCAAAAGAGTTAATATTGGCCTAAGAGGCCAATTAATATACCAGTCTGCACCTGGAGGGGGAGCCAAGGTTGACTGAGGATGAAGCTCAGGAGGGAGACTCTGGAACAGGACAATAAACAGAGGAAGCTGAGAGCAGAAGGGGGCTGTTCTTCAGTATAAGTGAACTCCAAATAGTGATAATAAGCCATCAGACAAAGACGAAATAAGCTTTGAAATGCTCAGACACCTAGGTGCCGAAAGCCTGAGGGTCATACTAAACTTCTACAATAGCATATGGAGAAAAGGGGAAATGCCTAAGGACTGGAAACATGTGATTATTGTCCCAGGGAGGAAACCACTCTAGACCTGAGGCATATCTGGAACCTCCTAGGGACAGGGGTGGTGCCTGTGGACAGGGCAGCGTGCAGAGCTGCCTGGCCGTACCTCTGCATAGGAGCCGGAGAAGGGACATGCCGCTACTTCTGGGAGCCACTTGAGGTAAGCGCCGCTCAGAGCCTGCACCCCTGAGCCTCTCCCCACTCCCCAACCCCCTGCCCCAGCCCTGATCCCCCTCCCACCCTCCAAACCCCTCAATCCCAGCCCAGAGCACCCTCCTGCAGTCCAAACCTCTCATCCCCAGCCCCACCCCAGAGCCCGCACCCCCAGCGGGAGCCTGCACCCCTTCCTGCACCCTAACCCCTTGCCCCAGCCCAGAGCCCCCTCACACACCCTGAACTCCTCATTTCTGGCCTCACACCAGAACCCTCACCCCCTCCCGCACCCCAACCCCAATTTTGTGAGTATTCATGGCCCACCGTACAATTTCTATTCCCAGATGGGGCCCTCGGGCCAAAACTTTTGCCCACCCCTGGGCAATGATTTGAAGAAATGATGATTTATACAGCATCCTAATCAGACCTTTTATTGAGTATGGCTGCCAGGCTCTTAGGTCAGTCTTGAAAACAAGTGTGACAAAACTAGACGGTATCCACATACAGGCATTGCATATTGCATGTGATGCCTTCATTACTATGCCCCTGTCTGTAATGTGGACACCAGCCAGAGAAATGCCTGTCACTCTTAGAATGCCCCTCCGAGACTTAGACTTAACTTTTTGGGCCAAAGTACTAGGTAATAGTGAAGATGCTAACACTGCGCTAATATAGACTGATTGTCGGAAATGAAGTGGAGGTAGGACAAAATCTCAAAATTCCTCATGAAATTAGGGCACAGAAGTGGATTAAGGATCTCAATGAAAAGAAAAGCTTAAAAGAGGGAAAGCTCTTTATCACTTGAAAACCATCCCCTCTCCCCCCGAGATAGACATGGAATTATATAATAAAATAAACAAAAGGAGAAGAAGAATATATCTACAAGATATAGCAACTCAATATATCTATGACAAGTGGGGGTGCTATTACCAAAAGTATACTGAAAGCTCCAAAGAGGAAGGAACAGGTAGAGTGGGAACAACTTTCTCTGTAACCTCATTCGGACTCCAGAAAGCTGAAAGACTATCTAACTTTATCTCCGCCTTCACAGCTGAGCTAACAGGGATATCGCTGGCACTAACTTGGGACTTAGATTTGCGGCCAGCTGATGCGGCCATCCTGCCTGATTTCTTATCAGAGCTGCAGGCACTGTGCAATGGTAAGTCTAACAGCAGAAACAATATACTTAAGGAAATATTACTGCCAATAACCGAATTTGCGCAATTGAATATGGCCGTCGTAATAGCACGGATCCCGTCGCATGCAGGGATAGCTGGCAATGAATTGATAGATAAAGAGACAAAAAATGCTATTAAACACAAACAAGTTGACCTAGCCCCTTAAATAAACTAGAATTTAAACACTTAATCAAAAGTGAGTGAAGGAAAGAATCGCAAGAACTGCAGGCACATGAAAGAAAGGGGGGAAATTCCATGAAGGTTGCCCAATAGTTGAAAAAGTTTCTATAATCCAAGACCCCGAGAGGAAGAGTGAAGTGGCTTTATTCTGAATGTTAACAGGTTATCATGGATTAAATAGCAATCTATTTCTAATAAACAAACCAAAGGACTGTCAATGGGATTCTGGCTCCTAAATCCCTATGGAAAATGAGATTTAGGATTTTAAATCAGCGGGCGGTTGCAATGCTGAGCACCGCAACCCATAAATGCCTTTAAAAATCTGGGCCTAAGTGTTTTGTCCACTAACTATAGGGAGCCCTTTCTATCATCTGACCCTTCAAACTCTTTAATGCTACTTACAAAATTCTAAAAAATATATCCTCCCCGAAGTTTTACTAAAGACTTTTGTAAACTTGTCAAACCTCTGTTCTTTCACACCCACACAACGATCAGAGACCAAAACAAAATGGCTGCATAAAGATCTTGGGGTCAGTGGGTGAAATTCAACCCTGTGCAAAAAGCCTGTTTTTTTACAATGTTAGTGGGAGTTAAGTGATGGCTAGGCCTGTGCATTCACAAAGGGACCATATTTCCCCCCATGGTGAATTAAGGCTGGATTGATTTGATCAGAGGATCTGGGACTGCCAACCTGAGGGGAACTTCCAGGATCACTTATTTTTCAGCACTCCCTTGTCTTTGCATCATTTCCTCCAGCACCACACTTCCGGGGCCTAGGAATGCCCAAATATTTGAGTGATGGATCACTCATAGGACAAGAGTTGGAAGTAAATTTTTGAAAAAGTAGTAAACTTAATTGAAAAATGGAGTTTCAGGGCAACTGAAACTATATGCTAATTCAGGCTGAATTCAGCAAATAACTTTAGCCAAGTAAAAAGTAGGGAAAAACTTCCAAAAAGTCAAAATGGTTTGTTTTGACTTTTTTGGAAATGAACCGTTTTGACATTTTGTTTCGGAACGATCTGTTTTGTTTCAAAATGTCATTTTGAATCTACATTTCATTTTAAAACGATGATTCGTTTGAGCCGAACAAAACTCTCAGTTTTTTATTTCAGTTAGAAAAAACAGGGGTGAAATCAGTTTCACTTTGAAACAAACCAAATTTTTGTGTGCTACCAAACCAAAAAATTAATTACTTGCTTACCTTTGCATAGGACCTGCTCCTATAAATCCATAGTCACACAAACAGCCTTTACTCACAGGAGTAGAGTCTTATGGAACCCAATTGGACTCTAGCCAGTATAAGGACAGGGACCTGAGTGTTTGCTGGGTGGGGACCATATTGATTAATTAGTTCAGTTACTACTCTCTGGGTTAGTTTGAAATGTATCTGCAGTGCTGTGCATGGCATGCTGCACCGGTCACTCAAGTATGTTCACACAAAGAAGATCCTTCCATGCTCTGAACAAGTTTCTCTGGCTCCACAAAAATATTGCACCCCTCAGGGAATGCAACATATTTTGACTTAATGTTTTCTGACATTTCACTCGCCTTCTTAATAAGATGGGTGAAATGTCAGGAAAAATTAAATCAGTGAGTGCAGCAATCCCCCAAAGGGGAACATTTGGAGTTCTAATACTTCCTCTGGATTTGCTTTTTAAAACAATTTGTTACCCATTCCTAACTGTTACAATTACCAGTTTTCATAATTGTTACAGAAAGTTCTTATCTCAATATCTAGTAATCAGTGGTACCACCCTTGTACTCAGTGATTTTACACAATGTCCTCTACAGTAATATTACACGTGCACTTGGTGACACTAAATTAGCACTTGTTAGTAGTGCTACTCTAATATTTGTCAGAAGTACTATATTAATCTTCTTGGCGTTACTGTACCATTACTCAGTAGTACTATATTAGTATTTTGTGGTATTATACTAGAACTCACTAGTAGTATTTTGTTAGTACTTGGTGGTATCATACAAGTATACATTACGAAAACCAGTAGATTCTAGGGAGTGTAATAGGATGTTTGTCTATATGTCATATCTGGATTAACTCCTTTTCTGTCTTTTTATTGTTGCCTTGGTTTTTTTAAAGGAGGGGCAGATATTGCTGCAGGTGACTATCTTTTCGAATGGCAAAGTATTCACCAAAAATGGCAAAACTCTAAATTTCCGCCCTGCAGAAAATTGATGAAATTAAAGATCTTTCTCCTGGATTGGCAGTTTCTACCGCATAGTTTTCAGGTACCATCATGGTCTTTCTGGGATCCTCTCACAAGTATGGAGCTTTTTTGTTTTTGGTCCATTAAAAGATATTACCTCACCTATCTTGTCTCTCTCCTATCCTGGGACCAGCACAGCTACAACAACACTGCAACACTCAGTTACTTAGGTCCTTGTCCTGCATTTGACACTCCCCAGGAAGTTCCCTGTACCTGGACAAAGCCGCATTGAAGTCACACTCATGTATGTGTCCTTCTAAAGCATCCTGTACTCTGCACAAACTTGAGACATAGCCCATTCCTACTATGAGTCCTGCTTTCAGCTCTGCATGCTTAAAGGGAGCATCTCCAACAGCACAGTGAGCACTTGCACCAGACTGGGACATACTGACCTAGATAGAATGCTATCTACTGATAAATGAACACCACTTCTCCTTTGCGTTTCTTGACAGCCTCCGTCCAAGTACTGACTCCGCCTGAACCCACTTGGCTGGTCAGATTTGACAAGATCATAACTAATGGTGGCAGGGAATTATTATTTGTGGTCTTTGTAAGAAAAAAGTGGCAATCCTGTAATGCTCTGAAATGTATGCTTAGGCCTACAATTTGTAAATCAACTAGTGATGTTGGATGTCTCCATTTTTGGGTGCTGAATGGGAAACACCCTCTGAAAGTGAGGCACCTTTTAAGGTGTCTCATGGAGACATGCAAAATGTAGGCTCCCAAAATCACTAGTCATTTTTTAAATATGTTGGCCTTGGGCATCAGTAGAATAAGGGGAATAACTTGTGATGGCTACCAGACTCCATGCCAGAGACTGGGAGTGACAGTCTGTATCGCTATGTTCACTTTTTACAGGACTATGATAAATTTTGTACAAAGTATGCCTTGTGATGTATCATTTGAAAACCCATAATTTGCTGCTCATTATTGTCATGGTAAAATATGTGTGGCAACACTGTATGTAAAGTTCTAAGATTCTGTTATATGATGTTACTTAAAACATATTCCAAATCTGGGGAAGCAGCCACAAACCAGTTCCCCAGATACCTCAGTCAGGTATTAACAAAATCAAATGGACCATCACCTAGTTAAGTGGCCATTCTTTGGCAGGAAAGAGGATGTGAGCAGAAAATCTACATCTTGACAAAGTAACAGCTTGGGGTTCCCATTCACACAGACTTTCTGTCTCCTGAACCTCAGCTGGAGATGCTTCTCAAAGAAGAGAAAGAACTATAAGAAGGGAAAATAGATGCCTCAAATTATTCCTCCCTTTCTCTCTACCCACAGCATCAACAACACTTGAAGAACAAAGGAAGCAGCATTAGACTGGGGGAGGGATCCTGACTGAAAGAATTCAGCCAGTAAGACTGCTAGAACATGTGGTGAGAGAGACCTTTACTTTGAATTCACTTAGCTTGTTAAGTTAGGCATTAGTTGTATTTTACTTTTATTTTCTTGTAACCAATTTTGACTTTTATGCCTCGTTACTTGTATTCACTTAAAATCTATCTTTTGTAGTTAATAAATTTGTTTTATTGTTTTGTCTAAACCAGCGTTTGTCTAAACTCTATTTGGGATAATAGGATTTGTGCATATAATTTTCTATTAATAAAATGACTGACTTTATTTGAGTTTGTATTGTCCAGGAGAAAGCAGGGCAGTACAAGACATATATTTGGGGAGAAAGTCTGGGAATGGGAATTTGCTGGTGTTGCTTTGCAGAGTAATACATGAGTGGCTGGCCATTGCACTCATACAGTATAACTGGGAGTAACTTACAGGAGTGGTAACTCTCACAGCAAAGCAGTGTAAACGATACCCATGTTGGAGAACTGAGGGAACACAGCTGTTCATCGGTCCAGCTTGTACCCTGGGTAATGTCACACTGGGTGAAAAGGGCATGATTTCAAATCAACCTGCAGAGACGTGTTCTAATTGCTCTAATTTTTGAGTAAGAGGAAATCAGTCACTATAGCTGCATCATGAGTTTTCTTCCCTTGAGAAAATCTGTCAAATCTATAAGTGCAAATATTAACATACGTATCAAGAAAAGCCGACTGGTTTTTTTTTTTTTTTAGTTTGTCTTGAGACTTACCATTGTTCAGGTATCATAGTTCACCTGAATATTGCTAGTGATAGTACTGGTGACAGGCTTCGCTCAGCAGAACAGAATTTGTTCATTCCTCTATGGGAGTTTTTATTATTATATTTAATCTGGAACTGCTCTTAACATGTGTTATCTTGGCACTTCCTGCCAATTTTTGAAACATTTGAATACTTGGGCAGAGAAGTGATAGAGGAGAAAAGCAGAGTGAATTAATCAGATTTCTGGATGCTAACTTTGGAAGTTCTCCAGGGTTTCCTTTGAGCCCAGGTGTCTTTTTTCAGGTTGAGGATGATCTCTGTATCTGGCACAAATCTGAAGAGCTGTATGATATGAGGGTGACTTACAGCTTGGTCCTGCTCCCATGGTAGAAGTTCCACTGAGTTCAGTGAGATAGGGTCACTTCCCCAGAGCCCAAGAATGCATCCCAAAACTCCCGACGAAGCCACTGGGAATTCTATGCACACATGATTTTACGTGTGATAACTTTGGAAGGAACACATCAATGCACAGGTTAACCTTTCCTGACACATGGTCTGAAACCAAACCACCAGGAGTCAACAATTTTTAAAAATATTTGGCCATTACTCATGTTTACAAGTCACAACAGCTCTGTGCTTCAGTTTCCCTTTTAGTACAAAGGGAATAAAACCACTTATGTTATCTGCATTACGGGCTCTGAGTTCTGATTATTTTTATTATACAGGGTCCACAAGTATGCTAGGTGTCCCACAAGACGGACAAATTGCATAGGGTCCTTGCCCTAAGAACATACAATCTATTTTCTGTTCATTAATATGAAAGGTAGTATATAATGGGAATTGAAAATATTATTATTATAAAAAATATTCCCTCCAGGCAATTAAAAATTGTCCACATCACTTGTGTCGCACATGGTGTGCAGATGCCTACGCCTACGAATATATGAATCATGATCCCTTAATTCACTTTACTGCACTAATACCAAGGAGAGATTCATAGTCCAGTAAACAAAAAGCTCTTAGCCCAATATCTAATAAAATAACATAGCAGGAAAACAGTGTGATCTAGTGGACAGGACCCTAGATTGGGAGTTTAGAAACCTGGGTTCTATCCCAGTTCTACCAAAGACAATCTGTGTGACCTTGGGCAAGTCACTTCACCTTTCTGTGCCTCAGTTTCCCAGTACATAAAATGGGGATAACGAGATCTTTGTTTGTAGAGTTCTTGGAGGCTTCCAGATGGAAAAAGACTTTTAAAGAGCTAAGTATTATTATTAATAGGCTAAAGGGCCCAAACTTGCCCATCTGCCCCAGCAGGAAATAGGCTATTGACGTAGGGCAGGACTGAACCCTAAGTTTAGATGAAACCTGTTTTCATGGAGTTATCAGTATTTGCATTTTCAAATTCATAGACTCAAATATTTACATTTTGTCATTGCAACAGTGCCTGGATTTTAAGCCGATTTTGTGCTATTAAAGCTGCACAACGCTCAAAGGGAGCAGCTGACTGGCTCTCCTTAGTGTCCTTGAATTGGTTTCCGCAAGACAGGTCTTGCTTGTAAATACAGAGCAAAGCACAAAGCATTTATCCTCTAATTTAAAGCTTGACTTAACTCACCCCATAGCTATAGAAATCCTGCGTTTGAACTGCGTTCCCATCATTCCCTCAAGTTACTGCTGACAAGATATTATCATATTAAATGATCACAGCAAAATACTTTCCTAGTGCAAAGAAGAGGTCTCTCTCAGTGAATATGCCATCGAGCCTTAATTGTGCCACTCCACATCCACCCTCCACATAAAGACCGAGTCTCTGCTGCTCTGCATCTTCCATGAGTGCTAAGTGGATGTAAACTGCAACGAACAAAAACGATAGCGTTTCACACCTACTCTGAACTCATGTTGTACAGGTGCAAATGATGACAGAAGGTGCAGGGTGGTGACCAATCAGGCCCTGACTCTCCAACTTTCACTCTGGCCCCTTCTGAATATTCATTAGATGATGATGTCGTTTGCAGAGGCGGCTCCAGGCACCAGCGCCCCAAGCGCGTGCCTGGGGCGGCAAGCCGTGGGGGGCGCCCTGCCGGTCGCCGTGAGGGTGGCAGAGTCAGGCAGCCTTTGGCGGCGTGCCTGCGGGAGGTCCGCTGGTCCCGTGGCTTCCTTGGTAATTCGGCGGCGGGTATGCTATATATTTACTTATTATGATACTGTGACAGGGGTCCCAGTGGGGGCCAGCTATGATCATTCAATTAGGGTGAACTGCAAAGAATAGGGCAGACGATCCCCAAAAAGCTGGTGGATATTCCAATAATTAGATTTACCAAGCCAGCATTAAACAGTTTCTTTATTACCTTACTGGTTACTCAGAAGTCCAAACAACGCAGTTCCCTTAAAGTGATCCAGCCCCACACCTCCATCCAGGTACCCAAGTCAAATATGATGATTTCTGACAATCTTATTTCATCATATAAAAGAAAAGGATCTACCAATCCCAAAGGATCAGACACATTACCTCTCAGGTTATTGAATGTTCCAGATCTTACCCAAATACACGCTACAGCCAATTCTTATTAACTAAACTAAAATTTATTAAAAAACAAAAGAGAGAGAGTATGATTAAAAGATCAATATGCATACAGACATGAATTCAATTCATTTAGATGCAGATTCATAGCAGAGATAGTGAGCTTTGTAATTGTAAAGAGTTCTTTTAGAAGTAGTTCATAGGTTATAGTCCAATATCCAAATATCATATTCAGGGCGTACCAGCATAACTGGGACCTCAGTCTTGTGACTCAAACTTCCCCTGATGAAGCCTAAGCAGATCTGAGATGACAGAATCAGGATCCAAGGATCTTTTATACAATTTCATGTTAAAGTTGAGATTTCCTCAGGGAACAAAAGGTCATTAGGATGACTTTGAAGGAAGTCCATCACTGGTACCTAGCTATAGAATTAACATAAGGCCATTTGCTTGTTCCTCCACCATTCACAGATGATTTACTATACATTTCAAAGAGCGATGAATACTGAGATATCCAGTGTTTACAATTCATCTAAATGCTAGGCTGTTTTTTTGACCTCTGAATTATCAGAATACACCATAGACAGGGACTGTTGATTACATTGTTGACCCTACTCATACATATGTAAATACACAAAAACACAAACATTATCTCCCCACCTGTCTTTTGAGGGTTATTTATTTTGCAGGATGTTTAACCCTTTCTAGCCATGCCTCACAGATACGTATTGATGCTTTTTTCTCTCCTCTTGCTTTATTTGAAAAATCAAATCAAATTACATTTCAAGAGAAAAGTAAAGTCCAAATCAGAAAAATAACGCATTCACAAACCCCATTAAAAATTAATTATTTGGAGAAAAAAAATTCTGATTCTAATATCTTCTCCCAGACAAAGAACTAGCACTCCTGGATGGAAGCAAGCCCTTATTAATTTAATATAATGCTACTGTATTTTATTTGATGTGATTAGAAAACTGGGCATATAATTTGTGAATACATCTGGATCTTGCAAATATTTGTGATTTTGTTGTTGTTGTAATTTTCAAGTTTTCAGACTGGTTTTAGTTTGATTTGAGGCATGCTTTGCCTCTAAGAAACCTTTAGATTGCTATTAACTGTTGGATTTGTTTCAGGGCCCCATTCACTCAGCATTACTACCGCAGTTGTCAGTTCAGAAAAAAACAATTGTTTCTACTGTTGCCTTTTATCTACTTCTCATTGTGGCATGTGATGTTTCTTTCATTCCCATTCCAAAATATATCTGGGAGGGGGGAGACATTGGTGTCTGAAGATGTGGCACACAAGCTTCAGCCCCTGAGTCTGGTTTGTTCAGTGTATTTGTCTGCTAGAGTTTCTTGGCGGGGGTTGAGGAAACAGTGGAATCCAACAAATAAATAGTGACGGAATTTTAAAAAGTGCAATATCAGTAAACGTGCAACTCCCTCTAGTGGTCACAGAAAGACTCTAAAATGTATAGGCTCCCTTGTTGCTCGACCTCTTTAAAAATGATTTGGAAATACCTAGCAGAGTCAAGTCATACCCTACTGTTACAGTACCAGGGAAAGACACTGGAATTACCACTCAGTGAGCACCCTTTCTTTACTTTCAAAGCTTTGCAGCTCTCTAGTCCTACGTATATCTTGGCTGTCATGTCTTCCTTCCCTCTCACATTTGTTCCAGCCACCTTTTACTCCTAGCTGCTCTCTTTTCACCCTCTTGTCACATTCATCTCTGCACCTTCTTCTATGACAACCCTTATCCCTGGAACATTTTCTGTATCCTGGAAGTAGAAGCGTCCACCATCTCTGTATCATATCCCTCGTTAGAAACACCGGGCTGAAGTCAATGGGAGTTTTACCGTTGCCTTCTGTGTGGCCAGAATTTCACACACACCCGTCTTCTGCCCAAAGCAGCACTAGTTTTTATTTACAGAAAGGAAGCGGCTGCACCACTATGCACCATCTCCTGGCGACCCTGTGTGAATTTTACCCCACGCAGAAGAAACCGAAAGGGCCCGTGGAGAGGACTTAAATGGTGCATAGGCCATGTGCTGACTCTGCACAGGGATGAATTTCAACCCCCGTGATTTATAACTGAACGGTTTCCTATGTGCCTCTGTAAATTATAATCTCGGTCTGTATACTGTCAGTGCTCAGCACAGACAAATTAATAACAAGAATGAAAATGCCCAAAGTCCTAATGACAGACCTTTGCTTTAATAGATTCTACTCACTTTAAAACACGGAAGCTGCATAAAAACAAGAACAAGCTCATACAGATCAATTTTAGACATCGTAGATCTGATGAGGGTGAATACACAGGACGTGTGTCCGGCTTCTTCTTTTTTTGTTCCCTTGCTATATTGCTTTCCATATTTAACTGCCCTAGTTAAATAACCATCCGTGCCCTAAGAGAACCTATGTCAACATTGTAATTTTTGGTTAAATACATGGTGGTCATCCACAGATTTAAAATTAGCAAAGTAAAGTAAAGAGTGAGCTTTCCATATTTAATTCTGTGTCACACTATTGTAGGTCATGTAAAGCTAACTACTGGCAAACTCTGGAAAGATTTTTTTTCCCCTGGATAAAGTGGCAAAAATCCAGTATTTGTGCAGCCTAAGCAGCAAGTCTTCACTCCTGCAAACAGTTGTTACCATACGGCCTCCCATTAATTTCAGTGACACTAATGTTTGCAGGAATGAGCGCTAAGAAAGTCTCATAAGCTCTATTTTCTCTGCTAATGTAAAAAGGGAATTGGGGGAAACAATGAACAGTTACATGACATACTGTAGTCAATGGGACTCCTTTGGTTAATAATTTGAACTGGGCTTCCTTAACAAAAGATAATCACATCTCATGCCTGTGGGTATAAACTGATTGTCACAACTGATCCTTTCTTTTTCCTCAATACAGCATTTCATGACTGGCTTAGTACAGTATACTTTTCCCCCCTTAATCTAAAATACCAGATATTGACCACTGTCAGAGCAGGATATTGAACTGGATGAACTGATGGTTTGATCCACTACAGTAGTCCCTATCTTCCTATAAAAGCTCGTTCAAAGAGATCCTATTCTATACAGGTTCTTATACAGCACTTGTCACTGTAGCATCTGAATGTAGAATCTGAAAAGTATTTTTGATGATCTACAAGTTTTCTTAATCAAGGTAGTATAGAATACTTCAAAAGAGTGTATCCTCTCCCATCCCCCAGAGGCTAGGCCTCACAGAGGTTAACACCCTTCTACTGCTACCGGACAAGTTATCAGTAGTTGGTTCTTAGGCTCAAGAGATAGTGATCCATTCTTTGGTACAGATTCAAACCCTGCTTCTGGCAATGACCCCGCAGTAAGAAACAGGAAACCCCAGGCTTTGAAATGCCAAAGGCAGGAGATAAAGTCACATTAATGTCATTTGTAATGTCATTTGCTTTTGAAACACAATATCCGAGACCAGAAACTTTTGACAGGTCAAAAAGCTGCCGGCGTTCATCCCCTCCAGACTGGGCTATTGCTGATTGTGCGGGCAACATGGAAAGTCCAGCTTATGCAGGCTGCAGCCACCCACCTCCCTAGTATGAAACTATACAGAGACTCGTCGCTGAATCCTAGTTCACTCTGAGTGTCAGTTCAAGGCCCCACGTCCTCATTGGGTTGAAACCTGGCCACTTCAGAGATTGCCTCTCCATTAACAACCCACCAAGACTGCTGTTATTCCAGAGACAATGCAGCTGGCAGTGGTCAAATTTAAGCTCTTGAAAGAAAGATGTAGGACATTCTTGGGCAAAGGCCTTTGACTGTAAAACAATGTTCCAGAGGAGCTAAGACTGAGTGCGACCATTTTCAGATACATTAAAAGACTCACCTTTTTGCCACAGCTTCCTATGGCAGCTGAAGGTGAGGAAGACAGTAACAAAGTAGAAAGTACAAGAAGCCAAATAGAAGAGACGTGAAGAGCAGGTGGTCATCTCAGGGCAATTGCTAATAACTGTATCTGGCACTTATGTTCTATGGTGATGGATGCTAAGAAATACCGAAGACAGATAGATCTGGGACCTATAGTGGAGGAATTTTGTGCCAAGTCTGTTGTAAGTTGCAACACCTTGGCTTATGTCACATATCTAATCAACTGACTGAGCACAAACAGTTGTTTTTATAGCCTTTTCTATATTCTTAAGTAACAGTAAAGTAAATCTAAAAACAGCCTTCAATTGGCTTGACATTAAATCCATGTTATTTGGAAATTTCCCATGAAGAGTCTCCATCTCTCTGTGGTTCCTCTCTTTAAAAAAATCTCTCTCAGGGTATGTCTTCACTGCGAAGTTAGCCTGGGTGATCAGCACCTGGGTCAGAGCACCTGGGTTATCCTAGCCTAACTGTGAGCATCCCCACTACAAAACCTTATCTATGTTACTTTGTCCCCTCTGTTTCTGCACTTGGCCATGTGGGTCTGGGGGCATATAGCATTTTGTGTGAGTGCGCTGAGAGGCTCTAGGCTTCTTTCCCAGTCAATTGGGTCACTTGCAGGAGAACTTGTCTGTCTTTCAAGCGGAACTGTGGGAAGGCATGGGAGGACTATCAGAACTTGAGTGATATAGCCTACTTCCTCAGTGCAAAGTGGGCAGGTTCCAGCTTGAGTTAAAGCAAAACACGGGCTCTAACCTACAACTTCAGCTGGGTAGGCTAGCCCAGGCATCTCCATACCCAAGGTATTTTTTTTGTGTGTGGACAGTAGAGGGGGTCAGACTAAATCCTGGGTTAGAGCCCAGGTTAACTCTGAAGTAAAAACATACCCTCAAATGCTTGCCTGAATACAGTCTCATGAAGGGATTCTCAGAGACTGCAGTCCTTTGTTTATCCCCATGCCAGGTATGACACAAATAAGTTCATGCTTCCCCATAACACACCTCCACCTGATCAAGCGGACCACCTCCATGGCCTGTTCAATCCTTGAACTGTGAACTGAGATACACGAAACTTACCTCACTTAGTCTACCTAAAAGCTACTGGCTTAGGCTGAAAGATGATGTACCCCATTACCAACCTCCATAGCCATCTTCTTCCTGTCTCTTGGGGTTTGTCAAGATAAAGGAGGTACATTTTCCCTGTCACTTTCCTTCCCGTTTACCCTGTTGAGTTTCCTCTCAACTCATACGAGCTACAAGGGGAAAACGTTTTACACACCTTGACTTCAGATCCTGCAGAGTTCCCAGCTGAATTCCCGTGGAAGCTTTGTGCTTTGTGTGCACGCTTGCTGTCGTATTCTGTGGTCCCTTTGTGGACATGATAGGCTGCACTCTGCTTCCGTCTGAACCCAGGAATTTCTCATTGACAGTAGCATGAGCCACGCTTGCTTTCTGTTTCATGGGCCAGCTGGTGCAGTTTTGTATAGCTGCGTCGACTTCAACGAGGCTGTGCTGATTTAGATCAGCTGAGGAGCTGGCGCCTAACCTCTAAAACTGAGGAGTAAATTAGGAAAAGTAGAGAAGGACGCTGGGATTTACTGTTCTAATTTGAGATCTCCATGGCCCACCACTGATTCAATGTTCTGATTTAATAATCTCTCTGAACTCTACATCTGACAGTCGTGGCCGGGCTGACAGGCCTGAATATATTATTTTATGGTCCGGAGTATTAATGTTCAAGGAAGGCTATTTGATTTATAATTGTTTACCTTACAAATTGTCTACCTAATACGCAGGTTTATGGACAGCACTGAAGTAGAAGAATCAAGAGTCACCAGTCCAAGCCTGTAGGGCACATTTCACATTTCTAAGTAGTCAGCTCCCATCGCCTCCCTCTTTTATCTTTATCTTTATATTTATCTGCTTCAAATCTGACTTCACATCCAAATGATTGTGCTTGTCAGTCACGAGCTGTTATCTGCTTTGGGGCCATACAATAAAGCTACTATGAAACAGCAAATGGAAAGAACAGAACACAAGAGTTTTCAGAGCAAACACCTTCACATTCTCCCATTCCCTAATCTCTGTGTGATGGAAAGCTTTTTGGATTGACATTCTTACATAAGTCCATCTAGCCCAGCATCCTGTCTTCGGCCAATGTCAGGTGATTCCGAGGAAATGAACAGAACAAGCAGCCACTGAGTGATCCATCCCCTGTTGTCTGATAGTTTCTGCCTATCAGAGGCTAAGGACACCCAGCCGTGGGGCTGCATCCCTGACCATCTTGGCTAACAGCCATTGATGGACCTATCCTCCTGGAACTTATCTAATTCTTTTTTGAACCCAGTTATACTTTTGGCCTTCACAATGTCCTCTGGCAATGAGTTCCACAGGTTGACTGTGCGTTGTATGAAGAAGTACTTCCTTTTGTTTGTTTTAAACCCGCTGCCAATTAATTTCATTAGGTGACCCTTGCATCTTGTGGAATGTGAAGAAGTAAATAATTCATTATTCACTTTCTCCACATCATTCATGATTTTATAGATCTAAATCATATCCCCTCTTAGTTGTTTCTTTTCCAAGCTGAAACTACTTAGTCTTTTTAATCTCTCCTCATATGGAAGCTGTTCCATACCCTTAATGATTTTTGTTACCCTTCTCTGTACCATTTCCACTTCCACTATATCTTTTTTGAGGTGGGGTGATCAGAACTTCACACAATATTCAAGGTGGGGGCGTCCAATAGATTTATACAGTGGCATTATGATATTTTCTGTCTCATTATCTACTCTACCCCTTTACTAATGGTTCCTAACATTCTGCTGCCACACATTGAGCAGCTTTTTTCAGAGAACTATCCACAATGACCCCAAGATCTCTTTCTTATGCCACGGACAGCAGCTAATGTGAAGTGATACATGCAAACTGGTCTGTTGATCATTTATTCTGAGCTGGAAGTATACACAAAGTTTTGGGAAGTATATGCAAAGAAACACAATTGGCAAATCATGTAGGTAAAATCATTTAGGGAACAATCCAGTTCCCTCTGAAGCCAAGGGAAAAACTCCCATTGACTTCAGTGGGCTTTGGATAAGGCCCATAACACTCACCCCCTTTGTATCCACTGGAACAAATGCGAGTCAAGTGTTTTATAACAGAATGGGATCTGGTTTTGCATGCTCTAAAACACTGGGTTGGCCAAATGCTTTTGCAGAAATGAGTTAACATAGTGACTCAAGCTGAAAAGTCAGCAAAAACTGGTACAGAACCTTGGGTATTTAGAACCTCCTCTGGGGCCTTTGAGGGTTGATCCCCATTTTTCTTTCTGGAAAAGAACCCTTGGAATCTTGCAGCTTCTACTTAGGTAGCTCTGTGAAATGGGGCTATGTCAACTCTACTATCTAGTTAATGTCTGACACATAGAGCTGGTTTGAAAATGGGTTGCTTTTATTTCCATGGAAAATCTTAATGGAAAAACTGAAAACCTCTGGCTGAAAATCCAAAGTTTCTGATGGGAAAATCAAAACAAAATATGCCTGAGTTGTAATTTGGCTGCAGCATGCCCCAATATTCCCCTTTGGGTCAAGCTCCTGGGCCAGACTGCATGTCCCATGATGCACCATGGTCTCTCCTCTTGTAAGCTGCCACAGTGCATCATGGTAGTCCCGTGGCCACAGTGCATCATGGAAGATGTAATCCAGACAGGGAGCCTGTACTGGCAGTATTACATGTTCCAAGTTCAATCTAAGTAGAATACCATGAATGTTGCAGTCATGTTAATTTTTCCAGCAAAAGATAATCAACAAGGTTTAAATGGTGATCACTGTATAGTCAAAAATGGATATAAACAATAAAAATGAAATTCTTTCTTTAATAAATGGTTTTTGCCTTTGTAAATTTCAAGGGTGTTTCTCTTGTCAGTCTCCAAATGGATCCCTACAGCTTCCAGATCCCATTAAAAATAAAAAGCTTTGGTTTGGCTTTGCTGTGCACATTAATGCCTATTTCCTTGCACCTGTACCTTTGGCTTCTGCTTTCTGGTCACTTAAATGAACAAATGGGTGTTCTGTCATTTACAGTAAGAAATGAGGTATTTGACTGTTTGGGGGACAGGTAAAGGATTATTGCTGCAAGTCTCTGAATGTGAAAAATTCCACACTGATGGTCTGAAATTGAAGAGGTGTAAATCAACAAAGGATTTGTCCTTTTCACTTCATTTTCTGCACTACAGTGAAATAACCATCAGAGTACCCTTATGAACTGGCTAGTGCATATGTGCGTCACTGCCCTATATGCCATGGCATCAAATAAAGATTCTCCTATAGCTCAAGTGGCCAGGACTCTTGAAAAGGGAGACTTCAAGTTTTCTCCTGGCTTTCCTCCCATGTAGTTTCTAGTTGCCAGGGCATGCAGCATGGAGACAAGCGTGAAGTTTCTGGCTGGCCCCACATTTGTTATAACGCTTTTTTGTTTACAGTGCAGCCCCACCTGCTGTAAGAATTTCTGTTTCTGCAGAATTAGCCCTAATGCAGTTGGGACCCCGTGCCCTTGAAGAGTTTCTCCGGAAACCCCAGTTTATAGAATGCACATCGGCCATTCCCCAGCACCAGAAAGTATACTGGAAAAGAGCTACTGAAGCCTACAATTTGTTATCCTTTGCAAAGCTGCTCTATAACTAGAATGAACTTGCCTTTTTCCGTTGCCAAATTTCCTGTTTCTGTATCCTGGGGCAGCTGTGGGCCCTGCAAAATTGGGTCAGAAACATAAAAGCTGTTTTCTTCAAGCTTTATTAATTTTCAAGTCATTTCCTGTTTTCCCACTACAGCCAAAACCTCCCTTTGGCAGGTATTGAACTATGAAAACCCCTGATTCAAAATCTGTGGCCACTGAGTAAATGGCCTAGTAGTTGAAAGAAGAAGCGACCCAGAATGACAGCTACAAGGTTTCATTATTCTGCTTCAAAATGGCAATTTTGCTTTAGCATGAACAAACATTTCAAGAAATCAGATCCACTCTACAAAGGTCCCTATCTGACTTTTTGAATCATTTCTTACACAGAACCTCCCCTCCAACTAGGGTGACTAGGGACTGTCCTGACACTCGGTGCTTTGTCTTACATAGGACTCTATTACCGCTCATCCCCAGTCCTGATTTTTCACACGTGCTATCTGGTCACCTCCAACCCCTTAGAAAACTTCTTAAAAGTCATGAGCAGGGAGGTCTCTTCCCTTACACTGAATGCAAGCTTTCGAAAAGGGAAATAAAACATGTGTTCCATTATTTGGGCCTTGTATTTATTTATTTATATAGCGCCTTCAGCTGGGATGGAACCATGAAGTCAGATGCTTCAGAAATGGCCTCTGGTTTTGGGTGTCCAGCTTGAGGCACCATGGTTCTGATTTACGGAGGTGCTGATCACCCACAGCTGAAAAGAAAGTCAATGGCAGCTATGCATGGTCAGCTCTTCTAAAGATCAGGGTCTCAGGAGGGGAACCCCCAAAACAGAGGCATTGGGCCACTTCAGATAATATTGACCTAAAAGCTTAGGGCTTGACTCACAACTTGCATCTCCTTGTGCTAGTAGAAGCAGAGGGAAATCATCTCAGAGAGAAGGCAGAAGAGTGGTTCTGCTGCTATCATCACCTGAGATTTCTGCACAAGCAAACTGAAGCTACACCTGGAGCTCCATAGGAGCCTCCCCTGGAAGCTAACCAAGGAGCATGTTTCCCAGATCTCACTGCCAAGCCTTCTCCATGGCTTCCTGGGCAGCATTGGGCCCCCAGCAGAATAAGGATTATGGTTGCCTTGTGCAGCAGGGTTCCCTGTCCTTCAGATGGACTTTGTATCACTGGGGTCTGAATTCTTTCCGTGGATATGAATCACGCCATTAATATACAGCAAGGGATTATTTAATTCACCAGAGCAATACAGCCATCTCTGGGGCGACATATGCCAGTTGTAACAGCACAAATCAATACCACCCAAGGGCTTACAACAGGGCATTAAGAAAAAAGCAGGTAATTAAACTTACAGGGGAATTTGCATACAGGGCCGAAGCAACAAAGAACGTGGCCCCCTCCGAACGGTGGCCCCCTCTGAACATATGTCCGGGCGGAGCCCCTTACAATGCAGAAACTGGAATGCGGTATTTATTTTGCCACTTTTAGGGGCCCCCTTCCTTGCGGGGCCCCCTCCTGTCGGAGGGTACGGAGGGCACTCGCTACGCCTCTGTTTGCATACCAAGAAGGTACAGCAGGGCCAAATCATCTGTGGCAAGCCCAGTTAACACAGCCACAGATCCCCTGGCCGCACCCCTCCGTGATTGTGTGCAGGACGCCCACACACCTCTGAGCTCCATGGGTGACCGCCAGATTCTGGCTGTCTGCACTGGCCCTCTGTTTCAGCCTCATCCCTTCCTGCGCAGCAGACTCACAGTGATTCATCTGGGGTCAAGCCCTTCCCCATCTGCAGAGCTGGAAGCACCTCATTGAAAAATATGATCTGAAGTCTGGAATTTAAGCCCTGAATCTTTCCATTGACTTCAATGGTCTTTGGATCAGGTCCTTCTTGCAAAACCCCACGATTCAGAAGAAAAGCAAATGATCCCAGATCTCATAATGCTTTTGTTGCTGAGACATTAAACTTTGCTGGATGATCTCTCTCCACCTCCAGCGTCTCTCACCCTCTGCTCTAACTAAATCAGAGAGACAGCCTGGCCTCCCAGGAGGCTGTGTAAATGACTGATAGGGTCAGAAGGAAAGAAGAGATTATGAAATGAAAACAAAAGAGCAGCTTGTGTTCAAGGCCCTGTCTCCCTCCTCCCCTAAAGCATTGTGATTAAAACCTCACAGAGCGGCCCTGTGCAAAACCAGGCAGTTTGAAAGGGTGACTCACCCACTCACAGCCTGGTACATGCCAATCTGAAGAATCTGACTGGTAAGACTTTAGGTGAGTCTTCTTAGTAAGGCTTATAGATATGGGACAGCTCTGGCACTCATCTGTAGAGGTTCGGGTGCCAGTTCAGCAAAACATTTACACACATGCCTAAGGGCATGGCTACACTTGCAGATGTAGAGTGCTCTGAGTTAAACTCGCCTTCGGAGAGCAAGCGCTGCAGTCTGTCCACACTGACAGCTGCACGCGCACTGGCGTGGCCACATTTGTAGCACTTGTAGCGGCATTGGGAGTGGTGCATTATGGGCAGCTATCCGGCATGCAAGTGACTGCAACGTGCTTTTCAAATGGGGGGAGGGGTGGAGTGTGACAGGGAGTTTGTTGTGTGTATGTGGGGGGAGAGAGAGTGGGTTTTGGGGGGGCTGAGAGCATGTCAGCATGCTGTCTTGTAAGTTCAGACAGCAGCAGATCCCCCCCCCCCCC
>NW_020665065.1:12938049-12999617 GCF_002925995.2 Terrapene triunguis
CCCCCCCCCCCCCCCCGCCTCTCTCTCTCACACACAGCATTCCACAGTAATGGTTGCTTTGTCTCGGAGCAGATAAGCAGCTGGCTGTCAGAAACGGAGCTTTCAAAGGGCATATCCGCATTCCTGCAGTGATTCAAAAACAATGACAAGAGTGGCCACTTGACTTAAGGGGATTATGGGACTTTCTGGAGGCCAATCAGAGCGCAGTAATGCAACACCCCGTTCACACTGGCACCACAGCGCTCCAGCGGAGGCGCAGCAAACGTTATTCCACTCGCCGAGGTGGAGTACCAGGAGCACTGCAGCTGCGGAGTCAGAGCGCTCTACATGCCTTGCCAGTGTGGAGGGGGAGTGAGCTAGTGCGTACGGGGCTCCTTTATTGCGCACTAACTCGCAAGTGTAGCCAAGCCCATGATCCATCCCTATTCAGCAAAGCACTTACGCACATGCTTAACTTTAAGAATGTGCTTACATCCCATGAAATCAAGTAAAGTTAAGTTAAGCACATGGTTAAGTGCTTTGCTGAATAGGGTTGAACTGTAGAATCGGGGCCTGATTTAGGGATGAACTGAAGTCTCTTGCTCCATTAACAAAACATTAGTTCTATTTTTTTTTTTTTTTTTTACAAATTATATTGGCTAGATTAGTAGAATAACAATATGTGGCGAGATATGTTTTCACAAAGAGCTCTGACTTCAGTGGAGTTATACTAGGGAGGAATTTAGCCTATTATCTAGTTTCAAACTTCCTATCCCTTATCCTAGGTGCATGCCCATACATAAGGAGATTCCCCTTCTGAAGATTATTCTTTAAAACTGTGATTTTAAAGAAAATCACTGTGGGTTTGTGGGTTTGTTTCTGTTTTTTTGTTTGTTTGCTTTGGGGTTTTTTTCATTCCCAGGGTCATAAAATGGCCCCAAATTCCTTCATTTTCATTTTTCTTAGGGACCTCTCCTTCCGTTCTCGCCCTTGGATGTAAATGAACAATTTTCATAAACATTATGCAAGGGAGCCATGCACATGCACCAAAGAAAAGACAGAGACTAGAGAAATAATTTGTCATAACTAACAACTGGATGGGTCTCACTAGCTAGTGCTAGCTGAAGTGGCAACTAAAGGCAGTGTACTCGATTGATTAGTACACAACACTAGAAGTTAAAAGATCTAGGTTCTATTCCCAGCTGTACCACTGATTTGCTATATTTCCTTAGGCAAGTTCCTTTCCTTTTTGTTGTGCTTGGAAGCTGACTTTATAAAATTATTGATAGACCGGTAGATAGAATCCTCTAAAGCCTTTTTCTGATGAGGAACTGACTGACTTACTGGTCAGAAGAAATTGGTATATATCATAATAGACTTAGACAAAAATGTTCAGAAGTAGCCACTGATCTTTGGACGCCTCTATTTCTTGATAGCCCAACTAGAGACACTTTCTGTTCTATCAAATAGAATTAAATGAACTTTAAAGAATGAAGTTATTTAATCCAGCAAACTACATGTCCTCCTTCAAAACGATTCTCATTCTGAAGCCAGCAAGAGATACATCCGTGCATCTGTGGACAAATTTGACTCTAAACATGCAAATTTCTCAGGGTACCTGTAAATAGGTTCATTGATCAAGGGGGAAAACAGGGCTAATGTCCTGGAAAGACCCTGACATTTCCATTTGTTTTTGTTCCAAATCAGAACAAAACCAAAACATTTCAAATTCTTCTAGGTAACATTTTCAAATATTTTAGACTTTTTAAATTGGATATGATATTAAATTGTATACAATAATATAAAATAAAGACCCAGACTACAAGTCATTCTGAAACAAAAAAATCTAACCATTCTGTTCTGATAAGGTCAAACTACTTTGAATATTTTTTTAAAATGAAGTGTTATTGAAATCAGCACATTCCTATGAAAAGTTTCATTTTTAACAAAATCGCATTTACCAACACAAAACATTCTGTTGGGAATTTTTTAACCAGCTCAACCCCTGAATAATCCATCCCAGGTTTTATAGGAAACTCAGGACATGCTGAAACACAGTACATGGATATATTTGTTTAGTTAGTTCTATGAAGACAATAATCCAGGCAGGCTATAGTCAAGAAAAGCTGCTAACTCTTAAATTAACATTGAGCTTTAGTGTTTAATTCTAATTTCCTAGTGATCTGAGCTTCAAAAAGGAGTATTTGGCTATAGGCACTTAACTTACTGGTATAGCTAAACCTTTGGCACTGAATGCAGAATTGCTGAAAAATGGGATGTGTCATTGCTGGGAAAACGGAATGACCAGTGCTGAGACATCAAGCCAAATTCATCACTGGAATAAGAGGATCTTCTCCATTGAAGACACATGCCAATAACACATCCAGCCCTTCACTTCTAGAAGTCCTATCCTTTGGAAACAATCCCTAGGAAGGCTGTTACAGCATGATGAGTCAATGGGGGGGAAAAAAGGGGAACTTTTCTATTTGTTGCCTCTGGTTCAAGAAGACCATCATGTTCTCCAAAGCCAAATTAGTGGATGGAATGAATGGCACTGAAATCAAGACATCGGTAATTTTGATGGATGGTAGCAGAAGATATTGTATATCATTTTCTATGGAGTAAATGATTAACATTATATTGTGCAGATGGGAATCAACAGCATTAATTAAGGTGCCCGATATGTAATGGGTGGGAGGGAGAACAAACATAGGTTTTTAATCAGTAAAATAGCACATGCGGAAATTTCAAATAGAATATAATCAAAATCTTTTAAATAAAGGAGGCTAAAATAAATAAATAAATAAAGTGCCAAGTGTTTTAAAATATCACGAGGTTAAACAAACTTCCATTTTTAATCCAATTTCCAGCTGAGATTTTTGTTCCCCTAGCAAGGGGAACATCTTCCCAATGCCTTATACAAGACTGATTTCAACTGCTGTGAAGCACGCTGCCCCCAGCCAACCAGCTCACTGGCAACCCACAAATGCCATGTATTTGCTTGGAAAAACACCCAAAAGAATTCTGTTTATAGCACCTTTCATTTGCAGTTCTTTATATACACGTTCAAATTTAGCCTCAGTTTACTCATCTGTACCTACTACTTACGGGGGCTGTGGGCCTTCATTCATTCATGTGTGCACGCGCGTAGCTCCTGCCAGTCTGAGGACTTCACAGTGGCTGCTTCCACAGGTCCAGGATAGATGTGTGACAATTAGTGTTGCCCATTTCCCCGGATTTATCGGGTAAGGGGATTTTGGCTCTGCCACTGGGACTCTCACCCTTATATCTGCCCATCCTCTGCCCAGCAATTAATCCTGCTCCCAGTTCTGCTCCCACATCAGTTCTGCCCATTCCCCTGCCCCATCAGTTCATTGCTGCCCCTCAGGCCCCAGATCAGTTCTGCCCCTCTCCCCCAGTCTCACCTCTGCTTCTCCTGGAGTTCTTCACTCTCCTCCCCAGACCTGGGAGGGCTCAGCAGGGTGCTCATCTCCCCCTTCCAGGCTGGGAAGGGATCATCTCACGTCATTGCCAGACAGGCTCCAAAATCCCATGACTCGTGGAAAAATCACGAGAGCTGGCAACACTGTAGTTGTAGGGGCTGCAGACCAGCAGAGGCCATAGGCCCTCCAGGCACTGGGAGCCAGGGCTCAGTCCCGCTTTGGATGCCATCCTGCTGGCATGAGAGCTGTCAGCCGCCCAGGCACAGACACTATCTCTATATCCTGAGCTCCAAGCCCTCTGCCCCCATCTGGCCTATTGATTTCATGGTGAACTTTCTGTTGTTGTTACAAGACTGGTTGGAGCCTTGTTTAGTTCTCATCCGTGAAACTCTTGCCCGTTCCCATCTCCTCCTTTCAGTTGACCCCTTTCCTGTCCAAGGACTGAACTGTCATTTATTGTTATGTGGTGTTTGCTTTACTGTCCTAGTTAAGGAATATCCTAGTGGTCATAGGGTGTTAGGCCTTCGTACACCCAGCCCTAGGTGGAGGCCCCAGTTGGTAGGAATGCAGGGCACATTGCTCCTAAAAGGGGTGAGGGGAAGCGCAGATGGACCTTGAGTAGGGAGGACCAAGGGACTCCACTATTCTGGGGGATCAGGGGTGTCCCAGGAATGGTCAGTCAGTTACTCTATCTATCTGACTTAATTAAGCTTCACAACACCCTTAGGTAGTAGGTATAGATGAGTAAACTGAGGCTAAAATTAAGTTACTTGTCCAAGGTCTCAGAGAGCAGAATGCTCTCAGTGCTTGCTAGAGCAGGAACATGCCAACATATAAATGCTAGATGACGGTTAGGATGTCACTTGAGGACACACAGACAGACACACACATACCAAAATCAGACTCTGTGTTTACTAGCAGCATTAAATCCTCTGTTCCACAATTATTTCTCTATCCCTGCACACACACACACACACACACACAGGCTTACTGAGAAGTGAAGAAAACACCATTAGTTTACTGCTGGAAAAAAACAGGAAAAATTATGTTTTACCCTGGGTCCTTAAATATTTTTGAAAGGGGACTTTATAGAAAGGAGGGAACTCCCTGCTCACCTCCCTCTGCCTGAATTCCCCTCCCCCTTCACTAAAGATAACTGTCTCGGGCATCTTCTAAAAATCCTATGCGGATTTTGTAACTTTAAACCTGGTCTGAGATCATAATTTTAGTGCTGGCCAAACAGAGTGCAGAGGGCGGGCCTGACTCTTTTTTTCAAGACCACCTTAGATAGCCTCCCACCCCTGAGTTAACAAAAAATGCTGACTCCATTCTCAGTTACTTTTCTTTAGCTATATAGTTATCACTCTGGGAAAACCTACCCCTCTAGCTACTGCAGTGAACGGAATATTTGGAACCCCAAAGTTTTTCCACAGTGATTTCTGCTTGTGATTTCAACTTTCCCCCATGCTGTCTCTAAAATAATCAGAATTTGGAATAGTTTGATCCCAGGATTGGAAACCTATTCTCTAACAGAACTACCAAAGATGTTTATTCAAACTCAACTCCTCATCTTCCTCCTAGGGAGCATGCCCTTCAGGGCATTTGCTGAAGAAGGTAAGAAGAATCCTATGATGAAATTATTTCCAATGATTTGTTGTAATTAACACAGATTGTGTTGTTCTTATTCATTTGCAGCGGGACAGGTCTGTGTTGTTTATTAAGCCCTCCCTTTTGAATTCTTAAAGCCACTGTTGAGTGAGTGTCTAACATGAGAGAGACACGTCCAAGTTTTCAAACTGGTAAAG
Source organism: Terrapene triunguis (assembly GCF_002925995.2). Taxonomy (NCBI): domain Eukaryota; kingdom Metazoa; phylum Chordata; order Testudines; family Emydidae; genus Terrapene; species Terrapene triunguis. Next base: position 12,943,277 of record NW_020665065.1, read on the forward strand.
TTTACTGAGTGTTCAAAACCAGTTTTTGTGCATGTTGCCTTTTACACAGGAATGCAAGGCAGTGGGAACTATTATAAGCACTCAGTGAAAGCATTACATCAACAGCCCTTGAAAATGTCTCCAGTTTTACCATGTACTGTGTGCAAGAGGATACTGTCAGCAATGATTTCGTGTAACTGAAATTAAACAGTGGAACCTTTGATACCAAAGTGATTTTTATTCAAAGAACAAATTATTTGTAAGCAGATTGCACTGTATAGTTCGGTGCACTGCAGCAATGGAGGACTTTCACACTCCTTCACTTTCAAAGGGGCTTTGCTAATGCTGACTTCACTATAAGCATGTTTGACTGTATTTCCATTTAAAGAGTATTGTGACAGTTCTTAAGGAAATTTATGAAATGGCAAAAATTATTGATTAAGACAGGTTCTAAGCAAATGTAACTAGACTCTGAAATGTGCTCTGTGCCTGCTCAGGGGGAGTACATTTTGCAAACGATGTCTTCTGAATGTTAGGTATTAGAAGCATGAAATACTCTGCATTCTTGGAGTTCTTGGATTTTTTTATCCAGCTAAAATGTATAGGGGTAGATCTGATCCACTTACACTAAATAGTACCTTTAGTCCATGATGAGTCACATTGAAACTGAGTAATGTGCTATTCAATATAAATCAAGATATCAGAATCTGGCCAATAGGCAATTAACATCAATGGGGTTGCAGTGGTGTAATATAGCGGGCTTTTGCCAACAGAATTCTGCATGACAGGATAAAATGTGTTAATCATGCCCAGAATTTTCAAAAGCAGAAAATTATTTTGCAAGCTTTTGCTTTTGGGAAGCTACTTAAGATATTGGACCAGATCCTCAGCTAAATCAGCACAGTTCTGTTGGAATCTGTGGAGCTATGTCAGCTGCAGACCTAGCCCACTGACTGTCACTGGAACTGCAGGTGCCCAGCACCTCCGAAAATCAGGCTCAAGGTGTCTTGAGTTGGGCTCCCAAACTTTACAGCCACCCAAAGTCAGTGGACACGTTTGAACACGTTTGCCTATTCCATTTTGTGTTCCCCAAGATAAGCACATTTGGCTCAAATCCCCATTACCCTGCACCTCCTCGGATACATCGGTGCCAAGTGTCAAACAGTATTTTTCTGCTTTAGCATCATTTTACATTGGTTTTTGTACTTACTTTTCACTGGTATAAATGACTACCCAAGCAGCAGAGAAATGGTGAATCCGCCCAGCGCTGCTGTCCAATTTTAAATGCACCAGAATATCCAGCTGTGAAAAATGAAGCAGGCAGATATGTAATTGCTATCTGTAATTACTGTAACCAGTTTTGGGGATGTCAGAACTGCAGCTGAAAGAGGGCTTTTTTAGTTGTTTAAGAAAGGAAAAAACCCTTACTTTCCCTGAGCGCTGACGCAAGGAGTGTGGGTGCGACAGAGTGGGTGTTGTGCCCATCTCCACTGAATGAGTCACAACACTACAGTTCAAACTGTGTTAGCCAGAAACATGTTTGAACACAGTTCTTGCTGGCAAAGTGCTAACATGGTTTTCCTGGGCAGCTTGGATAGAGCTGAACTCTGGTGACCTCTGTTAGAAGTTGGTTTACAGAACCATGCTATAGACTGGGGAGCTCTTTAATAGTCTAATCTGTCGTCTATTTTGGGTTAAAATTTTTGAGACATACAATTCCATGTGGGTGCAGCATCAACATTGGTTGAATCTGTGTCTGGTGTAGTATAAACAAGACTCAGATGGGCATTTGTACCACTGTGTCACTTAACTTGTACCTATTAGTGATTATGGATAAACAAATCCCACAGGACTAATATATTTTCTTGGCCAATAGAAAATAAGCTGATTTTTTTTTTTTGCACTGTGTTAGGCAGAGTTGTGTCTAAACATAATTATTCTGACCTAAATTATCTCAACCTCTGGGCCTGCAAAACTGGCAGGAGATTTTGTGGAAAGGGACTTTCCTTGTAAGATTTCTGGTACTTCTTGCTTCTGCTTACACTAGAAATAAATCTGGCATTGTCTCTTAGTGGCATTTTGGCCTTTCCATTTCTGGACCTAGACAGAATCTGGACGGGCAGGTTCGGTTTGAGTTTGGGACAAAGTTTTAGAAAGATTCTTATATGATCTTCCCCCAAACTACTTAGTGCCTCATATACCCAACCCAAGACCTCTTCTGGTCCTGGCAATATTCCCCTCCTATACTGGTATTCCATATGAACCACTCTACCATCGAAGCAGGTTGGCAGTATCAGCTACTTCCAAGTCTCTGAGTCTTAGCCAGAGCCAGATGTGCACAAAGCATCTGGGGCACTTGTGAGCCAACAAGCCTTTAAGACATATGATTTAAAGACATCAGCCAGTGCAGATCGACCAATGGGGAACATCAGCAAAGGTACAAATAGTTTTGTGAGGAAAATCTGTGAATCCTATGGGAACAGCCAATACTACAGAAACATTCTGAGCCCATGGATGCTAGGGTGTGTCTGCATTTCAAGATGGAAGTGTAAATTCCAGCGTGAAGAGACATAAATGTACTAGCTTGAGAGAGGGAAGCTGTGGCAACGCAAGTGGCGGGAGGAGTTAGCTGCCCTGAGTACATACCTAGCATCTTGAACAGGTACATACTTGGCATGGCTAACCGCTCCCACCGCTCACACAGTGCAGCTACACTCTGCTTCCAGCGAGCTTGCGTGAGAATGTCAAGTGTAAACGTACTCTTAATCTACAACATGGCCCACAATGAACAAAGAGCTATGTGAACTTTTCCTTTGGCCTTTGTGCCTATCTTAGTATCAGGGGGGAAAATTCCCAAATCGGTTAAGAAATAGTCTTCCAGGGGATATCAGCCCTCATTGCAGAGAATGGACATTGTTTGCTTTGTTCTCCAATCAAGTTCTCCAAGTTAGTTAAAAGAAAATGAAAATTAAGTCCTTGAGTCTGTGTAACCTCACTGGTAAAGAAAATCTTCCCGTTTAAAGATCACAGCAGTTCTTTCCTTTCCTGAAAGTGCATCGTGAAAGCTGGACACAAAGGCTAGATCCTGAGCTGGTGTAAAACAGCATAGCTCCACTGGATCCATGGACTTACACCAGCTGAGAATCTGGCCCTAATAATTTACCAGCAAAGATAAACCACTGGCTGGCACCACGGCTGTGTATCAGAGACAAAAAGTACAGTCACCGATCATTATAAACAATTACAGAAAGCTTAGGGCTTGTCTTCACTACCTGCCCGGATCGGCGGGTAGAAATCGATCTCTCGGGGATCGATTCATCGCGTCTCGTCGGGACGCGATAATCGATCCCCGAATCGACGCGTGTACTCCACCAGCCCAGGTAGGAGTAAGCGCCGTCAACGGGGGAGCCGCGGCGGTCGATTTGCCACCGTCCTCACAGCGGGGTAAGTTGGATCAGATACACCGAATTCAGCTACGCTATTCCCGTAGCTGAATTTGCGTATCTTAAATCGACACCCCCCCCCTCTTAGTGTAGACCTAGCCTAAGTCCAGAGCAAACAGGCTGCTGGACTCCACCTCAGCGTACTTCCTCCTCCAGACATTGTTTTAAGCAAGCCTGAAGCCACATCCTCATACACCACAGAACTCTCTCTCTCTCTCTCTCTCTCACACACACACACACAATTAATGCAGCAGCAGAGCTCTCACAGCTGTTTGGGGCACAGCTTGTTACCCAGTGTTTCTCAATGAGATGAAGGGTTGGGAAGAAAGAGGTGGGGGGAAGGTCTCCCAAACAGGAAACAAATGAGAAAACCAGTAACAAACATTTACAATTTATTTCGAACACGATGCCTCAGACGTCTGGCCACAGGGCCTCAGAGGGGACAGCAGTAATGGAACCACACTCATGCTGGCATTGTTTTCTATTGCCTTATACTTTTTCATCTCACAAATACCCGGAGAAGCTGCCTGTTGCTAACAAACTCTGCAACCTCCACCAGAAATTACATTTGAAAGACTTTCTGAGGGCAAAAGAGCCTATCCACCACTTCTGTCCCACAGGGGGTAGGGATAGCTCAGTGGTTTGAGCATTGGCCTGCTAAATTCAGGGCTGTGAGTTCAATCCTTGAGGGGGCCACTTAGGGATCTGGGGCAAAAATCAGTACTTAGTCCTGTTAGTGAAGGCAGGGGACTGGACTTGATGACCTCTCAAGGTCCCTTCCAGTTCTAGGAGATAGGATATCTCCATTTATTTATTTATACCGTCTTACGAGGACTTCAAAAGGCCTTGAGCTAACCCTTTGCAGGGGGTAGATTTCATGCTGAATGCTTTCCAGAAGGGCCTTCATAATTACAAAACCCATCCAGCTACTATGTGTGTGAGACGGAGTCTATATGGGTGTGTCTTGCTGACTACCTGGAGAGGTACCTCATGAATAGTAATAAATCTTTGTGAAAGCCAAATTCAAGTCCAAACAGTTTCAAATTTCTAGTGTTGAGCATACGTTCAGAGAAACCAATAAATATGGACATTAAGAGGCTGATTCAACAAAGCACTTATGCATGTGCTTAAAATTAAGCATGTGTGTTTCAGTGCTTTGCTGAATCGGATATTTGGGAAGGACGCAGTTCCAGGAAAGACTTCTTTCATTGTGATACCAATGATTCTTCCTAGCCATTGTTTACTCATTTTTCATATTCTTTATTCTGCTTGAATTGTACATAGATTCAGCCAACCTTCTGCTATGAGATGAGCAGCGTGCTGCACGCATTGTACGAGAAGCTGACCCACCACTTGAGTTTGTACTGTTTGCTTATGTACTTGTCAAATTCGGATCCCGGGGACTATCTCAGCGCTGCACTCTGCACTCCCGTAGTGCATGGATGAGTGCAGTGCGTTATTGTACCGTAGTTTCAGATGCCAGGCTGATACAAGACAGATTCACACCCAATCTGGACCTTGATAGCTGCAGTCTTGGTGAACTGCTTAAGCCGCAGAAAGCTGTGTTTCCTGGCTCCTCTGGAGGCTGAGATATTCACAATCTACTAGGCCTGCAGATGGGGCAGCTATTGCAATTGTGGGACAGCAACAGTAGTGGCTTAGCTAAATGCTACAGTCATCAGGCATCAATAGATGCTAGGTCAGATGCTGCATTCATGGGACTGCAGTACTGAAGGTAGAGGATTTAATGGACCAACATGGAAGACTCAGGAGACAGCATAACTGAAGGTGTAAAGCCCAGATGACTCGAGAGGTCTTTTTCCAGCTCTAACTCTATAAGGAGTATATTGTAAAGAACTATCCTGCAATGGCAGGTGGTGAACTAGTCAACACTATTGGTCTTTCTCCTGACATCTTTGGTTCTATGGCTGGTTTTCTGCTGCAAAATAAAAAAAGCTGTAATCTCTGAATAGTAAAGAGTCACTTTCCCTCCCTTGGCTTTGCCTCATATTCATGGCTACTGGTCATTTACATGACAATAGTTCTCCAGAACGCTAGTCATTTTCCCTTGCATCTGCCCCAGTTAGAATATTACTTAATTTTGCAGGCATCCGTTATATGAGCAAAGTTAAGTGCAGTATTGGAAAGCTCAGAGGATTTATTTAGAATCAGCTGTTTCTTTGCTAGCTGGCCGTGCAGGATCAGACTCAGATGGAAAAGTGCCGGCCTTGTTCCTCTGGCTAGACCAGTCAAGGCAACAGAAACCATCTGCTGCAGGGTGTGGCGGCCAGATACACCAGCCACAGGAAATGTTTCTGACAGTTCAGCAAAATGTTGTCATGCAGCATGAACCACATGGAGCGGCTGGACGACAAAGCACGTTGCAACATAAATCAGGCCCCAACTGGATCCCGTACTGTGCACCAGGAGCTTGCTTTCAACAGGAAGATGCTTTCTTAGGTTCACAGTGTTCTCCCATTCACCTGCCTTCAGTGCCAAAAAAACCAGACCCCAAGTCCATATGTCAGGGCACGTATTGGGCACCAGCATCAGGCACTCCAGGGTTTAAATGACACAGACTGCCTCTTCCTAAACAACAAAAACAAAATCAGGGCAGCACCTTTCAAAATGTCACTGCACAGCCACATGTCATGCCATGATTTTCAGTCGCAAACTACCATAAGAAAAAAGAGCCAACAGCACTCTGAAAATAGCCACGCAATGCTTCCAAATAGTCCACTGTTGCCCCTCTCAGGATTTTACTCTGAGTTTCATGATATTTTATATTTTTGTTAAAGCCTGAGCTGCTGGAGTCATGTGTGTAAGTGAGAACTACAGCTTCATTTTTAAAAAGTCATTTCCTAGTTGCAGATTCAGAACTCAACAATAAGGGGCAAAAGTGGGTCCATACCCAGGGATTTGAATCTCAGACTCATGGGGGTTAGATCTGTGCTAAGTAAAGGATATATAGGGATCACTTTGCTCACTACCAAATGGCAATCGTCTCTGGAGTAGAATGAATGAGCTGCATATTACACACATTAACACTCTGAACACAATAGTTTACGGCAAGAAGTGAAGAACGCTGTCTCCAAAGGGGAATTTCAGCATGGAGAATGTAGTTACTCCAGGTGGAATTTGGTCTGGACACTTAGGTTAATACACCCATTGTTATAAACAATGCCATAGGGTCTTTAACAGCCATAGGTGCTCAGGAAGTCTCCCTTCCAAGTACTTACCTAATACTTCTTTTGAGGTTTGGATACAGTTAATCAAATTGAAAGTTCCATTTTTTCAGCATGAACTAAATCTGTGGTAGCATTCATAAACTGCATTGTCTGCAAAGTAGGCTACCACATAATATTTAATTATAACATGACAAGATGAAGAACTGGTGGTTTGGCTCCGATTGAAACAAGCACTCAGTTAGCCCATAATAGTGGGTATCTCATTGGCTTATATGAAGATTTCACCATGGCACCACTGGGGGTATTATTAGACACAAATAGATTTTCCTTGGTCTAACTTTCTGATCCCACATCATTGGTGGTGGCTTCTCTCAAACTTCCATCTTTGATGCCTCCCAGACTTAGCCCTATGGTAAAGAACATTTTAAATAAGAAGTGACTTTGCTCCTAAAATCTGAGAATAAACCCTAAGCACCAAATTTGTCTGATGTCATAATGGAGATGACTAAGCCAGCAGAGAATTTGGCCGTACCGGAAGCATGATGAGCAGTAAGGACGACATTAGCCATATTGTAGAACAAATGCGGCACTAAATTTTCTAGTACAGCCCAGTTCTTAAACAGCTCCATTAAGTGGAAAGGTGTTTCCTCTTCCTTAATAGCATAATTTTCATGCCACACAATGACACAGCCTAAGCTAAAAATTAATATGTACATTCATAAAACTTAATATATCTTGCAATAACCATTTTAATACAAGAAGCGACATGCCAGCGCTGCTCCTTTAAATTAAATGTACAAAGCACTAAATAGAATTGCAAGGCCTAACTCTGGCTTTAGTTCTATGCACATAACAAAGAGCAGAAGCTGGCCCCAGACCTTTGGCAAAACTATCCAAGCAACATTTTGGACAGTGGCATGGTGAATATACTGCTTCCCATCTTGGAATCATGTACAGGTTTCTTTGCTGCTATATTTGGCTGAGAACGCCACAGTTGTATCCCGCAATATTTTTTCAAAAGAAATTTTTATTGACCATAAGGTCTTTCCTTCCAGAAGCAAAAACCAGGGTAGTTTAGCTTCAGCAACATATGACTCAGCAACTAATGGGATAATCTGCCAGTTTTGCCACTTCCACCAGTTTCATAAATAGGATTTTTCAGGAATCTAAAAGTTACAGTCTTTTGAATATTAACAAGAACTTTATGTGTGGAGTGAAGTTCGAGACCATGGAAGTTGTGAAGCAGGTGACCAGTTTGCATCCAGAGCTAAACCTAGAGGTTGTGAAATGCCACCAAAACCAAAATAAAAGAAACTGGTGAGTTTTGCATAGCTCTACTTGAAAATAATGTTCTTCAAAAGCTCCTATTTTCCCTCCACTTGTTCCTAATCAATCTTGTACTAGTTTGTATCCAATAGGTAGCAATTACTTTGGGGATGGAAAGAAGCCAGGTTTCCTCCAAGCTTAGGGTAGCATGTGTAGATGGCTGTCCCTTGGCTTTCATGAAAATCTATACACTGTGTGATGCAGTGTGGACAGCACCTCCCATTGTTTCCTGATGTGACGTATGGAAGCTTGATAGGACTTGACATGGTGAATGCACGTTACTTTACATTACAACATAGAGTAGGTATAGAAGATATTCGTATATCAGTTCCCAGATACTAGAGGAGGAGGGGGGTTCCCACAGACAGCATTATTTCATAGGGCTTCAGTAATTTATATCATCCCTTTAACTTTACGAATATAGATTTGGGACATTACTCAAAATGGAGTAATTACATTAAAGATGGTGTAGATAGCAGTACTGCTGGCTGATATGTTAACTACCTCCGGTCTACTACCTCTGTAATGGGAAAGGCATGACATGCTATATATGAGACCATCCCTAAGAAATGTACAGTTATGATCAGCTTTTAATCCAAGCATGGTACTTTGGCAACACCTGAGTACAGCTGCTGCAAAATAGCAATATCAATGGAAATTATGTGGGGAAGTCAGTGAAACACCGTCACCTGTCTAGTTATTTGTAGGTACCAAGCCTTTACTTCTTCTGGTGAATAGAATACCATGTCCATTATAAGATAAAAATCTGCTTCTGGTATCTCCTACCAAAACTGACAGTGGGTTTCTGATCGGAAAAGGAACATTCATATAAACACATGCATTGACCTTAATCTGAAATCTCAGGGCTCTGCACACGATACATCTACAGGTCCATATACAGACTCTATATAAGCAGGTGCAACTTGGATTGAAATCAAGGGAGTTGTACCCATTTCTGTTAGGTTTGAATTTGGCCCCCAGACTTTGAAACAACCCACCATACCTGGGTCAATCAGTGTTGGCATCTGAGGCACACTCACTGGTTCAATTACATTTAAAATTCAAGTTGCTTTGACCCTGACAAATGCTCTGTTTTTAAATCCTGAGAGTTCGTCACTAGGTAATGATTGCCGATTTCAATTAATGAATGTGAATAAAGTAACTTGAATTCTAAGGTGCAGTGACCCACTGACTGTTTTCTGAGTGACCCAGGTAAATTGTTTGAAAGGAGTGTATTCTCCTTTATATATAGTTGGTCATACACAGTCTCATGTTTTATTATGTCAGCATATGATGTGAATAAATCCATGCTACGCACACGCAAAAAACCTTTACACTACAGAATGCTTCTTTTCAGATTGTATATTCTGTACTTGGACAGAGAAAAAAACATTGAAAAGCCTCTTCAAATTTTTGTTAAGGTGGATTCTTTAACTGCTTTTACTAAATATTCCCATTACTCACAGGGAGTGAAACTCACCATATGAAGCGGGGCAGCCCAAAGTCTACTCACCATTTATATCCTACTTAAACCCTATTTTGAGGGCTGAGGTGGGGCACAGGCTGTGTGTTGGCTTTGCACACAGGGGTCTCATTCACTCAGGCTGCAGGGAAAGTCAAAAGGTGGTTTTGGTATCTTCTGTCTTCTAAAGCTTCTTTGTTTTTCTTGGAGATACCTGAGAGACATGCTAACTGACAACTGTCATGCAACTCCTGCTCATTCTGTTGACCTACACAACAGGCCTACTTTGAAAGTAATCATAAGAGGCTTTTCCAGGAGGTTGTCACACCATGATAAACAGTGAGCCATGAGCTCATCTTTTCAGATGTGGGCCATGGGATGTCTAAGCATTTGAAATATTTTCAAAGCAATACTGAGCTTTCAAAGGCATTGTGTCTTGTTGTGGTGTGAGACGTTGCAACCCAATAGCAGTTGGGGGCTGTGAACTGGAATGCACCCCGTTAGAATTTGGCAATGCACAATGCACTGATTAATCCACATCTGCACCAATCGACAACTGAAATAACAATGACAAGAGATGAGGCGGTGGTAGGAGGGAGTCATGGTTCCAAAGGGGAATGTTTATGTTTACAAACTGCTCAGAAATAATAACAGAAACGTATGTCAAACTGAACTGCTGCTTTCTGCGGTGGTTCCCCCTAAAATCTGGATCAGCTTGGGTGAAATTTAAATCTGTACACACAGTCAGTAATGGACCAAGCCCATGCACTACTTAAGTCCCAATTAAGCCCCCTTTTGAAGACTTCAGGGATGAATGGCCTTTGTGCTGAACACTTGCATGGGGTGAATTTCACTCCCAGTGAAGACAGTTTCCGCCCAGATTTGTTCAAATAATATTTTAAACTTTGAAAAGCTTGAAGGTGAAATCAGAGTCACATTTTTTCCTCTCCTGAGTGTTCACATTGGTTTGTAATCAAAAGATTACTTGTTAGTCAGACTACACATGCTGGTTTATTACTGTAAGAGTACTTGCAAGCACTGGGCCTTCTACACTGCTTTTATTACTGGAGAGGTGCTCATAAATACTGGACTGCCCCAGTTACGTAAGTTTTCTCCAGTATGACTCTTGTGATAAAATCCTGGCCCCATAGTAGACAATGAAAAAATTCTCATTGACATCAGTGGGGCTGGGATTCCAGGCTTGGTCTTTGCTGACTCAGGGCTTGTCTTCACTACGGAGCTAAATCGGCACTGCTGCAATCGATACAGTGGCATCGATTTAGCGGGTCTAGTGAAGACACGCTCAATCAATGGGAGAGTGATGTCCCATCGATTTCTGTACTCCGTTGACATAGTGAAGTGAGGACCCCGCAGTAAGTAGATCTAAGCTACGTCGACTTGAGTTATGCTACTAACAACCACCAGTTGTGGTGTAGACCATGCCTCAGATGGAGTTCATTCCTTGTGTACAATAGTATACGTGTGGGAAATGCATTTAACTGCATTGGTCACAGTGTATTGAGAATTAGGGTTGACAAACCTAACAGAGTATGAAGTTTTGTAAACCTCTGGTTTTTGGGGTCAGAGAACTAATGAGAGTTTACAAACCCTTTTCACTTGCAATTGAAACCCAAAAATGAATAATAGATTTTAAGGCCAGAAGAAACCATTAGATCATCTAATCTGATTCCCTTATAACACAGGCCACAGGATTTCACCCAACTTCCAATGTACTGAGCCTAATGTTTGATTATCTGCCAGAAAGGCATCTAGCCTGGATTTGAAGACATCAAGACACGGAGAATCCACCACTTCCCTTTGTTTGTAGTTTGTTTCAATGGTTAATCACATTCACTGTTATAAAATTATGTTTTATTTCTAATTTGAATTAATCTGTCTTCAACTTTCAGGGATTGGTTCTTGTTCATAAGCCCTTTAGTACTTGATATTTTCTCTCCATAAAGGTACTTATATACCATGATCAAGTCACCTCTTTATCTAATCTAATCTAAGATAAAGAGATGGTGCTCTTTCAGGCTGCGCACTATATAAATCACTAATGCAAACATACAGACAAAGACAGATTTCCTACACTACCTTTGGCATACAAAATTGGATTATTTCACTGCCCCTTGTGTCTCTCTTTGTGAAGCTCACTAATGCTCTACTTGTTCTGCTGCATTGTTTCCTTTCGGCACCCATGGTATCAAGTAATTCTTAAGGGCTGAAAGCCGTTGCACTGCCAACAGAGTAATTAATTTCCTTGAATGGGGTTCTTGTTATGCATGTAGTGAACTTCTTTCACTTCCCATGTGGAGTTTTCCTCCATTCATTGGTTTTCTCCATCTGTGCTTATTCTATGACCAGTGTATAAGGGATGTTTTTTCAGTTGGGACTGGGATTATAACTTTAACTGATCCTCACAAGTTGCGTTGTTGAACTCTCAAGCAGATGTTTCTCAGTTTACACACAGTATATACAGCATCCTAATCCAAATATTGTAATGTAAAGGCATTACTTTGTAAACCCAAAGAGGGCTGAAGACAAAGTATTTTATTCTGTATCTGCATTTAGACTTTTTCTGTTCAGTAACTGGATTTTTCTTTTTAAATATTTGATGTTCGGTAGCCATTTCAGATCTGGAGAAATGCCTTTATTAAATACTTTATGGTTTAGATCTGCTCCGGGGAAACATTTAATATGTATCAGTATTTGCTCTTTTAGAACGTCTTCAAAAATAGAAGAGAAAAATAATCATCAAACACAATTTTTTAAAAATAATTTAGATAGAAAAAGGATTTTTACTGTATTTTCCGACACAAGAATGATATTATTAGATTATAAGATCACTGGGCCAGCTCTTTTTTTGTTATGTGAATACAATGCCTAGTAGGGATGTAAATACCAGGTAAAAAGTTAACTGTTTAAGCGATTAAAAATATTTCGTTTAAATGGTTAACTGATCCGGCGCGGCTGGGGCGGCTCCAGTCAGGCGGTGTGGGTAGGGCCGCTCCGGCTGGGCGGCAGTGCTCCGGCCACTCTGACCAGGCAGCGTGGCTGGGGCCAATGGGGTCAGTGGGCCAGCCAGCGTGGGGCTGCTGGGGTTGGCCGGCCGGCCGGCCGACGGGTTAATGGTTAAGGCGAGTTAACCAGTAAGACTAACGCTTACCAGTTAACCGGTTAACATTTTACATCCCTAGTGCCTAGTGCAATGGAGCCCTGATCTTTGATTGGTTGAGGTGCTACTACAATACAAATAATAATATACACTACTCCTTAATACCCTGGCTCACCAGAAACGAGTAGTAAGCAATCCTTCATTCATTAACAGCAAATAGATCTCAGGAGGTAAATAATACTTCCATTTAGAATAAAGAGATAAGTAAGGAGATGGATAATGGGCTATACAGTCTTTTGTATGTAAGATGCAAGTTCAAATTCACCCTGGTAGTGACTGAAAGCTGTTACCCTTGATGGCTGACTGGGGTCTGTGTGAAATTGCTTCAGTGCTCTTGAGCCACTTCCCAGTGGACATCATGGAAAACTACTGCAATTCATGCACATATGAACTGTCTGAGCAGAGAGACCAATCAGGACTGAAGTAGTCCATCTTTCAGATCCAATTTTTCAGAAGTGACTAGTGATTTTAGTTGCCTCAAATTTTAGGTGTGCAAAATGAAACATCTGAAAGGGGCCTGATTTGCAGCAGATGGGTCCTCTGCACTTTCTGAAAATCAAGGCCTTTAAATTGTCTCTCTAGAGGAAGTTTGCATGGCTGCTTCCCTGCTGTTCTTGTTCTGGACATTTATATAGGAATTTAGGTCAAAGTGTTCCAAACTGAGTGTCTAACAGTAGGGTCCTAAATCCATATTCAGGCACCTAAATAGAATCTGTGGGCCTATATTTAGGCTCCTAAATCTATATTTGGGCTTCTAAACAGAAACTTCTATATGTGCCTAAATATGGACTTAGAAACCTAACTTTAGATTCTCACATTTCAAAATCTTGGAATAAATCCTCATGGCTGTCAAGGCACTATACATTCATATACAATGTAATAAAGAAAAAATAGTGTGCAGATTAAATCAACTGTTCTATAAAACCATTTCATGGGAGAGAGAGAATAAAGCAATAACCCCCTAATGTCAGGCACACAAGACATGAGGCTGCTATTAAAATAATCCAATAATAATTGGGGCAAATAATTTCCCCCTAAATAAAATATTAAAACTACGTGGTAAGCCCTGCTTGCTACGTGGTAAGCCCTGTGAATAGTTTCCCTCTTTGCTCACACGCAAAGCACTGCAAATATGTCACTTGGCACTTTGTAAATCACACTGGGACATGAAAGGTACTGAATAAAACAATTCTATTCATTAAACATATTGCAGGAATACTGTGGAATAGAAACTACCCAATGAGGGAAGCAAAAAATCAGATACTGATTGTTCAAATACTCTGATTATTAACAGGGATGGTTTTCAGATTTTTGAGCCTCTTGGTCAGGTTAATTTGGGGTGAACCAATTCTCTTTATTTACCTCTGCCACAACCCCTTTCTTTTTTCATGCCCTCTCCAGTCAATGCACTTATCCAACATCAGTCCTATGTCAAATCTGGGCCTGTCACACAAGCTGGTGTACAGGCTATACACCGTACCTGTGGTGTTCCATAAGCACCTCTTTTGATTAAACTACATATGTCTTGGTAAGAAAAAACTAAGGCCAACTGTTCCAAAACTTGCATTTTTCCAGTATGGCACCAACATCCATACTTAGGTCCCACTGATTTCAATGGGACTCCTTGTGTGCTTAAAGATACATAAATGCTTAAGTGCTTTCCTGGATCAGGGCGTTGGTACCTCAGTAGGTAGCGTGGTTTTCAGAGATGTGAGTACCAACAGCTCCCATTGAATTCAAGCCTTAAAACTTTGTACATTTGAAGCTTTGACACTGCCTACCCTTCCAAAAATCATTAGAAATAAATGATGAGTACTATGGGAAAAACTAGAGTTACAAAGCCATTACTAACATTGGGGGCTCAGAATTTCACCTATTTTTTCTCTTTGATGTCTACCATTTTGCATCAGAAAGGCCTGAAACTCTGAATATTGCTGGTATTCGAAGCCTTGAGCTGAGAGTTTCAAGAGGAGATGGGGATGCTCAGCATCTTATAGGCCTGGACCATTATTTTGCTTTCTGTACAAAATCAGATGTTAAGTTGATTTGAAGTCTATACGGTGACAAATAGATAAATTGTTTGAATATCATCGCTACGGCGATCCATTGCGGTTTAGTGAACTAGTCAGGACAACTGTCTTAATTAAATTATTTCTTGATAGAGACATTTCTAATAAATGCACTGCAGCCCAGACTGGGGGAATATATATATAGTGCAGTATGTATTCAAGGAAAGAAGAACTGGATATGGAAATCAGTGAGTAATTTAGAGATCACTCCACAGCACTTTTTGTGTAGAAACCAGATGCACATTGAGCCCCTCCATCAAGTGTTTAATAATGCCAGTCGTGGTAACAGGCAAACCCAGTCTAATTTAGAATTAAACTATATCTGATTTAACTTGCTTCTAGGGACTTGTCTTTGTATTGTCCTTAGTGGGGAAGTGCAAAACCTTCCCAAACACATGCCTTTGAGAGTCCTCTTCACAGTTCAGTGCTCTATCAGATGAATTCCAATGGCACAACCGAGCAGCTGTTCATTGTTACTTTAAGTCAATCACAGGTGAGTATTGTTTCGGCATCCAGGGACCTCTCTAAAAAGCAAAATCCTACTTCTCATCACGAGTTCCGTTTACACTACCTTGTGGACTCAGCACCTCTGGCCAAAACTATTTAAACATTGTAAATAAAGGACAGCTGATTTCTTGGCCAGGATGCTCAATACAAACCAAAGACTTAGGCCACAACGTTAAACCAAAGTATATTGCTAATATACATGTGTATATTAGCAATATACCAATAGGTAAATATGGCAGTGGAGGTAAACTATCTCATGTTGAATATACTTAATTTGGAGAATGTTCAATTTAGCCATAATAAGTGACCATCAACTGAATCCCTAACTCGTTTTCTGTGTTTCCCTTAGCAAGCACAGTTCCACTGGAAGATGAAACAGTATCCATCGATTTCAAAGACAGAAATGACTCAGAGGTTGAAGAAAGGCCAACTCTGGTGGGTGTCTCTTGAACTGAGGATCTTCAGACCTAGCTGGCACTGTGTTCCTTGTCTTCTTGCTTTGTCTTTTGGGCAGTCAGATTTTGAACTTGTGGCTTTATGGCAATAAGTGATGATTTGTTCCAAAAATAAAGGGTGGCCAAATACCAGTTTTTTGCTTTGCAAAACTTTGAGTGGCAGGAGATGAAGCTGAAAATAATTATAACATTTGCTGAATTTCACAGAATATTCAGGGCTTGCTATGCACTGTCTTATACCAGTTCTGCCCTGGTGTGCCTCCATTGGCTTCGGTGGAGCTGCCCTGATGTTGAACTGATGTAACACAATGGACAAACAAATTTGTAAATTTCTACGACACTGGGTAAAACTGTCCTTTCCCTGCCTCTGCATTGACAATGTTTTGCTGTTAGTGATTGCTGTGGCAAGCAGTTCTAACTTTCAGTTGCATCAACTGTTGTTCCTTTACAGTAAAGTTGAATTAGTGACAATGAACAAAAACCCAATGATCTAATTTTTCCCTTTAGAAACTGATGAACTGGCATATTGTCCTCGATACTGGAAATACTTCCCCACAGCTGCGTTCCTAAAAGCTGGCCTTCATGGTGGACATAGCTTATTACTGATCAGTAATTCAGCATGTGTTTTTCACACTGCAAATCCAGACAGTCAAATATAGACTTATATTATTATTATGAAAACTTGTAAAACACAGGACAGCCAAACAGGGCTGCTTCTTTTCTGTCTTTGTTTCACACACTTTTCTTTTTTGTGAAACGTAGGGCTTGATTCTCAACTGATCTTGAGCTGGGGATAAAAGGTACCTGGTTGTGGCTCCCTGATCATGTGGCTGCTTCTGACCCAGTCCTGGGGTAGATTTGAGCAGCCTAGGGATTGCTGGACTGCAGCATGGTCACACTTCATCCCCATCAAGCCATAGACAGGAGGATCTGCAGGCAATTGCATAGGAGACTGCTATGCTTTCTATATGCCCACAGGGGACTCCCTCAAACTAGGACAATAGGATACCTTTTCAGTCCCTCTTTGCTGCAGGAGTAGAACAAAAAGAGCAGAGCTGACCTCCGAATCCAGACATTGGACTTTATGCAGGCGAGGAAATTAAAGTTCTGCCTTTATATATAAATGTTAAAGAGATTGGGTCTTACCTTGTCTTTCTCTTTCTCTTTTTACATTCACTCCTCCCAGTTACCTACAAGACTGCACACTATAAGAGACCTGTTCCCCTTAGAAGAGCTAATAACCACAGAAAGTATGGTCGCCGATAATGAAGACAGTGAGAACTCTACTGATCCGGATGTTGTTGAAAATTCTGAAGGTAGAAGCCTTTACTTGTGATTTTTAGTTTTACTAGAGTGTAAGTTATGTTCACTGAGGTTCATGAACCTGTCAAAGCCAAGCTGGGCCCATTCATGGCTTTGCACTGAAATCCCATGAATTCTAGTGGTTGCAACTGAGCTTTGCTTTGGCATATGAGGTTTGTTTCAAAATGGAAAGTCAAAGTGGAACTGGGATGGCATTCGTCTAGCCGCAATGTGAAATAGTTCCACAGATCCCTGCAAAGCAAATTTCATACAGTTGTCTGGAACAGCCTGGCCTTGGGCTCTGCTTTCCTAAGTACCTGCAACCCTCCCCCTCCCAAACTGCTGTTGCTCACACAAGCAGTTATTGGAGATGTCGCTGCCCCAGGTCACTCACTGTTCTACCTGGACATTGGAACTGGCTCTATCTGTTGATAAATAAGAAGACATTAAGTTAACTACAGTCCTCAGACAAAATTTCTGTCTTTTGTTGCTGGTTTCTTTCTCTGCTTTTCTATGCTGCAGCAGTTGCATATCCCTGGATAGAAGATCAAACACATTTGTTTAAAAATGTATGTTCTTCTGTCTCCTTACCTGATTCTTTGTCTCTGCTGCCAGTCTGGGCATCTCTTGACTTTGTTCATTATTAAATAACAGAAGCAATGGTAACCAACTCTGAATTTTACAGGGGGAGTTTCAGACTCACTTTCTAAATTATGTGTGGGTGATTTGAGATCACTTTCCTCTAGGAAAGAAAGCAGCAATTGTGTTTCATCTACTGGTTGCTACTCAAGTAAGGAGTTAATAACACTGGCTAGAGAAAGAGATTGTACAGCCTCTGTACAAACTTCCCACACACAAGCTTTGACAATGCATTGCAGTTCCAATCTGCAACACACTTGTTAGTTTAGGCTTGGTTCTTTATTAAGTAGAGACTGTCACTCATGCCAAATTGTAGCAGATTATGGGGTGGATGCAGGCCAATGACTACTTGGAATTAGTATGTGGTGACCAAATTATCTGGCCCCAAGTTTCTGGAGTTCAAAGGTGTATGCATTAGTTAAGCCAATGCAATATCAAGTTCCTACCATTTTATTTATATACAGAGCCACTTTTTTAATTATCGAAAGAAGGAAAAAATTTGGTATCAGTCAAGTAAGTACAAGACAGTATATACAAAGAATTTCTATTATTTAGGTCAGAACACCTTTTGTACTAAAAATCTTCCAGTCTTCAAATTAAAATCTACTTCCCAACAACCATAATAATTGTAGTGTGCACAGTAATGCTCGCTAAACACTTCTATTCAAAGATCTTACAGTGCTTAACATTAATGAATACACAACACCCCATTGCAAGGGAGCTAGTATTATTTCATTTTACAGATGGGGAAACTGAGGCATAGAGAAGAAAAGTGACTTGCTCAAGGTCATGCAGGACATCAGTGGCAGAACCAGGAATAGAACCTAGATTACCTCTGTCCCCAGCCAGTGTCTTAACCACAAACCATTCTGCCTCATAACAGCTGCAAGCCCTTTATAGGCAATCTCACCAGTCACCTAAAACAGAGAACCCTTCCCTAAATTAGTGCTGTTCAGAATTTAATACCCAAAGAATTGTTTTTTCATCAGGTGCAGCCTGAGACCCACCAATTAACTGCAGCATGATACCCTGAAACTGCATGGGCTTTGAACAGTCACAAAAGGGTTATCCCTGATCTACCCTATTGTTATTGGTACCTTTCATGTTAAAATTAAGAGGAATGAGTAAATGCCCAGGAATTGTGAGAAGGAAAAGTTTGTGCATTATTATAAGCATTTTTAAGTGCCATAAAATATTATGGGTGTGCTGAGCTGTCCTAGCCATCAGTGCCCAGTTTGTGCCAAAGAGCAAAAATATCTTCCCAGTGTCTTACTTTTTCTGTCAAAACACAAACAAAGCCGTCCTAAAAATGACACATTTTCCTTAAAACATTGGCATTGTGTCATAAAGCATCCTACTGCTGCACTGTCAGATTGCAAGCCAATAACACGCTGTGCAGTACAAACTCGGGGGGGGGGGGGTAGTTGGCCCCGTGGAGTGCAGATACTGTAACAGATATGTTCAGGTCAGACAAGCTCATGGCATCCTAAACAAACTTGCCTTCCTGTCCGGTTAGGCATAAATCTAGAGCAGAATCAAAAACAAATAATGAAAGATTAATGTCTCTGGGCTCAAGCCTCAAACAAATCAGTCCAAGTTTGACTAGCCCACTTAAGGATCCAATGTAGGAAATAAAATGATATACCAAAGAAACTACACTAGTTTTAATATCTGGGACACTGATCACTTCCCTGCCTGTTTGTTGTCCTGATTTTAACCAGGCAGGTGTCACTCTGCAGTTAGGTTAGCTAAGATATTGCTATTATTTATTATACAAAAAATTGTGTTAAAAGAACATTAAGGTTGCAAAGTCAAGCACTCAAAAGTTAGGAAACGCCAGAGTTAAGATGATCTGTGAAATCTAATTTACAGTGGTTTTACACCAGTGTAGCTCTGTTGATCTCAATGGTGTTGATCCTGATTCACACCAGTTCAAGATCTCTTTAGTCGGTTTGTCTTTGGGCTGGCCTACACTGACAAGTTAGGTCGACCCGGGGTGAAAAATCCACACCCCTGAGCAACGTAGTTAAACTGACCTAACCCCGGTGTAGACATGGAAGAATTCTTCTGTCAACCTAGTTACCACCACTGGGGGAGGTGGATTAACTGTAGTGACAGGAGAAATCCCTCCTGTCACTCTAGGGCAGCGGTTCACAATCCACAGCCCATTTAGCACACAGCTGCAGCCCAGGTCAGATGTGTGCTACAGGCTGCAGGCTCCGGGCTCCCGGCTGCCCTGCTGTGTGGCGGGCTCCGGGCTGCTGGCTCCCAGCTGCTCTGCTGCGGGGCAGGCTCCAGGCTGCCAGCTCCCGACTGCCGCACGGACCCGCATGGCAGGGCTCGGGGTCCAGGCAGCCGGCTGCTACCTGGCCCCATGCAACGGGTCCTAGCGGGATCCGGGGTCCGGGCAGCTGGCTGCCACCCGACCCCATGCAATGGGGTCCCGGCGGGATCCGGGGTCTGGGCAGCCGGCTGCCGCCCGGCCCCACCCAGCAGGGTCTGGGGTCGGGGTCCTGGCTGCCCCCTGACCCCGCACAGTGGGGGGTCGGGGTCCCTGCCCCTCACCCCACACCCAGCTCTCCGCTCCTGGCCCCACTCTTTGGCGGGATCTCTGGGCGGAGGGTGCTGAGCATAGGGGTTTGTGGGGGGTGTTAGGTGGGGGGCACTGTGGTTCTCAACCTGCGGCCCACAATGATAAATAGGTTGAGAACCGCTGCTGTAGGGAGTATCTACACTGAAGCGCTACAGCTGCAGCTGTGCTGCTGTCGCATTTTACGTGTAGACACAGCCTTTATTTCAGCTGTGAGGGTCAGTCTCTTCACAACTCCTTTTACTCTACACTCTCTGTGTGCTCTCTATTTACACTCACTCCCCAATTAACACCCTATTAAACTGCACACCTGTAGTGGTTTCATTCTCAGACCCGTTGGGCTGTAGTTTTTATAACCTCCCCTACAGTGTAACATCATGGTATGAAGACATAACAGTCACCGTATTAAAAAGTTATTTTGGTTCTTTCTTTCCAGACGAAGTGGGTGGCGAGCCAGGGACTACAGACGAGAAAGGTAAGTAACAAAATTGGTTATAAAAGGAATATATGCACTTAAATCCCACATGATATACGGCTATGAACTTTTAAAGGCTTTAAAGGGCCTGTCTCAAAGCCCATTGAAGTAAACGGACAAACTCTCTTTGACTCCAACAGGCCCAAAGAAAGTGAGCAAGGAAACTGCTAAACCTAAATGACATATTTTCATGACATGCATCCAACGAAGTGGGCATTCACCCACGAAAGCTTATGCTCCAATACATCTGTTAGTCTTAAAGGTGCCACAGGACTCTCTGATATTTTCAAGTGGTTTGCAGTATTGTTGTAGCCGTGTTAGTCCCAAGGTACAAGATAGACAAGGTGGGTGAGGCAAAATCTTTTATTGGACCAACATCTGATGGTGAAAGAGACAAGCTTTTGAGCTATACAGAGCTGAGGAAGAACTCTGTGTAAGCTCAAAACCTTGTGTCACCGACCAGTGCTTAATAGGCAATGAAAAAGGTGCCGGGGCTCAAGCAATTTTTTTTTACTTTCATAACTGATGCGGCAAGTCTGGAAGTGCCGGGGCTCTGAACTGCCAAGCGTAGAGGTGCCGGGGCTTAGCCCAGCACAAATTAAGCATTATCACCAACAGAGTTTGGTCCAGTCGGACCTGTCATGTCTCTCTAAATCTAAATGACATATTTTACAGTTCACAGGATTCAGGGAAGATTCCTATGGAATCGAATGTGACAAAAATAATTCCATTTTACTACAAAGTATTAGGACCTCTTACTATCCGGCCCCATAGTTATACATGGGTTACGTGGAAAACATGCTAACATCCTATACATTTCCCCACTCAGATGGCCTGGCAACAGTTGCACTGGTTGGAATCATCGTTGGAATCATAATAGCAGTGGGAATCGTTACTGGAATCATCATTGCCGTCGTGAGGAAAATGTCGGGCAGGTACTCGTAAGTAGATTACTAGGCAGGCTTTATGGCTAGAGGCTGCTATATCTCCAGGTTCAGTGACGGACACACTTCAAAAGGAGTTTGATTCAAGATCCAATGTAGTCTTTCCATTGACTTCAAAGGGTGGGGGATCAAGCCCAAGGTCTGGATACATTCCAGATAAGCAGCCAAACATTCAAGCAGTTTATCTGAACCCCAGGAGAGACTGGGAAGCTCACAGGAACGGGCCCTAATATTTCTAGCAAGTCTACTTTTGGACATAGTGAAACATAGTTTGGGACTGCCCTTTATCGTGGCATTCGGTGCTTTTCATTCCAGTTGTGGCTGGAAAACAGAAGTGAAGGGGGAAGAAGGGAAAGAAATATCTAAGCTTTAAAAAAGTCTGATCAACATCCGCTTCCAGATATAAAAGCATAGAACCACAAGGCTAGAAGGGACCACAAGGGCTATCTAGTTTAGCCTCCTGCCAAGGTGCAGGATTTGTTGTGTCTAAGCCATCCAAGACAGACGGTTCTCCAACCTCCTTTTGAAAACCTCCAGTGAAGGAGCTTCCAAGACCTCCCTAAGCATCTGTTCCATTCTCCTACTGTTCTTACAGTTAGGAAGTTTTTTCTGTGATTTAATCTAAAACTGCTGGGCTGTAGTCTGAATAATTTACTTATTTATTGGTGGTGCTGAGGGAGGGTGTGTCAGTTTCTTTCCTCCACTCCTCCAACTGGGTCATCTACAATCCTTAATCATTTATACAGTAGAGACACAGTTAGTCAGGCAGGGGTGAGCAGAGACAAGAAAATGTTCTCATTCGCTGACCTGTTTCTTGTGACAGTCAGTCCCCAGCCAAGGAGCCTTAGGGAATGATAAACTGATGCTGTCAGTTGTCGGAGCAGACTCACCAGAGTTAAAATCAGACTGAGGCAGTCTTCTCTGGAACATGCCTCTAACTTCTCTTTAATATCTATTCTGTGCAGGTTTCACTCAGTGCATCAACCTGTGGCAGAGTCATCTGTCTCATGCTGGTATCTACACAGGACCAGATTCTAAGCTGGGGTTAACTGGCATCACTCCAGTTCACACCAACTGAGGATCTAGTCCTGTCTCTCAGCTTTAGTGTTTATGAGAACATCAGTACAAATCAAAGGAGACGGCCCCAAAGGGCTGTCTCCCTTTAGTCTAGTTTTTTCAATTACATTAAATTATGATCTAAATTTAATACTTTAATTAAGTTTTAAAAACCAATTTAAACTAATTTTAAAGGTATCCCTACTGACAGAATTAGAGCTAAGCTTAGCAGATTCTTGGTCAGAGAGTTTATGCATGAAATTATCCTGGCTGCATACACCAACCAGAAAGATGCAGGTGCAAACACCTATTTAGCTGTATTTGCATGTACTATTCTCTGATTTACATGCAGAATAAGGCAATGGCATGTGCAAATTAAGCACACCATTGCACACAAACTCTTTGAAAACCTGGCCCTCATAAAAAACAAATAGTAAAGACATAATCTTTTTGTTTTGATTTTATTTGCCCTGTTATATGTCTGGCAGACTTCTGAGTCCGGAAAATAATGGGTTCATTCCCCCAACCTTCCCTTATTTTCTTGAGTTTTTGATTTAAGTAAGCCCAAAGGTCCAAATAAACATTGGCTAAACCCCACCACTATCTAGATGGTTTTCATCCAAAATCATAAATCAACACAGATCTGCTGAAAAGCTAGTAGAGGCTCATTGCAAGATTTAGGAATCCAGTTTGAGAATTTTGTGTTTACAGTAAAGCCCCCAAACTGGAGAACTTTGCATGACTTTAGGTGCGATTCCAAATTTTTCAGACAATATCAGTTTCTACCTTCATTGAAAGACAGCGAGGCTATATGTGTAGACTGAAGAATCGCAGCACCGTCTAGTAGTTAGTGCATTAGACTGAAACCGAGGAGGCTGGGGTCATAATCCTGGCTCTGAAATTGATTAGTTGTGGGTACTTGGGTGCACCACTTACCCTCTTTGTGACTCAGTTTCTCCTTCTGTAAAATGGGGGGTACTAACCATACCTATTTCACTTAATCAACCGAAGGCAAATCACCCTGTTCCTCATTGTGCTAAGCCTAAGAAAACAGGCTTGGCCTTGTCTGACCCTGTGGAGTTAGGAGAATTCTCAGGAACAGCTCCACAGCCATTACTGCAATCTCAGGCCTGAGGAACAGTCCACAGTCCATTCAGCCCATGTGCTGGCAAGAATGGCTAGGCAGTGGATCCGTGTAGTCACAAAAGCCTGGTCCCTCTGCCTCCAAGTGCCCCTGCATCCCCCACCAAGTTCTGCTAGGTCAGTGGTTCTCAAACTTTTGTACTGATGACCCCTTTCATATAGCAAGCCTCTGAGTGCGACCCCCCAATAAATTAAAAACACTTTTAAATATATTTAACACCATTATAAATGCTGGAGGCAAAGCGAGGTTTGGAGTGGAGGCTGACAGCTCACGACCCCCCCATGTAATAACCTCATGACCCTCTGAGGGGTCCCGACCCCCAGTTTGAGAACCCCTGTGCTAGGTAATGGCTCAAGTGGAGCTTTAATGGAGTTCAGCTCTATACTGCAATTTTGTATCTGGGACTCTGTGCCTCCTCTCCCCGTATGGCTGTAGAGAAGGAGAGAGGATTTGCCCCTTATGGTTTGTAATGCACATTGAAATTCTCTGACGGAGAGTGCTCTAAGTACTGAGTGTGGTTATTATTTCCTGTTTAATTTATCCAGCAAATATGTTTGCTGTGAAATGGATGTGTACCCAATGCAAACAGATCCTTTTCATTTCCAATTTCTGCTCCAGTAGAAACAAGGAAACAATATTTCTCTATACCTTGTCAATGGAATCTATGCATACTTTCCATCGCCAATATCATAGGTGATTATAATGAAATGCCAATCTGGTTTTAAAGTATTTTAAATGCTCTCCTATCACCTATCATTTAACTGGTATGTGACTGTGTCTGGAGCAGATATTCCAAGTTTCCAGAGTCCCTTCAAAATCTCCAGCTCTGGTGGCATCTGCCTCCTTCCTGCTTTTGGAAGACAATCTTCCACATATGGTGGTGTCAAATGGAAACGCTATCCCCTCCAACCCTTGGATGTGCCTCTCAACTTTCTACTGTTCTCTGTTTAATCTCTTCCCTCATGTTACCAATTTACCATTGGGAGAGAGAGTGCTACAGAGAGCTACCACCTCTACAATGGGACAATCAATAGTAGAGCTGGAAAAATGATGAGGAGGGGATAAAATTGCAAATATGTCATCAATATTAGGATTCAATTTTTTGTCAGATTTGAGCCATTACACTATGTTAAAACCCATTCATGAATTTATATAGCTTCAAAACTGGTCTGCATGGTTTGGTTGAACACACCTGCATCAATGTTTGCAAAGTGCTCAGATACTATGATGACAAGGCCTTCTAAGGAGACAGACAGAGGATAATATTTTCAAAAATGCCTGACACTTGTGCTCATATCATTTAGGCACTTTTGAAAATCCCACCCAGATATGGTGCTCTGGAACAGCACATGTTCTTATAATAAGGTTTAAGGAGGATTTAAGTGGCATTCTGCTGGCCACTGCACAGGGGTGAGTTTCACCTTAGGGTGACTCATTTTGAAGCTGGAATACCTAGAGACAACAGTGGATGCTGCATAGGCTGTCTTCTGTTCACTTCTGACATTCTTGGAATATATTCTAGTACTGACAAGATATACGAACAGCAAGACCAGCCCATGAGTGCTTTGCAAAACTGAAAGAAGTAAAAATGTATTGAACACTATTTGGGGAATGCACTTCACCCTGCTTTAGTAAATGGGCAGCAGAAGCAAGCTGCACTGGTGATAGACAGGCACTGGAGAGAGGAAAATATTAACTGGGAAGGGGAGGAAAGAGGCAGTCGGAAAGGCAGGGAGGAAGAGGTGAGAGATGATAAGAGAGAAGACAGACAATGAATATATTTTTCTGACTCTGGGACACAAAATAGTATAACGTCAACCCATTTTTTTCATTTCTTTTCACAGGCCCTAAAAATAAGTGAAGAAGGAAATCATGTCGTTTTAAGCCAGAAAATAAAAGTGCTTCCTATTTTACAACTGCTAGAGACTCTGTTCCTGTATCGCTGTGAGAAGATGA
Organism: Terrapene triunguis; assembly: GCF_002925995.2. NCBI lineage: Eukaryota > Metazoa > Chordata > Testudines > Emydidae > Terrapene > Terrapene triunguis. The sequence continues at coordinate 12,968,990 of NW_020665065.1, forward strand.
TCCATGGAAATCGTGAATGCAGAATTCCAAATCCATGGGGATTCCACACAGCTTTCCAGAGGGATGCTTTACAGACTTATCAGAAATGCAACGATTCATAGGACTTTGATAATCAAAAGTATTTAAGAGGAATGAAACAAAAAAAAAACCATGCTATAGAAAAGAAAAACAACAAGTAAAGCCAAATGCAGCTGAAAGGTGCTTTATTGGTAGTAATACATCTGTTAGTCTTTAAGGTGCCACCAGACTCCTTGTTGTTTATATTGGTAGTATAAATACAATTGTAGATAGGTGTTAAACCATGCCAAGAAAAAGTCGTCATCTCACATTGCGTCCTATTGGTTCCTCTGAAAAGTTAAATCCAGATTCTTTTCTGTTATAAGCTCACTGTGAAGTCAGAAAGTCTGGTGTATCTATCCTATAGATGTTTAAAACCACCAGTCCTTGTAGGATGTTGATTTACTGAATCTGTATTGTTTAGCAAGGTAAGAAAGTAACTTCATCCTAACAAATCTAGAATTGACTTCAGAGGGAGACAACTGTATTTAAATGATGTAAGCAAATTGCATTCATGGCCTGGCACTTAAATCATTCTGGTAAGGATGCTGCACTTCTATACAGAAAAGCATGGTGGGCCCAGCTGGAACTGACCTACCAACTCATCTCTCTGACTGTTGTGCCAAGACCTTCTGTTTTCTCTGTTGCAGAGATGTGCAGGGATTGGAATACACATCCTAACTTAAGCAGTGCTAGGAAAATACCCATTTTTGATGGGTCATCGTAACCTATTACTCAACAAGAGTTGGATTTGATGTGTAGACGATGTCTGAATCAGTAAATGGCATTCTTTTATACCTTTTTCTCTTCTTTTCTTTTTAACTGTATGGCAGGCTGAGTTTGGCCACACACTGTGCCACATCAGATCACTGCACATATTGATGAGGTGTAACACTTCTCTGGACACAACATAATTTTTACCATGGTATACATGATGCAGTGGGACAGGATGTGACTGAGATTTCCAAGTAAAAGGCTTTAAGTTCCAAATGGCTGCAAAATATCATGTTTTGTAAGGGCCTACTCTGGAATCCACTTCTGCAGAGTGGACTAAACATGCCAACGTTTCCAGATTTGCTCTTCCATTTCCTTTGTCTGCTATGATCTATCATATAGAGCTGAGCTTTGGAAATAAAAAACTATGGTGTATCTTATGTCAGATTTTGCAACCGTTAGTCTTTATTTTCTTTTATTCTACACACCAGGGGTCGGCAACCTTTCAGCAGTGGTGTGCCGAGTCTTCATTTATTCACTCTCATTTAAGGCTTCGCGTGCCGGTAATACATTTTAACGTTTTTTAGACGGTCTCTCTATAAGTCTATATTATATAACCAAACTACTGTTATATGTAAAGTAAACAAGGTTTTCAAAATGTTTTAGAAGCTTTATTTAAAATTAAGTTAAAATGCAGATCTTCTTAGTTTAGTGTGATCCTGGCCCTTGCTTTTCCTTGCTGAGTTTTCCAATGTCTGGTGGCCCGTATTTGGATACTTTAAGCTGCACACAGGCTTCTGAGTGATCAGTTGATAACCGGAGGCTAGCAGCTGGAACCCCAGATCGGCAGTTGAGGTGAGCGGAGCTGGTAGCTGGTAGGGCTGAGCAGGGCCAGAAGCCTGGACCCTGTCTGGCAGGGGGCCTGCGCTGGAACTCCAACTGGAAGCAAGGTGAGTGGGGCTGCAGTGAGGACCCCGGCTGGCAAGGGGCCAGCAGCCGGAACCCCAGAGCAGTAGCGGGCTGAGCAGGTCAGCCCACCCAGCTCTGGGGTTTCGGGGGTGGGCTGAGCGTCTCCGCCCGCCCCCGCTCTGGGGTTTCAACCGCCGGCTCCTGCCAGCCGGGGTCTCAGCCCACTGCCAGCCTGGGGTTCCTTCACTCAGGCCAGCAGCTGGCGCTGAGTGGGACTGGCAGTGGGACCCCGGCTGGCAAGGGGCCAGCAGCGGGAACCCCAGAGCGGCGGCGGGCTGAGCAGCTCAGCCCACCCCACGTGCCATCAAAAATCGGCACGCATGCCGTAGGTTGCCGACCCCTGCTATACACAAAACCACTTAAATTCTTACCTTCCTGAATCTTCCTTCCTTCTGTTACTGTCTCTTTGTCCTGGATTCTGTTTGTCTTTTACAGACTTCGGCACACTTCTTTTATTAAGAAATCAAGTGTATTTAAAAACGTCTATGTACCAGTCTAGATACACTCATGAGAAAAAATAATTTAGAAACGGTTTGCAGGGCAAGGCTCCAACTTGTGCATCGGTGAATCCTGATCTCTGGTGACTAGGTTGAGCTCATAAAGTATAGAGAGAGTAGGAGATGAAAGAAATTCTAGTGTCCAGCAAACATTTTAATTTAGCAGACTTCAAGTTTAGGGCATTTTAATATGGCCTCCATCACGTTCAGCCCTGTGTTTCGTCAAGCTGAGCTTGTGCAAACTTTTCTATCAAGAGAAGGGCCCAAACTGGAAAAAAAAATCAAATCTGGATCTGGGGGTTGGGATGTTTTGATACAGGCTTTTGCTCTGGCCCATTTATAGAGTCCAATTTGCAGAGGTGGGATTTAAAAAAAAATCTCAGAATTCAGACATGCTTCGATACAGGGTTTTGGTTTGGGCCTGTATCTTTAAATCTATTTGCTTCCACAGTCACTGAGAGGACATCTGTAATGTCAAAAGTGGAATGTAACATTCTCTTCATCATCAACTAATTATAAGGATGGTAGGAAGTCAAGCAACCTTTATGGATTGTTTCCAGAGTTCTCCTTGATCATTCACAACATGCCTGCTCAATGATAAGCATCAGCATCCATATAAGGTGTTTTGTTTTGAGGTTTTTTTGGCCAATAATTCAGAGATTCTCACTAAGGGCCATAAACTTAAGGCCTACTTTGAAGACTTAAATGGGACTTAAGTGACGCACAGGGGTGAAGTTCCCTCCAACTAATGGTACCAGAATATCTTTAATGTTTGAGGAGCCTGACTTAGAATAAAATGGCAATATGCCTTTTTGGCTTGATTTTGGGTGACTGCTCTCCTAAAAATATAATCAAGAGCTGTACATTTAAAGTGAGCTGTTTCTGTGATGGACAAAATGGAATTTAGAGTTGCCTGCATAGGATGGTGATAAGCATAAAACTGAATTATTGCTGTTCATTTGTTGTTAATTAAGGACTACTGCTATGCAATGTAATTCAACTATCAAAGTGTTAACACCCAAATATCACTCTGTTGTAATGTAAAGGGATATTTTTCTATAGCTATGGAATACATTTCTGAAAAAATACATGCCTACTTCACTTCAATCTAATTTGACTTAAATTTTGTTTACACACAAAGTTGCTCTGATTAACTAAAATCAATTTGATAGACCATTGTGCTAAACACATGTGGACATTCTGAAACCAATTTAAACATGGTGTGTTTCAATTTAGCTACAGAACAATTCCTTACCAAATTAGGCTGAATTGATATACAGCATTTTTAAACCACAGGGGGTGAAGTCCCAGCTCCAGCTAAGTCAATGGCAAGACTCCCATTGACTTGAGTGGGGCAAGGGTTTCACCCCCACAGGCCACATCGGGTTAATTAAAATAATTAAATTATAGTTAAGCTGGTATGTAGATAAGGTCTCACACAGATAGTCTCACTGCCTTCAGTAGGAGTACTCGTGAGATTTTTGCCCAATTGTTTTAAACAGTTCTGACAACTTAGCCTTTAATTGCCTTTTAAATATTAAGGGCTGTACATTCTTCTTCCGGGTAAACACATCTGGTAACATGCAGTAGGATAAGTGAAACTCACACATGTGCATTGAAAAGAAAATATGCCCTGAGGTGAGCATCTCTACAGAATTCCTATTCCATATAGCTCAGCTCAGATACAGACATTTGTGTTTCTTAATAATTTAGAAATAAGTTTTGTATTTCATCATTTCCCACTAATATCCTTTGTTTTGTTTATTTCTCTGCATAGTTATATGTTGGAATTTTGAGGGAACTAGTTTACTGTCAGTATCCTAAGAGGACGAGGGGAATCCATATTTATCATTGATATTTTTTAAAGGATTATTATGTACTTGTTTGTGAATCTCACGTACATGACTTTCCTATCTGATTTTAACTTCATACGTGACCTGTATGAAGTTGTTGAAATGTGTGTAAATCCATGTGAAAGCAGCAAAGATATTGATTTTTCTTACTGTGGCAAGATACGATTATATGAAGAGTAAATGGCGTCAGTCTAGACTCTGAAAAATGTCTGTACTAGAAACTTCCCTGTGTGGTGCACTTGATCACTGACCAAATGGATGCCATCTGGAATTATGAATTATTCAGCCATTACAGGGAATATCGCAGATTTCACTAGTTTCCTCTGCAACAGTTCAGTTTGCTGCTGCTGACTTGCACTTGCAAAAAAAGAAAATAAATCCTTTCCTGGGCCTATCCCACTACCTGAATTCCCATAGTGGTTAAGCCAGAAGTAACAGCGCACGCTCTCCAAAAATAGCATGGCAGGAGGTCAGGCAACCTTTATGGATTGTTTCCAGAGTTCTCCTTGATCATTCACCACATGCCTGCTCAAAGATAAGCACCAGCATCCATATAAGGTGTTTTGTTTTGAGCTTTTTTTGGCCAGTAATTCAGAGATTCTCACTAAGGGCCATAAACTACCCTTTCTCCGTGCATGGAACTGCCACAGTTGTTCTGAACATAGCTGTGAATTCTGGACTTTGACCATTAACTCACACAAAGAAAGCCCTAAATCTTAAAGGGTGAAATTCACTCTAAGCAGACGGCCAGCTCAAGGCCTATGCACCATCAAAGTCCTGTTTTGAAGGCTTGAGCATTGTATAGGCTTTGTGCAGGGCCTCTGGTCAGAAAGTTTACTATGTAAAACATCTGATCCCTCTTTGTCAAGGTATGCCACTTACTTTACTGATGGGCTTTAACTCCTGGTAATGCTTCAGAGAAATTCCTTCCATATAGGACTGTGCTTCATGTACAAAGTAGTTCAATTTCTCTGTCTCACCTATTCTTTGTTTCTTGTGTTAAATTCTAAGCCAGACAAACACACAGGTCTTATTCTGCAAATTTATATATATCCCAGTCTCATATATGTGCTACATGTGCATGGTATTGATAGAATAGTAAATTAGAAATGGAACATACTTATTAAGCTCTCTAATTCATTCTCCTTTCAGGGCATACTTAGTAAGGCAACCAGTCTACTTTTAAATGGTTTCATATGCAGTTGCTAGTCAGTTCCTGGTTCATGGCACCAATTTGTGTTTAGACCAATTGGTGGTTGTGAACTGATCATAATATAGTAACATACAGTGTTTGTTCTGATTGTTTATTCAGTTATTGACAGAAGTGCACCCCACATGTAGCACAAACAATCCTTTATTTTTCCAACTCGAGGATGTCATCCCTGCATTGTTTAGAACTGTCAATTGCAGAGACATCTGAGCGAGCAGGATAGGCAATGAAGTGATGGGCAGCTTTGCAGAATGGATTTGATCTTCTGAGCATATGATTTTTTATTTGAGTTTGGTTTTCTAGCTATTAAGAACAAGGGAGGAGCAGCAGAACAAAGCACACTGTACAGAGTGCAGAAGTGTCAGTTCCCAAGAGGTGTTGCCAGGAGTGAGAGTCCGTTCCATCCCTAGTTCAAGATGTGAGTTTTGGCCTCTGGAGGGAAACACCATTGCTTCCACAGATGCAATAGAAATATATTGAGAATCACAAGTAAATATTCATACATATATGGATGCAAAGGCTCTAGCAATCAAACACAGCTTGTTCCTAGTTCAGAATCTCAATCCAGTAAGTAAAGTGCTGAAGACTTAAAATCCCACAATGAAAACCACTCATTGGTTTTCATTGTGCTCGAAATAATGCCCTTTACAACGAGAGAAATTTTAAGATTCCAGGCTGCATGGGTCTGTGGGTTAGATCTGTGTTGGAGGGAGGCTTCTGTCTTTTGTTGAGGGTTGAGTTCTGCTTTATGCTTTGGGCTTCCTGAATTCTGGGCTGCTCCAGAGGTCATTCCCCCAACATAAGTTACCTGCTGCTAATTTATGTTGTGTTATCTGGGCTGATACTGTTCGTGCACTAGAGAAGTTCCCCTGAAGGCTGTTATGGCCCCTTTATATGGTCATGTTATGGAGTAGTGAGCCCTTAAATCTGGCCCTATATATATATATATATATATATATATATACATACATACATACACACACACACACCCTTTTGACCTGAGTGGCTAATCAAAATTCAAGGTCTTGGGGATGTTCCAGTTGGGAGTAGAAATTGATGAAGGGGTCTGGTATTTTCTTTCATGCAACCTTGTTAGCTTACAAGGAAAGTACAAAGTCTCGCTTCTCTGAATGCAGGAGGAACCAAAACCAGGGGATAACTTCTTTGCCTACAGCCCAAGCTTCTTTCCCTCAGAACTTCCGACTCAGGATCTTCCTCTAGGCTTCTCCCAGGGTCACGCTGTGCTTACAGGCTGCTGCTTTCTTACTGCTTTTGAGTCTCTGTTTCTTGTCTGCCCCCTTCCCTATCCCCACTAGACTTTATATATATATATATATATATATATATATATATACACACACACACACACAAACAGTCAGAACAATACCCAGTGGAACACACCATCCACATGGTAGTTTCTCATCAGACTCCCTTATGTCTTGCTTTAGGAAGGTGCCTAATCCAGCAAACTGGATTAGTTAACATGTGCAAAACTGTTTACAGGATCGGACCCCAGGTCAGCTGGATTCCTGTAACCAAGAGTGCACCAGGGAATGACTGCTCCCCCACCATGACTTGTTGGCCACATCAGGATTTCATTCACAAAGAATAACATTTAATATTTCAACACTTACTATTGTCAGGCAAAAACCTCCAATTCCTCGTCAAGTTCACAGCGGTAATGCTCCCTTTGCAGCTTGGCTCTGGGTCATGAGTGTGACTCTCACTAACAATGGACAGGCAGAGACCAGGTTTCCTGTGAGAAAACTGGATGTCACTGGACCTTCATAAAACGTTGTCATCTCGGTTTATGGATGTCTGGGAGGAAGACAGTGCAATGGACAATAAAGGCAATTGTTACTGCGTATACGCTGCAGAAGTATCAGTACAATAAGTCCTACAAATTTCCGCCATCCACCATATTTTCACTGTGATAACTTAAAACAAGTTGCTGGGGATATGCTGAGATGTCAAAACAAGTTAACACAAAAAACAACAACTTTACTGAAGCCATCATAAAAACTCATAAGGCACTCTCACTCTAATTTTAAAAGTGTGCAAATCTTTTACACTAATGATTAAAATCAAAACAAGAATTCAGTGTTTGCCATTGAAATATGGATATTTACCATTTGAAACTAATTACCACTGCATATTATCTTAGATGTATGTTGAAATGGCTAGGTACTATTTTACACATCAACAGCACCTTTCATATTAGGTTTTCAAAAATCTTAATTATACATCAGCCTTGTGAGATAAGTATTACCCCCATTTCACAGATGGAGAAAGTGAGGCAGAGAGGTTAAATGACTTCCCAGGGTCACACAGTAAGTCAGTGACAGAGCTACAACTAGAATTCCAGGAGTCCATAAGAGTCAGTCCAGTAACAACTAGGCCACATTACTTCACAGATGAAGTAACTTTCCATTACACATTTTATGTATAACATGGCACTTTTATGCCCTTTAATATGGTGCATATAGACTGCAACTAATGGCACAGGAAACAGGGTAACTTGACTAATATGCCAAAAATCCTGAAGTGAGAAATGTCTGCTCTGTGAAAACCCACATTAATTTAATACAGTGGAAACCCACCCAACATCTAAACTAACCCCTCTTAGACCATCCGAAAGGTTGCATTGAAAATAACAGCAAACCACTATGACTAACTCAGTAACTATCACAGCTGGCCCTCAGTATCATTCCTGAATAGACTGGCATAACTATTCATAGTCTCTTCCAGTTAGTGAGATTAAATATTAGATTCTCCATCAACATCAGCACCTCATCACAGATAGCTTCTTAATCACACTGAAGTCTGTAGCATCTAGTGTTGTTAGTGGTAACCCATAGTTATTAACAGGATGTAGAAAGTGGTAGTGGGTATGTAACTTAACACTAGGTGCCATAATAAGAAATTTGAATTACTGCTTTGTACATTTCTTGCAGCTGTAGCATGGAGCCATTTATGTATAAATAAACCCGGCATCACACTAGCCATGTGTCTCTTTGTCTGGGCCTTGTGGATTTAGGCGTCAGACCAAATCCGCAGCCCCCTGTTCAGCAACAAACAGTTGGGTTAGGACACAAAGGTCCCCATTCAGTCAAGTAGCTTGTTAGACTTCTCTAGGCTGGAGAGGGTAGATTTTCAGACTCCTGTAAATGCTCAATTGGCAAGTGTCTTAACAGGCAAAGAGCCTTGCAGATTCCATACATTTTCAAGGGTACGTATTCTGTTTCCAGAAAGCAGTTGGCAAGAATGATTGATTAATTACAGAGAGTGTCAATAGAAACAGGAGATTTCAAAAACAACAAATGAGCAAGAACAATTTGGCCTCCTGCAACATAAGAACTGGAGATGTTCAAAAAAAGGGAAGAGGGGGAGGGGAGAATCATAAAAATGGAAGTTTCTCTTTTTGGTTGAAAATCCATTTACATCAACTCTTCCAAACCACTCTAAAAAGCCACAATGGGCCATGATATATGCTCTTTTAATAATTAATAATAATAATATAGTCGTTTGCATTTATGCAACATTTTTCATCCTAAAAGATTCCAAAGCTCTTTGTGGACTACAGGCTCAATTCTCAGACATAGGCATCTACGCTGGAGCTCTCATTTCCACAGCCGAATGCTCACATCAGCGGTTAGGCAGCAAAGGTGCTGAGCTCCCGCAGCTCCTGTGGACGTCAGCTGGAGCGGATGGATGGAAAGTCACATCCAGAGCATGATTTTAGCACCCAAAATGCAAAGCTGGTGCCCCAGAGCCAGGCAGCCAGCTTTGAAAACTGGGCTCTTCGCAGTGATCGCTTCCCAGTCTCTGAAATACAGTCACTGCACAGTAGAACATAGTGAACGGTTAGAGCCAGCAACAACTACCCCACTGCTTGGGAACAGGAAGTGAGGACTAACTCCTCCATTTGGAACCACAGGAGGAATTCAGGTGGGCGAAAGGTAATCAGACAAGAGTCGCACACACACAATAGGTCTCCCCGGTAGCACCTGCAGGACTTGGTTTTAAAGAGACAAGTTACAATCCAATAGTTTTTGGAGATGTGCTACAGAATGGATACTTTGCATACTGCTTTTCTTCTCGACTAGAGTGTTCCTTCTCATTGCCTTAGTTGCAAAGCAACCTGCTAGCACAGCTTATAGATATTCTATAATAAAGGGCCAGCAATATTAAAAAGACATACTAATTTCCACCCATTCAGAGCTCCCTTGCTGAGCATAAACATTATATGTGACACTGGTGCCCTAAGGTCAGCAGGCCCCATCAGGCATCCCTTCGGCAGCAAAAGCTGTCATGGATGACAAGGGGAATTTTGGATACACAAAGAATGCAAGTTTGATCCATCCCACAGATTGTAAATCAGTTTCCATCCTATTTTAAATCCAGACCTTTACTATTTACAGAAAAAACCCCAATGGGCACAAAAAGGGTGCAATTTCACTTCCCTGCCTGGGGGACCTGTGTCACCCCTGGGAAAGGGTAGCTAAATCTGTTCATTTTCTAGGTGACCTGAACTGGCTTCCTGTTAGCCTGACTCCCCCTCTTTTGAGGCTGGACCCCTGGCTGCAGATTCCCTAGTATCACGGACACTGTGAGCAGCTCGGAATTTATTGCTGGAGCCCCAAACCCTGAGCCGCAACAGCAGAGTGAATCAGGCGCATTTTGTTTAAACATTAAACATCAATCGGTTTTGGAGAGCAACATTTTGACTTGTCTAACCATTAAGCTTTTCCTTCTGATTCCTTCTCTAAGCAAGATTAGACCGTTCAGATCAGTTTAATAGTGGGCAGGAGTTTAACAATTTTATTTAAATGGGTTATTTAAGAAAAGACACACCCTTACCCCCCCCAAAATCTATTTAATGTCCCATAACTCTTAACCGTTTTATAGCACGTATAGATCGACAATAGGCCTCTTTTCAGCCCACAGCCAAACTACATGTTTCTATCACAGAGTCAAGTTTCAAACATGTATTCATTCACTTGCAGGCCATATGACCTTTCGGGTAGACGTTGCGTCTGACGAAGTGGGTATTCACCCACAAAAAGCTTATGCTCCAATACGTCTGTTAGTCTATAAGGTGCCACAGGACTCCTTGTTGCTTTTTTCGGGTAGACTTTGTGTCTCTGCTGGATTTCCATCGACGTCTCTTTGTGTGTGTACACTGCACACATTTATAAACTGCATCCCTAAAAGCTAAAATAGAAACTTCTCAAGACTAAACAAAAGCTACAGGGGTGCTTTCTTAGACATTCCCCCCCAAATGAGCTGATAGGTAAGAGTAACAGCATTTTATATGCAAGATACATAGTTTTCCTGGTGCCTTTTCTGTACTCCTTTATTAGTCAAATTCTGGTTATAACTAAGCTACTTTCCTGTTGCTGAGCCATATCTGTCAACCAGTATTGGTAGGTGCAGAATAAGAAGGCCTTTCTGTCATATGATGGATCTATAGTGCATATAAGGAAAAAATCCCACATGCTCTTGTTCCTTTCCAGCCTTTCTTTTCAATACTCTCAGGAAAAAGTTTGAGATTTGATGACACCAAGTTAATAGATGCCCCAATCCAGCAAAGCACCTTCACAGGTGCTTAACTTGTGAGTAGTCCCGTTATTTCAACCGAACCACTCACACGCTTTGCTTCAGTAAGTAGTCCGTGCTTAAAAGTTTTACGTGCTTCATTTTAGCACATGGTTAAATGCTTTGCTGGATTAGGGACAAAAGGAGTCCCTTCTAATATGCTCAAGGTTTGCTCTGTATCCATCAGGAATGAGAGCTGGGTTAGTGGAATGTCAGCTCTTCTCCCTTTCCTGCTCTTTGTCATGAGCCTTTATTATTTTTGCAGTCGCCAATGGGCTAATAAATCTCTATCAGAGTAATTCTGAAGAGGGGAATGTCACCACCTCTGGTTTTTGCATAGTTAGCGTCATAATATTCACATTCCATCCCCAGAGGTGCTGCTGCTTAGATTAGTTCTGCAGTGGGTTCCAAATGGCCAGTTTGCAATGCTTTAGCTAAAAAGAATCCAGACGTGGCATCCAGGGAGAAGGAATTAGATTATTGCTATTTGTCTCCTAGGTATGCTGTCAGTTATTGTGATGCCAAAAGATTAGAGTAAGAGACTGATGAATGGCAGTTCTGCCCAGTAATCTTTTCAGTGCTTGCGTGAGGTGTAGCTGGCAAGCTTGTTTTGTTTCTCTTTCAGGTTTCACACACACTTGCAAATATTTGTAATCTGAATATCTGATCTAGATGTTGAATTCATTCACTGATGTTTTGTCCCTGGTCTGTTCCCGTGTTCTTTCGACTGTGGGGTGTTTGTTTTTTAAATTCACTGTCAGAAACAGGTGCAGCGCAGACATTAATTGACAATAAAAATATGTAACACACAGCTGGCCCAGTCAACCTTTTGGTAGTGAAATTCATAAAATTAATTTTTGATGAACATATTTGCAAATTATTCACCCAGCAGTACAGCTCAGAATATAAATGTGTACGTGTGTGTTTTGGGAAGAATAAGTAACAATTTATTCTAGAAATTAGCTGAATACATTATTCAACAACTATTATTCAGGCGTCTCTTTTGGAAAGGGAGGTGGGTCCACAATGAAACAGCTTGAAAACCATGGATATGACTCTCTTGTGTTTCAGTGGCCAAGTGTTCTCTCAATCAGTAGGCTCCTGGGGGAGTGGAATTGTGTTAGAGGAACGCTGGATGGAGTCAGAACTTTCTTGTCCCAGCTACCTCATGTAGTTGAGTTTATATCCTAATTAAAGTAATTATTTTTCTAACTCACCTCTAGACTTTTAAATATTGTTACTTCAAACATACCAAGCTACATATACACTAAAAGTTTTCAGTTCTGCAAAAACACACACAACTAGTAGACACTTCTATTGCAATCAACAAACACAGATAATTTTGTTTGAGTGGAAGTAGTGGCCTGGGATGATGCCTGAGAAATCTGGCTTGCAATTCAGTCCTCGTTCCAAAGAGGTAATTTTAGGATAAAGCTTAAATATCCCTTCAGCTGTAGGGACACCATTGTGGAGCAGAATAAATATTTGATTGTGTCAATACTGCCCCAAAATAGCATGTTCCAGCCAGCAGATTTGAAGCAACTTGTAATGGAGGCTAATTTTCTTTAACACAAACAGTTTTTCTAGTATATCAAGTTTATTTTCCCAGAATGAGCCTTAGGAGATGAGAAAAGCCGCTGCTTGATCATCCCTCCAACCACATGGCTACTGTGCAAAATATACAGTATCATCAGCTCATGGGAACAATGAACTGTCATGTGCCAAGAAAGATACAACTAAAAAATGTCCCACAGTTTATTAAATCGAAGTACGGCTGCATCTAATAGCAGTATAAAATTCAGGTACGCCACCAATCTGACCTGATTGGGCAGTTTCAGGCGTTAAAGCAAAATGGTATCTCAGCTGAAGTTAACATTAGGGGGAAAGTGCAAAAATCTTAGAAATGTGTACGGCTTGATGAGAATAGATCAGGATTGGGATTTTAATACCCCAAAAGAGAACCTTAAATACCCAGACATAGTGCCTGCAATGCAACTCGATGCATAGGGGTTACATGGCAAAGGCGTGGCGTAGCTTAGCATTCTGACTTTTCACCCATGTCCAAAGCTCATTTCAGTCACCAGAGAAGCTGCGTTTTTGTGTGTCCACATCACAGACCTACCACCTGATGCAAGCATAAGGTTTGTGCTCACTGACTAGGGTTCTGCAATCAGAAGGTGTCGCATGTCAGGGATGACTTGCATTAGGACCCTAATTCAGCAACAAATATCTCTAGGCTTGCATGCTGCCTAAGGCCATGCAAGGACATGGAAGCCACAGACATTTCATCCTAAGTGGCTTTTGCAGCCTTCCACAGTGCAGACCATGGACATGCTTATTTTTATATTGAATCGGGCTCCTTTAGATGATCAAACATTGAGCCTCAATTTTCACTCCGAAGTTCAGTCATGTAAAAAGAACTGCCTTTTTCCCCTTAAAACCTTTTAGAAGGGGCACCATCTTCAAAAGAGGAAGGAGGATACACTGACAGGTAAAACTCTTGCTCAGATTCACACATTAAAAGACATTTATGAAATTTTAGTTAAAGGACTAGTTGGAAAAAGAAATCACAGATTCTTAAGATATTGACTGTCACATCACCCTCATCTCTACATTGAGACCTTGAAGGTTAAAGCTGGGCGTTCACACATGCACACATACGCACAAATTCATAGATATTTAGGCCCAAGGGACCATTATGATCATCAAGTTAAGTCTAACCTCAAGCATAACTCATTCCAGAGATTTTTACACAGGGATTCCTGCATCAAGACCATAATTTCTGTTTGAATTAGAACATAGCTTTTTTAAAAAAAATCTTTCAATCTTGATGTAAAGATTTCAAGGTATGGATAAGCCACCAGATCCTTGATAAGTTGTACCAGTGGTTAACTGAAACCCAGTAGAGAGGGTGGGTCTCAGAACCTGGCTGCAGCCCAAGAGGGAATATGCACACTGCTATTTTTAGCCCCACACCTGAGCCAGCTCACCCAAGCTCTGAGACTTGGTGCTGAGGGTTTTTCTTTGCAGCACAGACATACCCTGAATCCCCGTTGCCAATTCCCTGAATCATCCAGTCCCTACTCTAGACATTTTCTAGTGTATTGATGCATACATATTATTCCTGGGAAACCTTTTGTGACTTGTGCCTCACTCAAACTAGGAAACAACTCAGTTTCCTGCTATCAGCACTTGTGCTGTTCTCAAATGACACTTTTTCTTTTTGAATGCCTGAGGATATTTTTCACATTCCTGTCCCGAAACATAATATCATGCAGGAAACGGGAAGAACTGGCAATCCTGCCAGGTACACTCCCAGGAGAAAAAGATGGGACTGCGAGCTCTTCCTTGTTTCCTGTCTGCCATTCTGTACTGAGTACGTCAGGAGACAGGAATAGGATGACCAGATGGTAAGGGGAAAATATCGGGACTACCGCAGGGCGGGGCGTTTTTTGTTTTTGTTTTTACACTCACCCGCCCAGGTCTTCGGCGGCAATTCGGCGGAGAGTCCTTCAGTCGCTGACAGTCTTCGGCGGTATTTCGGCAGCGGGTAATAAACTTTGCCGCCAAAGATAGAAGTCCCGAAATGCCGCCGAAGACCGTCAGCGACTGAAGGACTCTCCGCCGAATTGCCGCCGAAGACCCGGACAGGTGAGTGTAAAAAAAACCAAGAAGGCCTGAAACAAAATATCGGGACAAATGGCGTCCCGACTGTACTTCGGTCGGGACGCGGGACAGACTCCTCAAAATCGGGACGTCTGGTCACCCTAGACAGGAATGTGAAGAGGTTCCATGGGCAGAACACTAGCTTCCTTCTTGTAGGAATATGCTGCCCCCATCTGCATCAGAATTCTCATTAATACCAAAGGGGTCACTGTGATCCTCTAGTCCCGACACCCAGAACTTTGATCCACTGAGTTACCCCTCTGCCTTAGCAAGAGTGAGAGCTTTGCTGATTAGGGTGACCAGACAGCAAGTATGAAAAATCGGGATAGAGGGTCGGAGGTAATAGGAGCCTATATAAGAAAAAGCCCCAAATATCGGGACTGTCCCTATAAAATCGGGACATCTGGTCATCCTATTGCTGATACTAAACTTTGTGTCTGCTTCCTGACACACCAGCCTGTCTGCCTTGCCAGAAAATTCTTCAAGACTCTGCCAGCCAAAACCTTGCCTTGTAGGTAACGGTCAGTGAACCCCCGCTCCTGAGATGTCAGATATCTCTCCGCAGTCCCTCTCACTGGACACTCACAAAAGTTACTAAGTTCACTGTCTCCAAAAAGACAAAGTGCACACCAGCCAGTCAGGTTAGCTGAAAACTCACACTTCACTTTACTACATGGCATGCAGATAAATTTATTCTTGTTTTATTACAAAACTATTAACAAAGAACAGAGATTTAAGTGATACAAAGCAAGAGAAAGAGAGAGAGGTTTGGTTACAAACAAAACAAAACACACTTTCTAGTCACTAAAACTTAATCTTAGCAAGTTACAATCTTTGCCTAAGCAGTTTTCTTTCTTACATCAGGTTACCAGCATCCTTAGCCCTCCAGAATAGGGGATCCAACTTTCACAGGCTCAGAGGCTGCTGTACCTCTGTCCCATCCGTGAGGGATGCCAAAATGGCTTTTTTGCTTCTCCTTATATTTCCCCAAAGTCATTGTTTTGTCACCAGCGTCAGGCTATTAATCACCAGCATGACACTGGCTTTCATAAAAGACCTTGCTTGGTACATTTTTATAATACAGTAATATTGCATACAATCAGTTGATTCAATTGCTTATTCTTTGGGGTTCAGGCCCCCTGTCCTCCCCCTGGAGTGTCTGGACCCTGATCATCACAGTCACAACAAGAGGCAGTATGTGAATCTTCGCAAAGATTCATTTCCAGTCTTTCCTTAGCCAGGATGCACACTGCAATGATTCTGTGGGCACCCAGGCTAGATCTATACAATGCTCTGGCAAGAGGTGCTAATGTGTTGCCCATTTAGGGCCACTGATTCATAAGGCACCCAGGATGAAACTCTTCACAGAAAGGATTAAAGACACCAGGCAGACACTGCCCTCAGCAAGTTGTTAACGGTATTGTGTGAACTAAGGCACTCTCCTACATCTGGGCTGTTGGACCTTTCTAAGCTTTTTTTGTGTCTGCAAAACAGTAGCACAAAAGGGGGGGGGGGGGCGTTTAATACCAGAGCCACTGTATCCAAACCATCTGGTCCAAGTGGAACTTTGGACTAGGTGGTTCCCAGGTGCAGAGTTCAGGAAATGAGGGAGCAAAGGGGGCACGGAGTATTTTTTGTGAATCCCAGAGACAAACAGATGCTCAAGGCAGCTCGTTCTTGGGACAGGGCAGTAGTAATGCAGCCTTTCCTGAGGTTACTTGCATGGGGTTTGTTGCCACCCTTCTTTGAGGCAGGA
This sequence comes from Terrapene triunguis, assembly GCF_002925995.2. NCBI lineage: Eukaryota > Metazoa > Chordata > Testudines > Emydidae > Terrapene > Terrapene triunguis. The sequence goes on from NW_020665065.1 coordinate 12,985,310, forward strand.
GGACTTGTTGTGCAGATTTCGTAAATAAGCAACTTACACTAAGAAAATACCTGACGCTGTGTCATCAATTTCTGCTCCCAATGGGAATCTGACTGGCAAGGCCTTGAAATCTACTACTCCAGCTTGGCAAAGGAGCAGCAATGCATTACCTGAACAAGACTTCACAGTACACAACAACAGGAATAGAACTCAAGACCTGCTGTCCCCAAAAGACATAGCCCTGACAATCAAACAAAAGGAGTCTCTCTCTCTCTCTCACACACACACACAGATGCGCACACGCGTAGGCCAGACATTTCATCCAGCAGAGGGCAGTGGCACACATGCACGCTTTGTGCAGAGATTGCCACTGACCCTGGGCAGGTGAGCAAGAGTGGAGGGCAGAGGACACAAGAACTATTTTACAATGTGTACTAAAAATGCCTACAAGCTTTTGCAAGTTCTTCAGGACAGAGACAGAGTCAATGTGTTGTAACACACATTTCCACAGGATTCTGCAGACTCTCTTATCTGACTAAAAAATCTTTACAAATTGATCTGAGGAGCCTCTACCTTTGTAGACAACGGGCATGAAAATTGCTGCTGAAAAAAAACACCATGATCAGTTTATAACCCCTTGAACACTGGGAATAGCCTGGTCATGGAAACTGCAGTGCCGCTTTAATTACAGTGCTGTGAAGGTGGGATTAGTAAAATTTTGCCAAATTGGAGATAGCCTATATGTTCTGTGCTACTGTGTGAGAAAACTAGGTTTGAGTCTCAGGTTCTACCGCTACAGGTTGCTAGATTTTAGCTCTTCTTTAGGCTTATCTAGATTAGCAAAAGAGGTTGATATTAGTTTGAGGTGAGAAAATACAACTGTTTTCCTAATGTATGTAGATGCAGGTCACCTTGATTTAGTTTAACACCTAATCTCAGTCTACTCTGCTAGCCTAAACAAACCCTTAGAACTCGATGGGATATTTGTGTTATTTTGGTTGAGAAACATTAAAAAACAAAAAACAAAAAAACCCTTTTACCATACAGATTTTTGCCATTCCATAGCACTTGTTTTACTAGTGAAAAGCATTTAGTTCAAGCAGTAGCACAAGACTTTCTAGCTGGACCAGAGCTAGATTCACCCACTTGAAAGTATCCTTGGCACTAGGACATGCTGTTTGTAGGCCCTAAAATGTTAATGAGATCATGAAAACATTCATTGCTATTAACCGTGATGCATGGGGAGATTAAAAATACCATCTGTTCATTAGGACCTAGATGTGTTGGCTCTGGGAAATATTTAACCCACTCATTGCAGTTTAGTCTTTTGAAAACTGCTTTTCAGGGGGGATTCTTCTAGTTAATGATGTAACGATTAACAAACTAATACCTTGCTTTCCCGGGGAATATCTTGGAAGCAACCCAGTAGAAAGCAATAAGAGAAAGTATGTGTGAGAGAGAGGAAGGAGGTAATGCTTTGTTAAAGCACCAGTGCGTGTAAACTGTCTGAAATACCAACCAGACCAGGTGTGCTTCATGACAGGAACAGGGTAGAAACCACAAAAATGCCTTAAACACCAATAAATCAGACCACGGAGAGTGACTAACAGTGACACACAGGCAGACTATTAAGAGAGAAGAATTCCCTACTGCAGGCCAATAATGCAGATGTTTCATTATAATTGCATGCTTAGTAAATTGTATCCTAGCACCAGCTAGTGGCAAGAATTAATGGAGACAATATTATTTACAAGAAAAATAGGGAATATGTTTGTCATAGGAAAACTTCCTATCTTCCATCTTTTTAAACATATAGAATATTTTTAATAAAACCAAGGCTATGAAGTGGCCTCAAAGGTCTTGTCTATACTAGTTGTTTTGGAATCATAATTCTGCATATGTGCAGCCCAATATGTGGTAACACTGGAAGAAGTTCATGTGTTTTTTTCCATTCATTGTGCTATTTAATCTGCTCAGATCCAGGCCTGTCGTTGCCCAACCTTTTTTAGCTCATAGCAAGAGTTTAAGGCCTAGAGAGGTTGCTTTAATATTTTTATAATGTTCTCCCTTCCTTTGAGAGGGGAAGCTGGGAATGGGTAAGACAATGAATTGTAGGGCATTGATTCAGACTCAGTCATCTCACTAGTGATAAGCTCACAGTCCTCTAGTGCCTGATCCAACTCCCACAGAGCCTGGTCGGTTTTAGGAGAAGGCAGTCGCAAAGCCCTGGGAGATTGCTCTTATAGGGGTCACCACCTGATACCACTCAGTGGAAAGACTTGGCACTTGCTGTCACACCTTTTGGCTGCTGATGGTTTAGCTTTGCCTTTCACCCTGACTGGTCAACAGAGTGAGTCATCTAAGAGTGCAGGAGGGCAGGGGACTGGACTCGATGACCTCTCGAGGTCCCTTCCAGTCCTAGAGTCTATGAATCTATGAATCCAGTGCAGATCCCAGTGCCAAGTTATCTGTATTATGGTAGCACTTGGAGGCCACAACTGAGTTTAGGGCCCCATTGTTTTAACTACTGTACATATAGTAAGAGTCCCTGCCCAAAAGAATTTACAATCTAAATATACTCCTCAGCTGCTACTATCCCTGCCTGGCATGATAAGTTTGTCTATGCACTTCATATAATATATTACAAATGTGTGTGTGCCTGATGCCTGTTTCTCTTGTCTCTTCTCCACAACTCAAAGCTGCTAGAGATAACAGCTATGGTACAGCCAGTCATCTGAAGTTTTGAAAGCTTGACAGTTCAAGCTGGGAGTGAATTTTGCAAGCCAACCTGCAAAATAATTTGAGGGACTTGAAATCTTAGCAAAACAAATAGGTGAAAATTTCTGCCAAACAACAATTTACAACGATTTCACCTAGCCTTAATTTTTATCCCCATATCACAGATGGTATAAATGATGCACAGAGAGGTGAAGTGACTTGATTAAAGTCTCTAAATGAGTCAGTGGAAGAGCCAGGAATAGAACCCTGTGTCCAAACTCTCCAACCTCTACTTAACCCACTAGACAAACTCAACCCACCCATAGTAGGCTGTAGCCCTACATCACATTTCCTCCCACTCATTCATACAATGCAATGATGTGTCTCTATGCAGAGGGTTATTAAAATGGACAAAGAAAAAGACAGGAAATAAATAAAATAAAAAAAGGAAGGGTAATGCTTAAAATAATCACATAAGAGTTATTTGCTCATTCCTATGCATACATTTATATTTATGTAAATTAAATCCTTATTATGATAGTCTCAGTTTCCTCCTGTAAAGAAAAGGTATGAACTGCCAGGTAACAAAACACCTAAATCCCATTCTATCTGGATCTTTCTGGCTGAATAGAAAGACTCATTTAATTGATAACAAAATTTGGTTCAGTCAATATCCACTTTGCTGTTAAACTCAGAACCCCACTTCTGCCTTCTGGATATTATACTTAGTAGAGTCTTTGTTGAAACCTTTAGTCAAAGCTTGGCTGGTTACGGTATTTTTCCCCATTGGGGTAAGACCTTGTGGTGATCGTAAGTTTATACAATGTCCTTTGGGTTGATCAGACTTCCTGATTGCTGCTCAGAATTGAGAGTGTTTCCTTTGATGGACCCAATCAAGTTTAATATTTAGGCCCTTTTGAGACAGGCGACACTCCCAGCCTGGCTGGTGCGTAGGACCTTTGAGGCTGGCTGAATTAAAAAGCAGAACCTTCCCAGGAAGCAGGTAAAGGCAGGATGGGTGCTTCTTCAGCTCTCTCATGATTGATGTAGCTCAGTTTTAATCAGCAGTCTTAACAGAGTCAATTGGGTACACTCTAGAGCATTTGACCTGGACCCTAGCAATCTTAACAGCATTCAGAAAAGTTCTATTTGAAAAGCAGACCATATATATAATTCAGGCCTAGTTTGAAAAATAAATCTCCCAATGCTTTTTGCCAAACAAGCAGTTAATTTGTGTCTTATTGCTATTACCCTGAGAAATTGCTAGCATTAGCCATAATAACAACACCCAGCACATTGTCTCCTGTGTTTACCAAAACAAGCAGGAGTGGCACAGAGAAGTTTGATAATACGGACCTTGTTCCAATTAGCAAAAGAAAAACGTACACATATCAGCATATCTCAGGTCAAGTTATTTTCAAGGCTACTTCAGACTGTATAGCTCATAGATTCCTTCCTAGTGATCCATATTTCATGTGCCTCCAGTTTTATTAGTTACTGTTCATATTAAGGTTCTGTAATACTGGGGTGGGGGGAGAAGGATCCTTAAAGTGTGATCATGGTTAGAAAAGTGATTATGTAAACAAGTCCCCTTTTTAGTCATCACATCTTCTCCCTGTATTTATTCAGAGTCAGATCTGCTGATTCTTCTGAGAAATTTTTTTTTTAATTCCTACTTGCACTGAATATAATATATTATACACGTGCATGCATGGATAAAACAGAGAGGGACAGACATTTTCTTCCTTTAAGAGAGAGTGAGTTGGATTCTGTTCTTGTTTGTGCAACATATACACGATAGTTAACTAAGTTCTGAATGCAGAATTTTTCGTATGGTGCTGACGTATGGAAAGGATCCAGTTTGACTTTCAAATCCCAGGATGAGTGTGCTGGGTGGTCATTTACCAAAACCACCTCTTTATTTGTAAGCCAGCAAACAATGAACCCTGCAATGCTATCTAAGTCACTTCTTTGAATATAACCACGTTAAACAAATTTCGATTGCTACAAGAGGCTCATTCTGACAGGAGACATTGCTAGTTTTCATTGAGCTGATAAAAAGAGGTGCAGAAATCAGAAACTCAGGGCTAAATATAGGGTTATTTTAACGACAGTCAACAAGAATGTGTGTGCTCTGTGTGGTTCATTCAAATTACTCTTTGGGAGAGGAGACGTTCTATATCTATAAGGGTTTTTGACATAACTCAACTTTTGTTGACAGTTTTGCATGCATCTACAGCTAAATTTGTCTCCCACAGATGTAGTCCCCCTCATTACATCATCTCCTCGAAAGACTTGAGTCCAAAGCTGACATACTTCCACCGACAAAACGCCAGGTGGACACTGCTTTACCTGTGTCACCTCTGACAGTCCTCCAGCAACAACGCCCCTGTCCTCGTGGCAGTGACAGCTCTGATCACAATTTTGAACTCCACTACCCAGGGGTCACAGATACTGGAAGTCTGTCCCCTCCTTTAAAGTCCTCAGAGTGTTTTGGAATTACCTTTTTCTGGTTGCCCACCTTGACGTGCATACCTATGGGCCCACCTTTGCGAGCAGCCAGCCATGCCGGCTCAGTGTAGAAATAACAGAGCCATATTATGTTTATTTTTCCTTTCTCAAGCTAAATGCACAATGGTTTTCAAGTGGGAAAAAAATACTAAGAGTATAATTTAAACAAATGAGCCTATGTGGCTCTTTGGATTAAATGACAGAGTTACTAACTTTCACAATTTTATCACAAGGCTTACAGTATTTGATGTTTTTCTTAAAGCCCAAGCGCTGAGAGACAGGTAATTACATAAGATGCTCAGCTTTCATTTAAAGTAAAAAATAAGTTTCTAGCCTCATGGTTGTGGACTGAGAACAGGAACTCTAAGGGCAAGACCAGAAGGAAAATAAAATGAAACCGACATTTATTATTTTATAAAATGCCATGACTTTTAAGCCAATCCCATAACTTTTGGGGCCTGACTCATGATTTTGGGGTTAGAGTGACCAGATGTCCTGATTTTATAGGGACAGTCCCGATATTTGGGGCTTTTTCTTATATAAGCTCCTATTACCCCCCACCCTCTGTCCCGATTTTTCACACTTGCTGTCTGGTCACCCTATTTGGGGTTGACAATCCTGAAATCATGAAACACATAAATATGGCTTGCATGTTTGACATCACTCTAGTCTGTGCCCGTAATCAGATAAAGGTCTGGAGACTTTACTGAGTGAAATAAAATGGAAATTGAATTGTATGTCTGCAGGATTGCCACCAGATGGTGCAAATTTTCATACACAGTAAATGCAGGAAAAAAGAAGAAAGCATTTCTTATATGTGAGTAGCCAGATTCATGTAAATGACTCCAAGTAGACGCAAACATGTGGCTATCCCAAGAAAACCAACCAATGAAGCCAAACAGGTTTGCAGGCAGCAGAGTCTATTGGCATCCAGTCTGACATATTCTATGCCAAAGTTAAGCAGCTCAGTTTGGCTCAAAATGGCTGAATGATCAACCACTGAGAAACAACACTGAGAGCTGAATCATTGATGGACCATGAAATACAAAAGACTGAGTCTTGTATTAAAATACCATAGAGGGAAGAGATCCTGAGTTAAGTGTTGCATGAGACAGTGAGGTTGCTACTGGAAACTCTTCTGTTTTGAGCTGTAATAACAGAGTTAATAAGGTGTCATGTTCACTGTCTGGTTTTTGGTTTGTTGTTGGTTTTTCCTTAGTGCTGCAGACCTGCTAACTTTCACACATTCCTTATGAGACTCACTCAGTCCGGGTTGAGTCTGAAGTCTTTTTTTTTTTTAAGTTCCTCACTCTTGTGAGGAAGGATTTTATGATTTGTTTTGACAAGACATTTATTATCTCAGATTGATCATTTAAATGATCGCAGCTTGAGGGTCCTGGTAATGCATGAAGGAATTGTGCTTCACTTATACATATTTTAGCAGCTCACAATAAATGTAGGTTTCAAGTAAGTAGAAGCTCCTGGCTGGTGATATTAAATTGTTGTGCATAAAGATGAAAGTATGGTCTCTACTATTTTTTGTCTTCCGTAAGTAAACCTGTAACGTCACTTCTGAATGGCAAATGCCTTGGTTCACAGCAGGAACTCCAATTTACCCAGTGTCAATACCTTTGTTATTGCAGTTATGAAATGAACCTCGGTTATTTCCAGAGACAAATGTGGCCTTTGAATTCTGATGAAGGTTCTCTCTTGTGTTGGAGACTATGACTTTGAAAATGTACTGTCCACACTGCATAGTTTGCAGAAGTCCCCTTTCATATGCTAATAAGACTTTGACAGCAAGAGGATTTGAGTCTCATCAAAGTTTTTTCTCTGGTGATATTTCTTCCCCTTCAAGGTAAACACAGACTCAAGAGCTAGTATTCTACCTTAGAAAAGCACCAGTTATTGCAACCGCATCAGACCTTTGATTTTCAGGAGGACACATGGCAGCCTACCATGTATTTTATGTGGTCATCATAATTGTTTAAATAAAAAATTGTTTTAAATGCCAGCCAGTAACATGCAATATATCTCTCACTTTCTACATCTACTGTATTTACGCTGTACTGAATTAAAGCAGCAAATGGCAAGAAATACTAAAAAGATTTAGGCAATCTGGAGGGGAGTCAGAAAACAGCAACAAAAAACATGAAGGGGCTGATCTAACTTACAAGGAAAGATTAAATTTACATTAGGAACATTTTTGAAAATTTGCACCAGTGAGGTATTTATACCTGTGCAAATTTCTCTAATGTCCCCAGACCTAAATATTTATAGCCTGATTAAATAAAAACTAATGAGACAATACAAGAACTTTTTATTAGTATTTGAAGGATATGAACACCAAGGAGGAGTAGAATTGTTTCGGGTCTAGTGAGCTGTAAGTAGGAGTAACGGGATAAAACAAGGAAAAGGTAAATACAGGCTGAAAAGTTTTGTAACAGTGAGGTCACTAAAGATTTCCTTTTCCCAGGGAAGGTGGTGGAATCCCTATGATCTGACACATATAATACTGACAAAGTACCGTTTATCTGTCTCAGGTATTTCTAAAATTGCCTATTGCTAGGGTATCTTATGTGCTGAGACTATGCATTAAGGAGTAGAACTGTCTGAATAATTCCAAAAACAATAGATGAATATTTACACAGATAAAAGGGGTGGGTTCAGTTCATTGGGGTTGTATTATTGTTTTTGAGTATTTGGATGGCTAATGGATATTTGTGAAAATTCACAAATCCTAAACAGTGTCAAAAATTTTAGCATGAATGATCACTCATTTAAACATTCATATTAGGTGTGTTACTCGTTATTCTTTGTTTCCCATCATTTACCATTTGTTTTTCTGTTTAAAAAGTTTCAGTCATCGAAACAGGGAGCAGAAATACTTCTAAATGACCAGTCACAGACCATGAATAACAATAATCAAAGTAAAAGCAACCCATAAGCAAAATGTGTGTGCATTTTTCATTCAATGAAAAATTATCCACAATAAATGTTAAGTGTTTTGGCTTTTATATGTATATATCACACACTACTATATGTTTATACTGGAAAAATCAAAGTCAAAGAAATGCACCTTGCACTTGGAGAGGAAGGCAGTGAGGTTTGTGATGATCCTTAGTTCTTGTGGGAGTTCATTCAGGCTTGGGTTGGTCCTCTACATTGTATTTCTCTTGTGGACTGTGACTTATATTGTAGCTTCACATGTAGTTCCCAAAATCTAAACAAGTTCCTAACCCCTTTTAAAATACGGCCTGCCTAGAAGTGTGGGGGTAAATTCCATTCAGTAGGAGAGTCCCAAATATTTATTAAATTTCAATCATGCAGAGTATTCAACAAGGACACAAGATCTGTGGGGAGGAGGAGATTTTTTATCTCATTTGTTTTTGGTACTGGGATAGACTGTCCCCTTTTCTTACTTGGCTGAGCACAGAGTAGGGGGTCCCACCCTATTCAGTTCACCCAGATCTTGGACCTGAAGACCTCTTTCAGAGCACAATTCCTGCTCTCCCAATATTCCCTGATGTGAGCAAATAGACTATGAGAGGACAGAACCTTGGTTCTACCCTGCTTCACCTTACTCATTGGCTACAGTAGCTGGCCAGGTAGAAGAACTTTCTTCCCCACTGACCATGGAGCAAGAGGGGAGTTAAGCAAGAAATTGTGACATAATTCAGTCTGGAGGCCAAGCAGTTATACATGCCCCCTGCCTAAAGGCTCAAACTGGCCCACCCATATGACCCAATCAGCAATATGAAGATTCCAGCAATAAAAGATATCTTCCAAGAACTGTAATGAAAACCCTTGGTCACAGATGAACATTCAATTTGTGAGTGAAAGAAATGAATATCTTTTTTTCTAATGCTCACCATTGCTTCTGTTAAGGGCTAATTCTTCGTAAAATGCATTAAATATCTCAATTTAATTTTTTATTTTCAATTTAAATAACACTAAGCCAGGGCAAAACCAAAAGCCTGGATCCAAATCCACTGATCTTTGGATTTGATCAAAATCTGAATTTGGATCAAAGTTTTGCAAATGACTTCTATATATAGAATGGATCAGTCAACAAAAACCTAGATCTGAACATACCAGAACCTTGGACTCTTTAAAATCTGGATCCAAATTCTGCAGCTTAAGCTCACCTCTGGTTTTTAAAAGTAAGTCATGTGGCTACAAACAGAGCTGATCATTTTTAAATCATGTTGTTTTTCTTGCTGTAGTTTAGAAACTGCACTGATTATATTTTACTACATTTCATTGTGATCCCAAACTCACTTTAAATGAAGATTTTAGTTTAGAAATAATTTGGCTAATGCTCTCTCTCTCGCTCTCACTCACACTTTTTGAAAAGACTATGAAGGCCTTTCAAATGAACAACTGAAAACATTAGGCTTAGATGAGAATATATGCCCACTTGTGAAAGAACAGATGGACTGCAGACAGCCTACCAGTACATTGGTGCATCTACCATCAAAAAGCAGACCACACAATGATACCAACCTCTTGGTAATGTTTAATTGGAAGTGTAAGACTATATCAGTCATCCCATTGTTAACATGTTGGAGGTGTTAATTATCTAAAGAGCTGATAGAGTGACAGCTTCTGATGAAGAGAGTTTTATACTGAAAGATCCTTTTTTCTCTCTTCCCCTTGAAAATGTGCATGTAACCCCAATTAATGATTATTGAAGATCTGCATATGTACTGAAAGGCTAATGATACCTAGTGCTTTATATCTTCAAAGTACTTTACAAACATGAACTAATAAATCTTCAAAACAAACTTGGGAGGTAGCTTACGTAATATCCTCTTATTTTAGCGAGGGAAACTAGCAGAGAGGTCAAATGATTTTCCCAAGCCAAAGAAAGAATTATAGTTTGGCAGTTCCTGGGTCCCAATCCCATGCTGAAAACAGTAACTCATATCTTTGTCTATTTCCCTGACAGCTAATAAAATCCTGTCTATTATCAACTAACCATCTTAAGTTTCAGAGTAGTAGCCGTGTTAGTCTGTATCCACAAAAAGAATAGGAGTACTTGTGGCACCTTAGAGACTAACAAATTTATTGTAGCATAAGCTTTCGTGGGCTACAGCTCACTTCATCGGATGCATGAACCATCTTAAGTACTTTGGAGGGAACTATTATTGTATTTGAGTTTTTTCTGGTCATGTGATCTCTGTTGCCTGCTTTAGTGTTCTATTTTTGTTTCTTAAAATAGCATATGAAATATCTCTTTTTGTAAAGACCAACACTTTAATAAAGTTGACTTTGTATTAAAACAAAGCTGTATTTTCTTCTTCAGAAGCAATGCTAAAAGTGATTTGGAATTAAGATTTATGTTTGTTCACATGAATGTATCTAAACAGGGTTTCATAGCACTTCTAATACTAAATACCTAAATGGGTAAAAAGAAAAATGACAGTAGGTCATTGCCTTAGATCAAGTATAAAGCCAATTCCAATTTTAAAAAAATAAAAAGCACAAAATACCCCAAACAGTTCCATAATGTAACAAGCTACCAAGCAAAACCTGACTACTTCTCCAATACATAAACTAAGCCTACATTTTATTTAAAAAAGTATATATGGTGCTCTTGCCCTTTTATAAGGAGACAATTTCCCAGAATCCCCACTCACCTGTTTCCTTATACCACTATCCCAAGCTTTAGCTTCCAGTTTAGGACTACATTTCCCATGATGACCTTTAGTCAAGCATCCTCCAATCAGCTACAAGCTGGGTCTTTAAATGAGGCTTCTATAGGGGGGAGGTTCCTCCTTTAAAAAAGAAGGAAGGTTGAATCAATTCCAATATATGAAAAAAAAGTTCTTTCTCCTTCTCTTCCCACAAATAGGTGAGTAAACACAGATCCATAGGTAATAAACATTGTAAAAAAACCTAACAGGGTTTAAAGTCTTATGGAAAAATATTATTATTTTGCATTTAGTGCTATAGTTGTGCATGGTGCTTTACAAGTGAATAAATAATCAAGGTCCCCTATCCCATGGAATTCATAATCTAAATTAGACCAGATCATAAAATGTCAGCATCTGGGATATAAGGAGTAAGAGAGGAGTAAAAATGGAGTGGGGAATTCTGCTGTTAGGACAGCATATATTTTTAAACATGAATGAAAATCTACTTTCATATGGGTAAGTATAATATGTAAAGGTTATATGTTGTATTTTATCTGAGGATAATTGGTAATTACTTAAAGAAACCTTAATTCTAAATTAACTTTTTTTGTGGGTGGGAGGATTTGTGTGCGCTAGCCATGTTCCCTCCCTTCCCCATTTGCCTTCATCCCTTCTAACATAACAAGTCTCCAGTTTCTCAGCAGATCTGAGGCTTGGTTTCTATTAGAAAACTTGCATTGGTAGAATTAAATTGATTAGTAAAACCAGTGCAACCCCTAATATAGATGCACTTTAAGATTTTTTGTTTATGCTTAAGTCAATTTAATGTACTATAATAAGTTAGAACAGTTTAAGCATGTCTATGTTAGTTGTTTGCTGCTGGTGTAACTAGACTAGTTTTAAATTGGTTTTGTTACACTGGTGCACATTTTCTAATGTAGACAAATCATGAATATTCCAGGTGAGAAAAGTGGCTGATCAACCTTCTAAAAAAAGAGGAGAAAAACAAATATAGTAATACATTTACATTTATACAGAGCCCCTTTCTCTCCAAAGTGCTGAACACACTATGAACATATAAATCCACTGAAATGCATCCACCTCCGGGTATAAGCGAGGTAGGGATCAGCATAATAATGGAGGAAAAATTTTGGCCAGGACACTGGAGCATGCTCCTACTCTTACAAAAATGAGTCCTAGAGGCTGAGGTTTTCAAAGCAGTACAAAGGAGTTAGCCATATATCTTCCACAATAGAAAAAAATCCTTTGCACTGACTTTAAAATCTCAACAAGGGAGCTTTAATGTCCATGATGCAGAAAGGGCCTTAGTTATCTGATCGTCCCATGCAGACTACAAGGAAACTCAGCTTATCTGTCTTGAGAGAAGGGCTGAGAAGACCCTGCTGGGAACTGAATTTCTGGTTCTGAAGAATCTTGCCATTACAACCCCGAATTTAGCTTATCTTGTCCCAAGAGCTTTGTGGGGTCTAACTTATAAAAGGATAGCTCATAATCAAGAATGTTTATTTTGAAAATACTTGTCTTTGTATATTCTGTACGGTCTTTGAATTTACCAGACACCCCATAGCCTGAAGTAACTACAAAATGTAAAGGGGAGAAGGGTATCAGTGAGGAGCAAGGAGGTGCTGCCTTGGTGCCACCCAACTTCTGGGAAAGGTCCTGGGATTTCTGACAGGGTGCTGTCCCTGAACGTTGCTCAGGACTTCATTTCTGAATCAGTCTCCGGCTAGCAGGAGTTAAATTTGAAACTCTACTCACCTTTCTGTGCTGGAAGGGAGAAGGAGTTTTCTGCCTTCTCTCCTACATCCAGGGTTTCCTTGCCTGCTACAAGGATGGAGGATTGGGTTTTGCTACTTTCCGTCCCTCAGAGATTCCTAGTTATTGGGAGGGAGAAATGGTGTGTTCTTGTTATACTCCTCTCCTCCAATTTTGTGTTCTTGGGACTTCCTCCATGAATAACTCCAGGACCTGCTTCAGCTACCTGTAGTTTCGACAAGCAGCTGCAGTGAGAAATGAACATTATTCTTGACTGTTTTCACTGCTGACCACAGGGTTCTGATTTCTGAAGAGCAGCTGTGAATCTGGCTTTTGTCCTGGTAATTTCACTCTGCTGTTGCATGGCAAAGCTATGGACAACAACAGAGGCACGGGAGTTGTCTGGCTTCAGACTCTGCACTTTTTAAAGTTGAAAGGTTATCTTTGCAACCATAAGTGTTAGAAATTGAATGGGTTATTTTAAATTCAGCAAAAATTATCAAGTTAGGCAATTTTTCCTTGCTTGCTAGGGAAAGTTTCCAACTCACCATGTGGAACAGTATTCTTCAAGCCAGATATTGTATAGTTTGTATTGATACTTTGCCCATATTTATCAGTAATTTTACTCTACCTTTTTATGTACATGCACAATTAATATGAAACCAAATCAACTCAAACTACAAAAATACCCTTCTACATTTTAGATTTCTAAACCATAAACAGTCTGGTAATATCAACCCTCTCTATCCCCAACTGTGTTTAACAGAAGAATCCTTTTCCATTTATGTTATGAATGGCACATTCTCAGCTTGTCTATGGAAAAGGGAAGAAACTCAGGCCACCTAATTCTCCTTAGAAGGGTTCCTCTCATCCAGGATACTATGTATATAGAATTTCAAGTTCAAATCCTTAGTCAGACTATGCAGAGACCCTATTATACTTGATGATACATATGCAAAAATGTATCAAGAGATGAGTCTACTCTGGTTTTTCATTAAATACCTGCTCAGAAATTACAGTGAGAAGTTGTTTGTTGCTACATATCACAATATGTTTGCTGTTTCAAAAGGACACTAAAATTTCACATTAGGTCCTAACAAGTCAGGAATTTCACCATCACACTCCCTTTCTACACCTGCGAAATCTTACTTTTTGAGAGTAGGGAGGTCTCCCAAACCTGTGCCCCCCGATGAAGTGTTTCTCTGACATTTAACATCTCCATTCATTCCAATTAGTTTCTGACAGCCCCTGACTTCAATCAACTTGAGGGGTGAGAAGAACTCCCTTGTGGAGCTGAATTACTGAGGGGAGAGAAGCAAGAAAGGGCTAAGAAGGGAGAAAAATCTGCCCTTTGGGGGTGGGGGGTAATTATGGAGGTGAGCACTGGCAACAGATTTGTCTGGAGGGATATTGAGGAAGGGGGCAGAGTCAGAGTTTGGGAGTCTTGGGAAATGGGGCCTTTTGAACTGGTCATAAAATGGGAATTATATTTTTTAAATTGTGAAGAAATTGTCCTTTTTCATCACAAAATTTCAATGTTTCTCCAGCTCTACTTTGAGGGTACTGGGCCACGGAAGAAGGGGGTCAAGGTTGAAGTTTTGCAGGTCTTGAGAGTTTGGGACTAGGTAGGGAGTGGGCAGAGAAGGGGTTTGGAGAGGTGACTAGGGAGGGGGCAGAGGCAGGGC
>NW_020665065.1:12999627-13231875 GCF_002925995.2 Terrapene triunguis
TGGGAGGAGTAGGCCAGAGGCAGGTTTGGGGGGAGTGGGAAGGGGGCTAGTAAAGTGGGGAGGGGGCAGAGACCGGTTTGGGGAGGGGACTTAGGGGCAGAGGCGGGTCGGGGTGACCCGCAGGAGAGCTGGACGATGCCTGGGGGCGGACAGAGGGGGGCACTGGCTCGGGGTTCCCTGCTGGGGAGGGGGGCCCGTTCCTCAGCGCCCCCCTCCTCTCGACGTCACTTCCGAGGCCGGAGACAAAATGGCGTCCGGCTGGTGCCGGAGCCTGGGGCTGCTCCGGGCCACTTAGAACCGGGCCGGCCGCAGGGGGAGGTGGTGTCGGCGGCGGCGCAGGTAAGCGGGACCCGGCAGCGCTGCCCGCAGCCGCCGCCGCTGCAGGGGGCTTTGGGTCCCCGGGCTGGGAGCCTCGGCACGGGGCCGCTGGGGGCGCCCTACCCGGAGCTAGGGAGGGGCCCTGGGGGGAGCCCGGGGACGGCCCTGCGGTGGGAGGGGCGGTCAGGTGGGTCCCTTGCGGGCGCGCCGTGGAGCCGGCTCCATGGGATGATGCCCCTCGGCCGGGGCTGGTAGATGAGGGCTCCGGGGTGTGTCTCAGGCCCTGGGGTGGGGGCTGTGGGGAGTAAAGGCCCCCCCTCAGCCGTGAACCCCAATGTTGTGCCTTGGAGGAGGCGAGCAGGGCTCCTGGGGACACCCCCTGCCGGGGTGCTGGAGCCTGGAGGAGAGGGTCGGGGGCAGAGCCCTGACAGGCAGGGGGACAGCGGACGGAGTATTGTGCACAGGGGGGCAACGAGGGGTGGGAATCCATTGGGGAAGTGGCGCTGCGTCCATTGAGGTATGTTTAAAAATTTCTTCGCGAAATAACGTTTTTGCAGTGGTCTGGGGCGTTCGGACAGATGTTGGAAATGCCCCAAACGAAGGATAAACGTCCCAAATGCAATGACATTCCCCCCTGGCCAGTTTGAACTTGCAAAATAATAAACCTCATTCCAACACCCAATAATCTTTAGCCTACCCTCTCATCAGAAGCCATGACAATTGATGAGCCTTGCAGCTCACCTAAAGACCAAGAATCCAAGCTCTGTTTGACCAGGGACAAATGAATTCCAGAATTAAAGGCCTAGTTTGCTCATAAAAATTAGATTGACCTAGCTACGTTGGTCTGGGGTGTGAAAATCTTCATGCACTGTGCGATGGAGTTGGGTTGACCAGACCATCACTGTAGATGCTGCTAAATTGGTTGATGAAGTAATCCATCAATTTAGCTACCACCTTTTGGAGAGTTGTACACAAACTCCTCACTGAAAATACCCTGTAACAGGCTCTCTTGCACAAACCAGAGAGCTCTTGCTTGGAGGTGTAGCAGTATCATTGGGGAGAGAGAGAGAGATGGTTCCTCAGGTAGCCTCAAACATGGAGTGCTGGTATGATGAAATGTTCTCTTTGCAAAGCACTGTGTAATGAGCGGATAGACACATTCTGCACTAAAGTTTCCAAATGATCTTAAAAACTGTAGAGTGTACTGCAGGACTTTGATTTTGAGGGACAAAGAAAATGTCAAACCCTTTCATCAGTTGCAGATGGAAAAAAGCTGCTTTTGTCAGTCACTACCTGAGCATCCAAATGCAGCAAAGGATCTAATAACCTCCATATTCTGAATTTGAGTAATAAACAGAAGACATGCTTCCCTCCTCTAGTGGAGCTGCTAACATCTCTCCAATTTGTTCTCCCAATTTACCAATAGTCTCTGTTGTCTTGATTCAGCTACCAACTCTCATATAACTCCTGTTCTTGGCTAGTCATCCCTCTCACTAGCTGAATCAGAGAAGATGGAGATGGTAGAGTAAGGTGCTGTCAATGTCCAAAAGCCTCAATAACTCATACCAACATCGTCACACACCCTGCAAAGTCTAATGTTTACACAGTCTTCTCATTAAGATTTTCAAACTATCACTACCACTGGTAAAAAGCAACAGAGGGTCCTGTGGCACCTTTAAGACTAACAGACGTATTGGGAGCATAAGCTTTCGTGGGTAAGAACCTCACTTCTTCAGATGCAAGTAATGGAAATCTCCAGAGGCAGCTACA
Source organism: Terrapene triunguis (assembly GCF_002925995.2). Lineage (NCBI taxonomy): Eukaryota > Metazoa > Chordata > Testudines > Emydidae > Terrapene > Terrapene triunguis. The sequence goes on from NW_020665065.1 coordinate 13,001,716, forward strand.
CCACTGGTGTAGCTCTACTAGTGCGAGCATTAGTATAGACTGACCTCCAGCAATTTAACTCCTGTGCTCTCTAGACTGGCTCTGTGCAGGTGAGATGACAGTGGTTAAAACACTGGCAGCGGGTCAACATTAGCACTCCCACTGTTGCTACTACAAATGGAATTGCTGACAGCAGTGGTGGGTGATTTTAAGAAACAAAAGACCCCTCAGACATGCTGAATAGTAGGTGTGACAAGATAGAACTCTGTGATGCCCTGCATGAAAGGCTTCAGGCTGATGGGTCAGCACTGTCCCCTGGGATCTCTTAGAATGAAAGGAATAGAGCAACCCTCTTGCTATCCTTGGCAGTTATTGTAGACATGTGGCCAAAACTTCAGGCTCAGCAACGTTGTAGGCAACTTTCATATGTAAAACAGCACACTTATTTTATCTTCCCCACGATTTTCTACGATGGATGTGTTAGTGGGGAGACGAAGTTTGTCACTGGGAACGGGACTGTAGATGTACAGTTGCGCAGATGTAGGGATTCTGAGAACAAAAAGTCTTTTTCCGCGGAGGCAGGCGTGAAGGAGGTGCTGTTTATGTGTGTTCAGCTGAGGGTGACAGGTTTTCAGGAGTTGGACTGGACACCCTCATTCCTTCCCTTTTCAGGAGTAGGAACTGTCCAGATAGAAACACTGGCTTTTGTTTTAAAAACTTGTATATGTGAGTTTTTATTGTTTAAAAAATAGGTAACACATGACTCTGCATGTGTGCAATGTATGTATGCATCGCTGGAGTAAAAGAAACACACATGGACAAGTCTCCTTTATTTTGGCTTTCTGTATCATCCCTTGCCTAAAAATGGAAGTGAAAGATACAGCAGTAAATGAAAGTGAATCTAAATGTCTCTCAGTAACTTCCTGGGCTGTTAAGATTTGAAATGGTTGATGAAGGACTGATGCTCCTAGTCCCCACCCCTCTCCTTTGAAGTCAAGTGTGTAATTCACGGACAGTGAAGATCTCATAGAACTCTGTGTAAGAGCAGTATTGTGTCCTGGGTTCTTTTGCCAACCTTCCTTTCCCCAGCACTGTTGCACAGATTGTGATTGGCCCATTAGTGTCAAATCTCCACTGCAGAAATGGCTGCGTTTCAGTGCTATATGCAGGTACTTTCTGAAGCACTTAGGGATGCGAAGGAATGATATAGATGTAAAATATTAAATATTGTGCCTTTCGAGGTGTCTTTCTACTGCAGACAGAAATGTGCAGGATGCACACTGTAGCTGACAGGTGTAGTAAGATTGCTCTATACTCTTTCCAGGGGTATATAAACTCAGCTGGGAAAAAATGCATGGTGCTGAAACTTGTACATCAGCTCTTTTCTTCAAATTTAACTTAAATCTTTCTCTGTTTAGTTAGCATTGCTATCGTATTTAATGCTTTCAGATGTGTAATTTTAACACTCTTGTCTATTGTGCCCTTTTGGATCATGTTTTCACACGCTTTACTAAATGGTTTAGGTACCAGTAACATTTTTATTCTTGTGCATCAGTATATTTGAGATACGTTTAAGATATACATTAACATTTTACGTGTCACAGGTCCTATTGAAAACACTGACTTTCTACGCATCATGGAAATATTTGTATGTGAACAAACAATTCTACGGTATTATCAATACGTTTCCTTCTGAAACATTATTTGTATTGTGCCTATTGTTTCAATGCAGTACTCATAATTTTGGGTGCCCTACCTACAGCAGACTTTTTTGAGGCTGCTTTGAAGTGTGCCTTTGATGCACCTTAGGAGATCCTTACAGCGCTGCTGCTTATTTCATGCTGTCTTTGTTTGATTGTTTAAAGGGCAGCCATCAACTCAAAATCTAATAATTAAAAAAAAAAAAAGTTCCCATACCAATTTGTGGCTTTGAAATCCTATTTTAGCTTAATTTTTTCTCTGTTGCTATATGAAAGACTCATAGAAGCTAAAGGGGGAGGAGAACTGATTAACTATATAAAGGAAAGAGTGACACTGATCATGTATAATGTGCTGTAAAATCAATAATGTAAATATCTGAAAAATAGAAAAAATATTTGTTCTTTAATATGTCAGTTACACTTAAATGCTGCTTGCAACAATGGTAGTCACGTTTTTTCAGGCTGAAGTGTAATTTTTAAGTTAACTGTGTTCCTGTAGATTTCTTTTGAATTGTATCTTTAAAACAAAAATGGGCTTCATGAAGCAAAGAAAGTTTATCTATCTATTTATTTTGGGGGGTTATATTCTTTAGGGTTTTTTGTTTTGTGGTATTTAGGAAACATGGTTTAGAGGTTAGAGTAAGGGATTGGGAGCTGGGACTGCTGAAATCAGTTCTCATTCTGTTGACTTTTCTGTGTGACACAGGGACAAATCACTGAACTTCTCTGTGCCTGAGTTTACCTGTCTAAAGTGGTCATAATACTTATCTCAGGGGTATTGAGTATTAATTAATTGCTGATTATAAAGGTTTTTTTTTGAGATCCTCTGATGAAAGACTAGATGAGCACAAAGTGTTAACATTGTATTTGTAACAGGTAAGCGTTAGCTTTTTGTTTCAGTTCTTTTCAGTTTTATTTTTCTCTATTGTGGCCGAGTATTGAATGTGTCCTAGTTTGTAGATTGTCACACAGGTAGGTAGTCAGGAAGAATGGGGAGCTTTAACCCACGATTACCCAAACTAGGTAGTAATCAAACCCTAGTTTTAACAGAGCTTTAAATGTGTGCAACTAGTCTGTTGTTTTCAATTTTCAGATCCTTGCTTATGTAACTGTCCTCTGACCTCTCCCTGACTATCCTATTACTTAGTCTGCAATGGGAAGAAATTAGTTGTTCTGGAGAGCTTGATGTGTGGAGGTGGTGAACTCAGGTTTTATTTTTGCATTGAAGATTTCTTAGCATGGTTATCTGTTTTTTAAAAGTATTTATTTAGGTTAAAGCAGTTCACTTGATTACTTAATATACTGGTGTTGCTTGGGGTCCCCCAGGGTTAATGTTGCAACAGTGCTTACTTATGGTTTCTGTAGGATCACTGATTGACTTTTGCAGCCCATCTTCACTTTGTTTTTGTTTTGGCAGGCCGGAATGACTGAAAATGTCTTTGTAATTAAACTCCCACAAACAATGCTCGTTGTTTCGATTTTTTTGAAGGTCTGAATTTAAAAAAGCCTTTTAGGGTTAACATCAGTTAAGATATTTCTACAGGCCTTATTTCACTGAATTTGTTCAAACTTGTTATATATGTTAAAAATATCTCAATATTAGATAGCAGGAATAAAAATGGAAATGTGACCGTCCTTTTTCTTTAAAATTTTTGTGGTATAATAAAAAAAACAAAAACAACTTTTCTGGTCACAAGTGATGGAAAATCACACTGTGTGACTTGTTCTCTTTCATCTTCTGTCACTGATTTTCAGTATGAGCTGGGGCAAGTCATATAAACAGTCTGCACCTGGTTTTCAGTGTCTAAAATGGGAGTAATCTTTGTCTGTGTTTTTCCTATCTATAAATTGGGGGTAGACGTCCCTTTTTTTTTTTTTTTTTGGATTAGAGTTTCCACATGTACAAAGATGATTAATATTGCTTATATAATCAGAATTTACCCTATTTAGTTTAAACTTAGAACTTTCGCTAAAAATACTATAAAGTCTAGATAAAAATATGGTCTGCAAATACAGTTTTTGTGCTGGATGACTTTTGTTTATTTCTTAATTTTATTCCATCTATGGTGTGTTTTTCTTTTTTAGTATAAAATATCTTTTAATCATAAACTTTGCAAGTTCAACTCAGAACAAGGCCAAGGTATTTTGTCTGTAAATTAAGCCAGTGGTCTATTTCAGAGCTACTGCAGTGCTTTCTCTACTAAGAATGTCATGCATAGCTTCCTCAAAAATAAACATAACTTGTTGACTAAGACTGAATGTTTCTAAACAGGTTTTTCTGAAACTCCAATCAAGGTTATGAGATGCAGCAATTCTTGTTTTACTTACAACTGTTTATTTTCCAGTCAATTTTGTAACTAGTGAAGGGACCTAGTAATTTTGTAGAATTGAATCTTGTGGCAGGTTTTGGTTTGAAGCAACTATTACTCAGCAATACTTGCTTTAAATTAGTTTTAAAACTAATTTAAAGATTGCTACCTGGAAAATGCTTGGCAAACCCTTTCATTCAGGACTTTTGTATTTCAGGTGGACCTAAGGGGGGTATCTTTTTTTTATAGACTGACTGACTTAAAACTGTTTATAAAAAGCCTGAAGACTAGTTTTAGGCTTGTGCATCAAGTTCAGAACCTACTGGTTTTTGTTTTTTGTTCTGTTTTGTTTTTGGTAAAGAACAATGTAGCAGGGATTCTTGTAGCCAATTTCCTCCCACCCACATGGTGAGTGAGAATTGGGAGCCAGGGCCTTTTACCAAATTCCTCTCTACCAGTATGTGAGGTAAGAGTCCCACTCGTTCAGTTCCTGGGGAGTGCCTATAAAAGGGCATCTCTCCCTAGGAGGGCCGAATAGTAGGGGCCATAATTTCTTTACTGCAGGTATCCAACTGACATCACCATCTGTTGGCTTTTGGTGTGTTTTGTTTAAAGGGGACTTGGCAATTTGTAGAGTAGCTGAAGTGACTGAAGCTGAAGGAGGGAATGGACAGAAAAAAAATGGAATAATTGGGGACTGACTTATTGCTATCATGTAGGCTTTTTAATTACAATTACACTAGAAATATAAGATCTAAAGACAGGTTTCAGAGTAGCAGCCGTGTTAGTCTGTATCCGCAAAAAGAAGAGGGGTACTTGTGGCACCTTAGAGACTAACATATAAGATCTAAAGCAGAACATAAACAGGGACTTCTGGAAATAAAGCAAAACAATTAGTAATACTTATAAAATCTTTGAAAATATTTTGATCTAGAAGAAGCTTATGATCGGAGTGGGGCAGAAGAATGATAGTGAACATATGAAAAGAACAAAAACAAAAAGAAACAAACAAACTTTTGGGCAGAGGCTAAAAAACCCCAAATGGAAAAAGCCATGAACTAAGTACCTGGACAAAATGGGCAATGGCAAATAATATTTATTTTAAAAGTAAAATATGATAGATACATAAAAATATCATAACATGAGCTTAGACCTGTGCTAAGCATCCTGACTGCTTTGCCTGCATGTTGCATCGATTTTCTCCTCTCATCTTCTGTCTTGTCTTTTGAGATTGTAAACTCTGTGGGGCAAATATCATAGTGTCATGTTTGAAAAGTGCCTAGCACTTTGCAGGTGGTACCACAAAACAGATAAACAGTAATAATTTTGGCTCTGATGCATTCTCCACCAGAGAGAGAGAAAATAGCCCTCAAGTATAGTGTTTCTGTAGGAGGGATAAAAATGTGATTCCCTGAGGGAATGAGTCTGAACAATATTATAAAACAACATTTCAGCAGAGGATACAGAATTTACAGTGCAATTGCCTTTTTAGTTTAATTTATCCAGCTCTTCATTCAATATTTATATTTATACCTTCCTTGAAATGGTTAGTGGGAACAGTTCATCTTTATCCAGATAATTTTAAGGATTTCTGGGGTTAATGAGATGGAGATCAGTGCTTTTCTCATACCTCTTGTCAGTTTGCATTGTGTAAAATAAAGCAATTCCCCTTCTCCCCCCCCCCCAAAAAAAACCCCCAAAACCACCCAGAACTCTATTTGGAACTCTAATTTTTAGACATGTATTTAGTTTTGAGAACTTTGCACTGCAGTGTTTTGCTACAGAAGCACAAAGTATGAAACACACTGTATAAAAGCTTATGCACCCCCTCAGAAGAAAAAGGGCCTGTTTGCTCAAACTGCTTAATTGGAGACTTTCCCTCTGATGTTTAACCACAAACAGGGCCCTCAGTCTGCCTTCTCTGTGCAGGGGATGCGGTGCTCCTACTGAGGAAAAAGTAATGATATTCTACAACATTCTCCACTTTTCCCCCCCCTTTTTTAAATTTAGCAACAGTGAGTGAGATGTTGGCACAACCACCCATGCCACTGCACTTCCCATTAGAGCATTGTGGGGGTGGGAAGAAGAGAATATTATACCTAATGTGAAACTATCTGAGAATACTACAAATTTTTGGGCAGTCTGTTCATTCTTCATCACTTATAAGGTTTTATTGAAAATACAAACCTAGCCAATATTACTGATTTTTAAGAATAAACAAACAAGAAAAACTACGAAGTTGAAAAATACATTTCTTCATAAAGCAGCTATCTTATGGAGTATTGGAAAAAACTCTAAGCCTAGGTAACAATTAAGTAAAAAAAATTTTAAAAACAATTTGGTTGGGTTTTCTCAACTGAGACAACTTAAGCTTCTACCTGGAGTTCCTTAACTATTCCTTGGTTCAGAAATCCCCTGAATTGTAAAACAGATACTGCTTGTTGAGGATACTCCTCAACTAAGTCATATTATCATTATTTTATGTTTGCACATGGATAGCTTTCTCAGTCTGCAAGGCATCCTTCACACAAGAGAACAGTCTCGGCCTTGAAGAGCTTGCAGTTCAGGTTGGTTACTTCAGTGGTATGTGAAATTGTCACTTTGGAGAAGGAGGGCAAAAAGCCTTACACTTGGCATTCGTGATTGGTCCTGGGTCTGGGAAGCAAAACACCTTTGTGCCCTGTATTAAATCATGTTCATTATAGGATTTTACCCTTCTTTGGGGTGGGAGTTGTGAATAGTAGTTTTAGCAGATTTTACATTTTTTTTACTTAGTGCTGTAAATGATGTGATATTAAAAGAAAATAAATGTTCACATCCTCTTAAAAACACAAACAACTGGCAAAGAGGTAGCTGTTTCAAGCTTTTGTGAGTGGCCTGGGTGAAAGTTAAAGGGAGCAGTTAGAGATGATACAGAGAAGAAAGTAGGAGGGGAATGTAGGAAGAAATGAAAGAAGAGATGGGAACAGGCACAGAATTAAAGAGGCTTGAAGGTAAGGACAAATGGTTATGTCCCGTGTAGAAGGAGAGGAGATGCTGGTTTTCCTTGCATTTCTAAATAGCAGGTCAAATTCTGATCTCAGTTACACCAGTGCAAAGCTAGAATAACTCAATGGATTAATTTATACTGGTGTAACTGAGAGAAAAATTTGGCCTAACCATACTTCACAATCTTCTTTTGCATTGATGAGCCCAATGTTTTAAAAAGAAAATGATTGCTTGGGCATTGGTGTTTCACCTTCTTCCTCACACATTTTTACAGTTGAGCCTGTGTTTAGTTTTCTAGAAGTTCCTTGTGGTAAGAAAGTCTTCATTTAAAGCTGGAAAAACAACCAGTATTAAGGTCAACCAACAAAACATCCTAGTCTATCTTTCTATTTCCCCTCATTCTATATAGTTGGGAGTGTAAAGTTTAAATGATCCTTCTGAGAATGTTTAAAAAGGTGAACTTCAAAGGGAAACTCAGTACTGAATTTGTGCTGAATTGTTTAATGGGGAGTTTGGGGGCGTTCGACACTTAAATCTAGCCTTAACTCAATTCTAAGTTTCTCTTTGCAGTTCACCTTTCACGTGGCTTTTAAAAACTAAGGGGTGTCACACATTCTTCCCAGATCTAGTGGAGAGAACATGTCACAGTCCTATGGCCATAATGGAAAATAATGGTGGACCATAGTAGTTTTTACTGACAATATAGTGGAAAAAGAAGTAGAGTCAAGCCTTTTTTGCACAATAATGATGGTTTGACAATACATGTGTTTCTGATGCACTGTAATTTTATGGTAATTTAACACTGCTCTGATTATTTAGCAGAATGAATTGGGAAGCAGTCGTGTAATGAATCAGTTCACTTTGATCTCTCAGTATCATTTTATGGCAGTAGTATGCTCCTCTTGGTAGTGCAGTAGATTTAAAATCTCAGGCTGCATTAGATAGGGTTGAATTGCTGTAACCTAGTGTGAGAACAGTTACTGCTGTAGTCTTCAGCAGTTAATTTATTTTATCAATGTTGCTGGGAAAAGTGAAGAGATAATACCTCTTAGTCAGAGGGCAGTTGTAATTGCCGCTACTAAAGAATGTGAAAATTGTTAATGTAAAGATAGGTGGCTGGAGAAGGGGCATATGACAATTATAAATGTGTTCACTGATTGTCTGCTACACTGTTGTTAATATCTTGCCATGTAATGGAGATAGAAGAAATGTTAAATAATCCTTTTGTGTGTGTGTGTGTGTGTGTGTGTGTGTGTGTGTGTGTGTTACTAGTAGAGAGAATTTTTTTGCTATCTGGTGAACAAAGGCAAATATATAATATACCAAAGGTCTGTATATTTCACAGTTAATGTCTAGGCAGGCTGTTCTGCAGTATTGAATTATTTCTTTTACTTGTGTTTTTAGTTGGAGGAGGGCATTCTTATTTAGTTCTTAAGCCATGCTGCCTTGTGTTTCTTCCATGTTAATTTTTATGTATTGGCAGCACCCTTTCTTCTGCTAGTCATTGCAGTGATTGCTTAATGCTAGTCAGAGTACGTGGACTGTTACATTTAAGGAATTACATGTTAAACAAAGGACAAGTTATAGAATGTCACTTCTGGTTTGAGGAATTTATGATGTTGGTATCAGGTTACAGCTTCCTTAAATATTTTCCAGTTTTTAATGCTTGCATTGTATCAGTTTGCCAGCAACGTTTGATCAGTTCTTTTTGGTGAAAGACTGAAATCTACTGAGCAGGTGCTGTAGGTTTATCCTATAATAAATATAATGAATTAAGATATTTTTCAAGCATACAGCTTATCCAGTAATTAATACAATATTAATTTAACAACGTTTAATCTTGGAATCATTCTTATATCTGGCCTGTATAAGCCTCACCTTTCATAATTACAATGTATTTGAAGTTTTCTTGATTTGATCGGCCTGTTGCTGTTATCCTATCTGTTGATCAGCAGCATCAAATGGGTAATATGGAGTTTTTAAAACTTGAAAGTGACTCTTAAACCCCTTTTGGAAGTTACAATTTCATTTTTATTAATAAAGATATTTTATAAGGTTCTGGGTTTTTTGGGTTTCTTTGCAAGTCATTTAACAACCACCTGGAGAATTAACTAGATGGTCATTAAATGTCCAGAAAACTGTCCGGGTAGTGAATGGTATTGCTTTAATTATAGCTGTTTATTGTAAAGGAATCTGGATTTCCTTCCAAATTCCGATTTGATCATGTTACTACTTGTTAATGATTATGTATTCTAGCATCTAGAAATAGTATTATCAGAAACGAATGTTATGAACATGAATTAGCAGAAACAGAATGTTTGAGATGCAGCCATAATTTAGAGGACCATAATTGATATGGACACTTTCGAGGCTTTGTTCATTTCCAGTAATATAGCCAATGTCTGAATATTATATTCTGGTCAGGGTTATTGACTGAGCTTGCCTGGTAGATACAACTGTATGTTACTGTTGAATGCAACAAATGAAAACACTGTGAGCTAAAATATGTATTTTACCTCTTCCTAATCTGTTACAGCAGTTGATGTGAGCTTTTTCCATAGTAATAACACAGTTGTAGTCTATTAACATTTTTAAATATTTCCTTTTAGTGTGTTTGTGCTAATCTCTCTGAATCTGGTATATCAGGAGTCTCATGATCATAAATAAGGGTGATGTGATTTCCTTTAGCTTTTTAATTTTTATTTATGTAATGATTTGTGAATTTAGTCCAAAAATATATAAGTGGTGTAAAAATCAATGATTTAAAATAACTAAATAAATCAGATTTTTTTTTATTTAAATTGGATTTTTTGGTAAGTTTTGTTCCTCAAAAAGCATTTTATCTAAAGATAGTTTTAATTAAGATACATTATAGCTCAAAGATATCTCATCATGGAATAGGGATTATAAATTCTAATTCTATAGTATGAGACAATATATTCATGTAATGTAAGTTTTGTAAATGAGTTCCAATAGTTCATGGATTAGGGACCCAATCTTATGAGGTTCCAGGGGCTTCTGTATAGATTGTTTAGGTTAAACTATCTATCTATCCAATGGGACTCAGTGCTCAGTCTAGAAGATACCATCAGAGATGCTTAGTTTTGCAGTTCTCAAACTGTGGATTTGTGTCTCCAGAGATAACATGCTTGTTAACAGCAAAAATGTTTTAAAATAAATAAATATATAGAGGTGAGAAATAACAGACCTCAACCCTGTTGTCTATCTGCAAATTTGTGTATATGGAGTCAATCCCTTACCTCTCTCTAAAAGTTGAAGGTTTCAAAAAGTTAAATGAATAGAAAATTTTTGGGGGCGGAATAGATCTGGACAAGGAGAAGAAGTCTGGAGATAAATGTGAGAAGGGAGGGACAGGCAGTAGAAACAAAAGTGAAACTCTTTGAGCAGCATATTCCAGAAGTTTTGAGGTCTTTCCGAGTGTAGGCTTCATTGATTTGACATCTGCCATACCATTCTCTCACTAGAAGGGAAAACCTATAATGGCAGCAGGCCGTAAAAGAGACCCAGTTTGGGAATAAGAACCATTCAAGAAATATGTTTGCTGCTGATGTTTTAAAGAAAGTCACACCAGTGAACTGATGGAAGTCACTTAAGCACTTGGATTCAGAGACTGTTGAAGTGATAATCTCACTTTTAACAGCAGTAGCTTCTTCTGCCAGTGTAGAAAGAATAGTTTCTTCCTTTGAACTAATTCATTCCAAATTGAGAAATCCTTTGGGACCTGAAAAAGCAGGAAAGCTTGTTTTTCTTTTCCAGATTATGAACAAACAGGAAAATGAAGGTGAAGCCGACTGAGTTAGCTGCAGAAGCCAATATTTTAAGTTTCTCATGTTGGCCTGGCTGACATAGTTGATTTAAATTTTTTTTTTAATATTTCATTTAACTATTTTAGTTAAAAATAATTCTAACAAAAACAAACCTGATTTTAAAAAACTTGAATGTTTAACTAAATTCAAAAATTCATACGCTTTGTTAAAATACTATGTTTGCTGTTGAAGGAAAAAAACCCAGAATATATAACGTTGTTGTTTTAGTTAAATAAAACAATTTAAATGTCTGTCTGGTGATGTTCTCCTCCTAATACAGCATGGCAAGAAAATCCTCCAAATATTAATGAGTTCACCTCCCAATTACTTCATAAATATCTGCTTCAATTACCTTTGGTAAATGAAATAACCAAACAATCATTCATTTTCTGATAAAGCTGTAAAACTAATCTGAAAAGTTTTCAAAATAAATCACTTTAAAAATCTATAGTGTGTACCTTCTAAAAATGAAACCTACACCTATCTTTGAGTTATGAAGAATATGTATTAAGGTCATAACAACCAACAAGAATGCACTTTTATGTAGAAATCCATGATTAAATGGAGTCTTCCTGACTAGTGATTTAAATCAATTTGATTCAAATCAAATCCACCCTGAGTCATTTTATCTGATTATGTAGTTAGGTCCTGATCCTGCGAACATTTGCATGTGTTGAGTAAGGCTTTGTCTCCACTAGCACTTTTGCTGGCAAAACTGTGTTGGTCGGGGTGTGAAAAAAACACCCCCCTGGCTGACATAAGTTTCACCAACCAAAGTGTCGGTGTGGATAGTGCTATGGTAGTGGGAGATGCTCTCCCACCAACGTAGCTACTGCCACTCGTTGGGGGTGGCTTAATTATGCCCGCAGGAGAGCTCTCTCCTGCCAGCATAGAGTGGCTACATGGGAGACCTTACAGCAGCGCAGCTTGCAGTGGTACAGCTGTGCTGCTGTAAAGTCTGTAGTGGAGCCATAGCCTAACTTTACATATGAGTAATCCCTTTGTATTCAGTGAGACTTCGTACATGTATGAAGTTACTGACGTGCACAGGTGTTTGCAGAATCAGGGCCTTACTCTTTCATTTTATTTGGTTGTCTAATTTTTAAATCTCTTCTTGGCTGCCTAGTGGAAATTGAAGATTACGTTGTTGCTGTTAAAAAATAACTTGTGTTTGTGTCCTGATACTATTCTTTCTGTAGGTGTAAAGGAGCCAAATGACTGTCTAGGAGATTATATTTAATAGTCTTATTCCTTTTTCATAATGAATATTGATACGTTTTTGTAATATAAGTTAATTACATTCTCTCCTAGCAGTTTAACAGTGAAATTCACTAATCACAAAGTATTGTCAAATGCACCAAGTTACAAAACTGAAAAAGATTGAAGAAAAATTCTCAAATCTTTTTCCGTTATAGATGGGACTTGTAACAAAAGTACTTTAAAAAAAATGTAACCCAATTTTCAGTAGGTATCTCTATAAAATCAAATTCTAGCTATACTTACGCTCTGAGCTTAATTTTATTTTCTCTTCTAGTTTTATGCTTTGAAGGTACCTAGTTCTTGTCTTTGGTAGCTTGTAGTAGTTTCAAAAGTAGCCAATAGTTACTGAGTATGTTTAGGAAACTGTTCACAAAAATATGTACATTTTTTTTTTAAAAAAAGCAGTAGATTGACGTTCACTGTCTTCCCCTCATATTGTTAAAGACATTTTCAAGAAGTGTAGACAGCTAGTGTTTTAAAAAGTTTAATAAAACAGTTTTACTAATACCTAGTTTTATTAAGTTTTTCTTAAAAAGACCATGACCATTTTTTGTGTGCTGGATTTAAATACTCCTTTATAGTGTTCTCAGTATAAACATCACAGCATTAAGCTAGTATATCAGAACCAGGGAGAAACAGTCTATCTTCATTGTCCAGTTAGAACAAAGTTAAAAAATTAAATAGCGTGACTGGGGTAAAGTGAATTAGATGTTTACAGTTCTTTCAGTGTTAATAGTGTGTCTATGATTACCTTATTAACATAGGCAAGAAAGCTTTTTTTAAGAAATTATTTTAATCTGACAGTTTTCATTTAGCACCTACCCCTCAATGCGTACACTTTGTTTACACTTTTTGTCAGGCTGTGTCAAATAACCAACGTTCAGTGGGTGAGAAAGTGGTGCTGATGTAAGTATGCCTTTTTCAGGGAATGTTTTTATTCCTCATTGTTTGCATGAATGTGTCTACAGTTTCATAGGTAAATACATTCAAAAGCTGTTCCCTGTGCATTCAGTTTTGAATTTGAGGAATGTTTACTGGTATTGTGTCCAGATTGTTCCAGCTCAACAAGATCAAACACAAGTGCTAACATATCTGTTTAACAAAAAAAAAAAACCATGCTGGTTTTGTTTTCTTTATATCAGGAATTTCTTTTGGTCTGAAAGCAAAATATTGTGAAAACAAGACCTGTAATTTACTAAAAATATAAAAAATTGAGCCTTTCACGCCACAAAATGTTTTGAGTCCTATATTAGTCCACAATATTTCATCTATAACTTGACCTAGATATGGATACATAGCCCAATGAAACAGTTAATAAACGCTTAAGCAGCAATGCTGCTAAAGTACTCTCAAACTTTTTCATGATATAGGCTGCATCTTAACAGAGAAGTTTGTCATACTGTCTACTTTCGCTTTACATATGATCACTCCTCTCCGTGTGACAAGCCATCTTTCCATGGACCACTAGTAGGTCTCCGTGGAACCCTAGCAGTCCATATTTCAGGAACCTCTTGAGTAAAGCATTTAAGTAAAAGTATCTAAAGTAAAAACTACATTATTCACGAGGGAGTGGCAAATAAAGGTATCAAAGCTGAGGGCAGTATGGGAGGCCCCTGAAGAAAGACGGTGATAAAACGTAAGCATATGAATCTCAGCCAAAGGACTAGGGGACAAAGGGACATATTGATGTCACTGCAGGATTTAACAAAATCAAAATGTTGATGCCATATGGAAGCTGCTGAAAACAGAAATGAAAAGCATTGAGTTTTATCTATTTTTCTTGGATCTCATTGGTGCTGCCAATCTGGAAAGTCAAATTTGTGGGTCAAGGAAAGATGTGAACATATTAGGACTGAAAATGAAATATTTTTGAATGATTTGTGCCTGCTTGAAGGGTATGCTGAAATCTTTTGGAACATCATAGTTAAGTTCCAAAAAGAGGTCCCTTCTTCAAACGTCCCACAGTTATTTAAAATTCAGGGGCTGATCCTGCAACTGGTTTTGTTCAGACAGAGACCTATACCTGTGGAGCAAGTTGCCAGATTTAGGCCGGAACATTTCCCAGCCTTTTGTCTCAACATAAGTATAGTTAAGTGGACTGTAGGCCAAAATGAGTTATTCATAGAGGACTAGAATACAGTAAGAGATTCTCTTTTCAAGGAAAGTTTTTAATTCATTATAAATCATATGATCCTCTATTCTTAAGAAATCGTTATGGGTATATACATGACAATACCTGCTATGTTATGAGGCATTTCAACTTTTGTATTATTTAGAGAAGTGAGGAATTACCAGTAATTTATTTTGAGTCTTTTGCTAAAACACATTTTAAATTAATTGTAATTTTAACATTATTTAGCCCAAGCGCTTGAAAACATGTATTGTTAATATATTAGTGATTATCTTGCTTAAGAAAACTGAAGCCAGGAGAATAACAGTAAAAACTATACTTTCATAAAATACATTAACAGTGTAGACACCAGTTAATCTCCAAGAGAAGTAATGTGGTACATACAGTAAATTTATTTTACTGCATGGTACTAAACAATGTTCCTGTAAAAATTACAATGTAACTTCCAATAATGCTTCCTTGTACATAAATAACATCAAATAACTACAATCTAAGGTGTAGTGTTCTCCTGGTAAATATAGACACAAGTCATTGGGGCTCCAAATTTAACTTAAAGCTGTGTGTTACTTATGGAAACATGCTTTTTCAAACCTGGGGCCTTTATTTTAAAAAAAATGCTAGTATGCAATAAAACAATATCTGTAAGCACCTTAGTGAAAAGTAGGCTGAATTTCAATAAAAAAATCTGTTTTAGATGTGGTAAGTGGAGACTTAGTTGCCTGACTCTTGTTGATAATGGGAACTGTGCAGCTAAATCCTTTCAAACTGCTTTAAACCTATGGGGTAAGCATCATGACTGTGTAGCTTAACTAAAATAAATCACTAAATTAGACTAATTCTTCAG
The DNA here is from genome assembly GCF_002925995.2 of Terrapene triunguis. Lineage (NCBI taxonomy): Eukaryota > Metazoa > Chordata > Testudines > Emydidae > Terrapene > Terrapene triunguis. The sequence continues at coordinate 13,016,754 of NW_020665065.1, forward strand.
CAGTGCTTTGTATTGCAAAACGCTAACAGCTAATTTGTTTATAAAAACTGATAAATCAATGTCAGTCATCTGAATACAGCTTGTCTCACTTTTAAAAGATGCCGTAGAAAGGTCAGTGATAGAAACCTTTCTTTGGGTTTTAAGATTAAATTTGAATCAGTTATAATGACAATATAGTAGTCTGAAGCAGAATTGATATAAAGTAATAGGCTTCTTTTTGATAAGCCCCTTTTAAATAGAACTCTACAGATCTTTATGTAGTTTCAAATCACTGTAGGTAGGCGTGTATTACAATTGTCTGTTTTTCTTTTTAGGGCTCATGTAATCAAAGGAGTTTCTTTGTTGTGTGTGTCTTTTCAGAACACAACAGGAATTCAAAATGAATCAGGTGAGTTTAAACGTAAGACTTTCAAAGTACCTTACTTAGATGTTAAACCAGTTAATTATTACCAGGAATAGTAATAGTGATCCACTAGAACAGTGGTTTTCAAACTGTGGGTCGTGACCCAGTACTGGGTCGTGGAATGTAAGGCACTGGGTCGCGGCGGCTCTGGTCAGCACTGCTGACCGGGCCGTTAAAAGTCCCGTCGGCGGTGCTGCCCAGCTAAGGCAGGCTAGCCCCTACCTGTTCCAACACCATGCTGTGCCCTGGAAGTGGCTAGCAGCAGGTCCAACTCCTAGGCGGGCGGGCGGGGGAGGGGGAGGTCATGGGGCTCCGTGCGCTGCCGCCGCCCTGAGCACCGACTCAGCTGGGTGGGGCAGTGCCTGTGGGCGAGAGCGGCGTGGAGCTCCTTGCGCACCTCCGCCTGGATCTGGACCTGCTGCTGGCCGCTTCCGGGGCGCAGCACGGTCTGCGGTGCTAGGACAGATAGGAAGCCTGCCTTAGCACCCCTGCTGCACCACACCACTGACTGGGAGCCGCCTGAGGTAAGCCCATGCCCAAACCCTGCGCCTCAATCCCCTGCTCTAGCCCTGAGCCCCCCCAAACCCGAAGCCCCTTCCTGCACCCCAACCCCCTCATCCCTAGCCCCACCCAAGAGCCTGCACCCCCAGCCCAGAGCCCTGACCTCCTCCCACTCCCCAACTCCTGCCCCAACCCAGAGCCCCCCTCACACTCTGAACCCCTCATTCCCGGTCCCACCCTGCAGCCCTCACCCCTGCACCCCAACGCTCTGCCCCAGCCCAGAGCCCTGACCCCCTCCCGCATCCCAACCCCCTGCCTCCACCCTGAACCCCCCCAAACCCAGAACCCCTTGCTACACCCCAAACCTCTCATCCATGGCTCCACCCCAGAGCCTGCACACCCAGCCCAGAGCCCTGACCCCCTCCCACACCCTAACCCCCTGCTCCAACCCAGATCCCCCTCCCACACCCGAACCCCTCATTCCCAGCCCCACCCCGCAGCCATCACCCCCTTACCCCAATTCTCTGCCCCAGCCCTGAGCCCCTCCCACACCCCAAACCCCTCATCCCCAGCTCCGTTGGGTCGCGAGCATCAACAATTTTCTTTAACTGGGTCGCCAGAAAAAAAGTTTGAAAACCACTGCACTAGAAAGCCAAAATGTTAGTCCTGTTCTTTAAAACCTCTGATTTAATTAAATCTCATAGTCCTTTTCCATCCACAGTGTGGGTGTATGTGAAGTTGATCTAATTTTATTGATTTTAATTGGCTTTCCTGTGTGAACTCCTGTTAATCAGATGTAAGATATTGAGGCTGGCACCATCTACAAGAAAACCTCTCCAGGAGACCCATGTCAGTTTGTACTTTACTTTTATCAGTTTACCTGCTTATAAGAACATTTTGAAAATTGCAGCCTTCTGTCTATTTTCCAGTTTCAAACCCACAGTCATCAGAACCTATTATGAAGACTGAAACTGGTTCAAGAAGAAACCTTCACATTGGTCTAGATCCTTAAAATCTCTTTATTCTGAAAAGTTAAGAACATACATTGAAATATAAAAAGAACAGGAGTACTTGTGGCACCTTAGAGACTAACAAATTTAGAGACTAACAAGTACTCCTGTTCTTTTTGTGGATACACACTAACACGGCTGCTACTCTGAAACATTGAAATATAAGCATTTTTCCTTATAGCATGCCTGGATATAGGAATATATTAATATGAGGTTTTTGTGTGTCCTGTAGTGTGGTGTTCTAAGCAGTGCTACGTATATATGATTTTATTTATTCTGAATTTACATGTAATCAATACGAATATTATATTTATGCTTGCCAGTTGTACACACTTGGGTTATGTAAGAACACTTATGAAATAGGTAAACAGACCCTTTTAATCCTTACAAAGGCTTCTCTTTGGATGGAGCTAAAAAAATCCCTTCTGACTGAATGGAAGAATACGCTATTATACTGAAAGGATGTAATCAGTTTTTGAGTTTACTGAAAAAAATGACCATGAGCAGATGTTTCTTGTTTCTCTGGCCAGAAACAACCTTGGTTGCACAATGACATAAAAAACGTAGTTGTGCACCTTCTTTTTCCTTGATGTCACTGTTTTTAATGGCTGGCTTTATCACCCTCATGCCCCAAACATGTCATTGAGGAATAATGTAATTAATTTATCTCCATCGACATAGAACAAAGATGCTACTTCACTAAAGAACACCAGACCACTACCATTACCATGGACTAATTATAACTAATTACAGTTTGGAATTGGCTGTTGGGATTTCCCCACTTCTGCTCCCCTTCTTGTGTGGAAATCAAAAAAATAGATTTGTAATATTTATAATATAAAAAGCTCTCTACCAATGGAGCTATCAAGCTTGTAAAGTAATATGGTAGTTATAGTTAATGCATTAACACTTGTGCTAATGTCCTTTTGCAGTCACGTATGGGATGGTTGGGGGAAATATCTCATCACCGTTGCATGTATAATTGCAACCAGACATCTTCATTTGTGAGGTTTTTTTGCATGTATTCAGCAATATGAGAGAGGAGAACAGCTTGTTGCTGTGTAGCTGCTTGAATAGTAACTGGTTTAGTTCTTATTCTGATACACTTCGGGAATTGCTAAGATTCTGTAAGCTCCAAATTCTAGGTTTTGGTAATTACTGTTGGTGGTTCTGCTTCTTTCCCATATTTTTCAGCAATGATTTATTTTTAGAATTAAATATGGTTTCCACACACTATGAAAAAAAAAAATCATCCTTATGTCAAACTGCTAATATTATTTATTCAGTGCCATATGCATGTTTGGTGTTCTGCAGTCAAATAGAGGTCCCTCCCCCAAGGAGTTTTTCCTATAGTTTGAAATCTTTTTTGGCATCTCCCACATTCAGATTTGGCCTTCCGAGTGTACAGAGTACATATAGCTGCTTATGATTTAGTTGCCATTCAGATTATATATTTAGCATCAACCCTGTGTTATTTTTTTCTTGTAGTGCCTTTGTGATTTCATTCACTATTGACAAGTTGTAGTGCCAGGTCTATATAAGAGCTGTCTTTGATGCCTGATGCCAAACATCTCTCAAGTGTCCTGTTCTCGTATTACTTTCATTCTTCCTATTTCTGCTTTTGGTCTAACTTAAATGACCCTCAAGTTAATTGGGGTTTTTCTCACTCACATTATGCAGAGGTACATTGTGACGTTTCCTGTGGGTACCCAGGGTTCTGGGGCACCCCTGCTACCAACTGCCCTTAGCATGAGAAAGCTTTGTCTGGGCCTGCTGTGAGTCAGCTCCCTGACTCCACCAGCCACAGGCAACATAGGCACTTCCCTCAAGGGCTTGCAGGTCCTGCTGTCACTATAGGTTAGCATGGGTCGGCAACCTTCGGCATGCGGCCCATCAGGGGAATCCGCTGGCGAGCTGAGACATTTTGTTTACATTGACCGTACACAGGCACGGCCCCCCACAGCTCCCAGTGGCTGCGGTTTGCCGTTCCTGGCCAATGAGAGCTGCGGGTCATGTGCCGAAGGTTGCTGACCCCCTAGGTTAGCGATTGGCATACCCCCAACCCTTGAGCGTTCAGTCCCTGTCCACTGGACACTCACAGTATTCACAGATTCGCTGCTTCCAAAGAAACAGTATACCTAAGCTCAGTTCAACCTCCGCTTAACACTTGCATTTACATATGCTTACAGTGAAATCAGGTATAAGTTTATTTAACAAAACATAGAGATTCAATAGTAGCAAGTAAAAGTATTGAAAACATTGGTAAAACAATCTTCATACACATTATAGGTCCTAGAATTAATTAACAAGATACTCTCATGTCTTTTAGAGTATTGCTCATCCAGAATCCTTGCAGCACTTTATAGCCACCCTGGCTGACCCTCCTTTCATGAGACAAACACTCTGTCAGTTTGCGTCCCAGATGAATGATTCCATGTGTCCTTTTTGCACTCCAGATATACCAGACCAGTCCTTTGTCTTTGTTCATAAACAGGACACCACCTCCTCCCACCCATCTGCTGCCTGTTTCTTCCTGTAGATTTCCACTCTTGTAGATTTTCCAGTCTCTTAATTTGCATCTGGCCCAATATGCAAAGAAATAGGCATCAGTGTGAGGCATACAATACACAAATGGCCAGACAAGGAGATAGGTGTCAGTTACCTCTTCTCTGCAAGGAAACTCTCCGAATTTTGTCACCTCCTGGTAATCTGCCTTAACTCCAAGACTTTAAGAACATACTTTTCAATATAGACACATAACTCCTTACACATTATTCATACATATGTTTTTGTAATGATTATTGGTAGAGACCTCACATGCCATCCTTTGTTGAACTGTTATGCAGATATCTGATCCGGGGCTCCCTGTACAACCCTATGCACCCGTTGTGCACTCTGCCAGTTGGTGCCAAGGGTCCCTGGTCACAGACATTTGTTTCCTGGATCCCTCCATAACATTCTTGAGTTAGACATGGAAGATGTTCTAATGAAGTAGTTTAGGTGACTAACTTATTTAAACCTGGATCTAGCAGAGGATACTAACCAAGCAGACTGCGAAAAGCTACAAAAGAATCTCACAAAACTGGGTGACTGGGCAACAAAATGGCAGATGAAATTCAATGTTGATAAGTGCAAAGTAATGCACAGTGAAAAACATAATCCCAACTATACATATAAAATGATGGGGTCTAAATTAGCTGTTACCACTCAAAGAAAGAGATCTTGGAGTCATTGTGGATAATTCTCTGAAAATATCCACTCAATGTGCAGCGGCAGTTCAAAAAGCAAAGAGAATGTTGGGAATCATTAAGAAAGGGATAGATAATGGGACAGAAAATATCATATTGCCTTTATATAAATCCATGGTATGCCCACATTTTGAATACTGCATGCAGATGTGGTCGCTCCATCTCAAAAAAGATGTGATGGAATTGGAAAAAGGTTCAGAAAAGGGCAACAAAAATTATTAGGGGTATGGAACAGCTTCCATATGAGGAGAGATTAATAAAACTGGGACTTTTCAGCTTGGAAAAGAGACGATGGGGGATATGATAGAGGTCTATAAAATTATGACTGGTGTGGCGAAAGTAAATAAGGAAGTGTTATTTACTCCTCATAACACATGAACTAGGGGGTCACCAAATGAAATTACTAGACAGCAGGTTTAAAACAAACAAAAGGAAGTATTTTTTCACACAACGCACAGTCAATCTGTGGAATTCCTTGCCAGAGGCCAAGACTATAACAGGGTTTAAAAAAGAACTACATAAGTTCATGGAGGATAGGTCCATCAATGGCTGTTAGCCAAGATGGGAAGAGATGGTGTCCCTAGCCTCTGTTTGTCAGAAGCTGGGAATGGGTGACAGGGAATGGATCACTTGATGATTACCTGTTCTGTTCATTCCCTCTGGGGCACCTGGCATTGGCCACTGTCAGAAGACAGGATCCTGGGCTAGATGAACCTTTGGTCTGACCCAGTATGGCCATTCTTACGCACGCGTCTCAGACTGCATTAAGATTGTGTGGAGAAGACGTTGCATGCTATCTGGGATATTTGTATAGGTGACCATTTGTGGGAGTATAAATTGCTTAAGTGAGCAAATGACATATATTCTTAATCCCCCGCCCCCATCCACTCAGAGTTCTGCTGTATGCATTCACTTGTTACTAATATCCCTTCTTAGAGACCCTTTCAGAAACCGAGAAACTCAAGCCTGGTCTACATTATGGGGGGGGGGAGGGGGAATTAATCTAAGGCCTGGTCTACACTTACCCCCCAATTCGAACTAAGGTACGCAACTTCAGCTACGTGAATAACGTAGCTGAAGTTCGAAGTACCTTAGTTCGAACTTACCTCGGTCCACACGCGGCAGGCAGGCTCCCCCGTCGACGCCGCGGTACTCCTCTCGTATAGCTGGAGTACCGCAGTCGACGGCGATCACTTCCTGGTTCGACTTATCGCGTCCAGACAAGACGCGATAAGTCGAACCCAGAACTTCGATTCCCAGCCGCCGAACTAGCGGCTGGGTGTAGACGTACCCTAAGTTACACAACTTCAGCTACGTGAATAACATAGCTGAAGTTGATGTACTTAGATTGACTTACCATGGTGTCTTCATCGCGGTGAGTTGACAGCTGCCGCTGCCCCGTCCACTCCGCCTACAGCCCTCACAGAGGTGGAGTACAGGAGTTGACGGGAGAGCGCTCGGGGTCGATTTATCGCATCTAGACTAGCTACGATAAATCGAGCCCTGCTGGATAGATCGCTGCCCGCCGATCCGGTGGGTAGTGTAGACATACCCTAACATCACTGCCAATAGGAGCAGCTGCAGCAGCAGCCAAAACATGTACCTTTGTACATTCTGAGAACTTCCTACAGTTTTGACTAGATTGACTCTGCCCTGTTATAACTGGTTGTTTGCTTCAAACTCTCGCTTCCTTACCCCCCCATCCCTTGTAGTATCTTCACCTCGGGCTCATTGCACCCCAGCCCTTCTCAACCCTTTCTTTTCCATGTCCCCTCTTCCTTGACTTTGCATTTGTTTTGTCCCCTCCTAACAGCACATACCTTAAAAAAAGTGGAACTAACGTTTGCTGGCATCATATTGTGTGTTATACTCTTTCCCTCACCTTATGTCTGTCTTGTCTATTTAGATTATAAGCCCTTCAAGGCAGCGACTGTCTACTTCTCTCTGTGTGTAGAGTACCTAGCAGAGTGAGGCCCATTCTTGATTGGGCCTTAGGCACTAACATAATAAACATTATTAATAATAATATTGCTTCAGAAATGTCTTCAGAGATGCTATCAAGTTGTGCTCAACATTTTATTTTAACTTTAGTCTCCAGTCTGCTGTCTCTTCTCTTCCACCCCTTCAAATGATTTTTTGCGATGTTTTTCTACCATTTTACCCCCTGTAAATTTGAATGCCAACAGCTCAGTATTTATGAGCGACATCACATTAACAAGTCTAAAAAGTAGTAATGAAGCTGATTAGTCACTATTTTATTCAGTGAGTGCTAGCTTTCTTGAAGTATTCAAGTGGTGAACTCTGTGGAAAATGTTAAAACAATACCCACTGTTTTAGGATTTCTTTCTCACTCTTTCAGGCTGGTTTTATCCAGCTGTCTGTTAACATTGCTTGTAGCACATGCACTTATATAGTAGCCCCATAAAATATCCCCCGAGGTAAACAAATTCATTTTATAGCAAAAGTTATTTGAATGCGTTTCTTCAAAGTCTGTGAGAAGTGACTGAAGCCGCAGTATTTCTGGATTATGTTTATGCAACTGCATTCAAGTTGCAAATAAATGGGTTGCAGTGATTTAACTGAACAGAATTTGGTCCATTGTTTATTGTATTGAATAGCATATTTGGTTACTTATTAAGGGTTTTGTTTTGGAGGTGTAAATCTACTGTGTCATGAAACAGGCCATTGTCAATGCTCTTGAACGAATGATTTGTGAATTCCGTTAGTACAGTGGAGGTGGAATTCAAACTGCTGTGTTGAATGACTTTTAGATGCTAATCTCTTCGATTTATGTAAGTAGAAGTAAATTTAGGTACTGATTTGTATTTTAATACCTGCAGATACATGCAGATTACATACTCTGTTACGTGCTAGGACTGTTCTGAAGTTTTTGAGGCTGAAAGATAGTGCTGGTATTTAGGCAGTGGCGTAGCCAGCTTCTAAGAGGAGGGGGAGCAAACATAAAAAAGGCGGCCCCCCTTGGCTCCTCCTCTGGCCGCTCCGGCCCCCCCATGGCTCCTCCTCCGGCCACCCCTCTCCTCCCCCCCATGGCTCCTCCGGCCCTGCTGTGCCACCCCCGTGGCCCCTCCCTCGCTCCTCCGGCTGCGCCCGCCGCCTTCCCATGGCTGCCAGCCGTGCTGCGGGCCGCCAGCCTGCGCACCCCCCTCGCTCCTCCGGCTGCGGCTGCCAGCCGCGCTGCGGGCCACATGCTGCGCCCCCCCTCCGGCTGCTTTTGGAAAGGCGGGGGAAGCGACTGCTTCCCCTGCACCCCGCTAGCTACGCTACTGTATTTAGAGAAGAATTTCTGACAGGCCTAAGTGGATAATCTAGTAAAGTGCCATACAATTTTGTCCAAACTAGTTGACTCTGTACTATTTATTTTTTAAAAAAGAGTCATGAGAGATTACGTACTGAAATGGGGATTAACATTTTTAAAATGAGCAGTACTGGGAACATGTCCTGGTCTGCTAACATCTTCTGGCCCTGACATACTGGGAAGAATCAAACCTTAAAATTGCGTAATTTTGCTTACTATTTTGCAGTTTTTCATATATTCTAGAAGACACCTTCTAGCCAGAGACCAAGATGAAAAATAAAATGAGGGATAACTAATGAAATCCATGTCCAATGCCCTGGTGCGGAGCCCAATCCCATTTGTCCCAGATACTGGAAGGGGAAAGGTGCTGGAATTCCAGTCACCATGCTCTGTCAGCTCAGGTGCCTTCTGCTTCTATATTTGTTTAAGGCTAGCAAGTGTCTGAAAGTCACAAAACCTCCCCATTACTCCTGCCTTTCTCTCCCTGCTGAAAGAGGAAAGTAACCTTTTTCTCTTCCTACACGGACTTGTAGCTGCTGGAAGCTAGGAAGTATGGTAAGTCTTTACCCATCCCCTGACCTCTTGGCTGCTGTGGGTAGCAGGGGATCCCTGACATTCTACATCTTCCGTAGTTTCCAATTTTTAGGTCATCCTCCTCTGTGTACATGTCTTTGCAGCTGTTCCAGGCTTACTGAAGCACAAGGCAATAACATTGATATGACCACAGTATTGTCATTTTCACTCTGCTGCTGTTTGGGAATGCTGTAGTAGTGGCAGAGACACCGAAATGGTCTTTCTGAACTGAAGAAATAGCACTGTATCATTTCATATTTGGCAAATCACAAACATGAGGGCTAGAAAGTAAAATATTTTTAAATAAAAGTCTAAAATAAGCAAAAAGTATTGGTTAGAGCTTGCCCACTTACTGGGCAAAGCTTCCCAACTCACTTCTGCTGAGAAGGTGAGTGGATTTACAAAACCCTGTTCATATTTGTGCTATGCTTGTACATAAATGGGGGTGGGGAGGGAGAAAGAGGAGGAAATTCTTAATATGTCTTCAAACATTGTAGGCAGCTACATCCAGCAGGCTTCAAAAAGTATGTACAATTCAGTAACCACTAACAGGAAGAAATACACATTTTCCACACTTTGCTAATTAATAAATCTATTGAAAAAGTCTGACGTGGCTAACTACTGTAATCCTGACCTGAAAGTTTTCCAAATGATGTTTAGCTGACTGCTAAATTCTGCCGACCTATGTTTATCAGTTTTAAAGAAATGGTTCTCCAGCGTCACGTTACGATGATGAGTATTTGTTTTACCTGGCATTCTTCTAATTAATATTTTTAATTATAATAATAGGCTGGACATATTACACTAATTCTGTGTAATTTTTTTCCAGCCTCATTGAGTAACCTAGTCTGTTTGGGAGAGACATTCCCCTGGCTTTGTAATCACTGAGTATGAGGCTCTGTCAAGGATACATACCTTCGAAGGAAAGGAAATTGCTATATATACCTGTAACAGGAGTTCTCTGAAGGTCATTTCTTCTATACATCTACATTTCCCCTCCTAGCTCCCCATGAGAGTTAGGATTTTTGTTATCCCTTTGATACTTAGAAAAGGAACTGGCAGTTAACGGCTGAGATGTGCTATGTATATTTATATGTCCATCCGCCTGAGCACGAGGCATGTGCATGGACTGCCTCACTGTCAGAGGATGTTAAACTACACTGGGCTAGCCTGTCAGCTCTCAAGGACATGAGATGGGGTGCAAATTTATAGTGGAACCTTCCTTTAGAGAATTGCATTTACAGGTAAGTAATTTTCCCTTTAAAAGTGCTAATGAGCCAAAGTGTGCATTTTTATATAGACTACTACATTTAAATAAAAATATTATTTGGTCTTGAGCCCCCAACCCTCCTCTTGGTTGAAGCATTAAAATAGGGTCAGACCAGCCATTCAAAAACCAGTTACTATATAGTTTCACAGGCCAGTTCAAAGAATAGAGAAAATAGAAAATGACCCTCTTTACATGTATTGAAATATTTATTCTTACATTGCTGCCTTTTAAATGAAACTACAAATCTAAGATTGGTGTTTTTATTTTAACTGTTCAGAACTCAAATCATATTAATAATGTGTTAGTAAACATGTCTGATTTCAGCAGATCTTGCTTATGCTGCGTGTGTGGATAAGTATACATACAGACACACACAGGTTCACGATCAACAAATATGAGAATTTTTAACTTATTTTAGTATTTAAGTGCGCTAATGTGCAGGACAAGCCTCTCTTTTTACCTATTTTTTGTATGAAATAAAAAAAATGGCAAAAAGCCAATATGTTAAACTAATAGAAAAAAGTACACCTCTACCCCGATATAACGCTGTCCTCTGGAGCCAAAAAATCTTACTGCGTTATAGGTGAAACCACGTTATATCGAACTTGCTTTGATCCGCCAGAGTGCGTAGCCCTGCCCTCCCTCCCCCGGAGCGCTGCTTTACCGCGTTATATCCAAATTCATGTTATATTGGATCACGTTATATTGGGGTAGAGATGTATCTAGTGACTTCTGCTGATGAGTCAAAACAAGTTTAAAACAACCTGAGGTGCAGGCCTCTCTTTGATACATTAATGCTTAGTGTTGATTTACAGCAGTGGAAGTTATATTTTAGTACCTTTGTAGACAGTAGACATTTTGGGGTGTACTCTTTAAACTGCTGGATTGATGTTGATACTTTACTGGTTTCATTTAGCACTTGGTCACATGAGTCTCAAATGTTTAAATACACAGCTATCACAGTAAATATATAGAAAATGGTATACCTTAGGCTTATTACTATATGTTTTGGTGTTTGAATCTTAATACTGCATATTTTTTCCAAATGCCTGTTACTTTATATTGAAAATATCTTACTACAAGGATACATTTCTCATTGCTTAAGTAAGATATGAAACATTTGTAAAGAAACATCCCAGGGATGGGGAAAACTCTAAGAAAACAAATTTGTGATATGGAGAAAACAAATGTTCTGAGGACAGTACCAATAGTTAATACTGGCTAGATTACCCCATTCTGAGAGTACACTAAAGGGAGTGGTTACGTAGGTGGTAGTTACCAAACTGTGTTGAATACTTAGCTTCAACTGAATTGTTAACACCATGCCTTCATTTGCAGGAACCGAATCATAGGTTGTCTGCTTATCTTTACATTCTACATCTGCCATATTTTTTTGCTTGCAGTCCTCACTGTCTTGTCATTACTTTGTCAGTACTTCTGGTCCAAGGAACTGTTGCCTTCTCAAGGGTATAGTATAGTCAGTGTTGCTGAGTAAATCACAGGACCTAGAGTTTTCAAATCAGTACAACTATCCTTCTCTTGAAAACCCTGCTCAGAAAATAGTGATCTTCCTTTGAGAAAGGGGGTACTAAAGATTATTTCCCAAACAAGGCATACCATTTATTTTATTAATGCTTGACATGTTCAGTTAGTCTGTTAATGATTAAATTTGTAAAAAGGAGGACCTAGGAGAACTGCATATACCATATACTCTACAGTCCTATGTGAAAATAGTTAAATGTCAAAACATGGTCTTACACATTTCAATTTTTAGCTCACTTCTTTATATAGTTGATTCTAAAGATTTGCAGCAATGTACCCCAAAGCTTCTCCTAAATTATTTATTTCTTTTGGGTCACCTTATTTATTGACTGTAATTGATATGTACAATGTACACCATATCCCAAAATTGACTGTTTAGTTTGAAAAACTATCACAGATAACTAAGTTTTTATACAGTCATGTAACAGTGATCAGTGTGATATAGTTAGTATCAGAGCTACACAGTTATAATGTCAAAAATTGTTGAAATTGCTGCTTATACTGATTGGTTATACTGTGTACCTAGTACTGGGAAGTGTTTTACTATTTTTAATCTCAAACCATATCTTAAGTATTGGTCGTTTCTGGAAAGAGCCCTAGTTCACAAGGTGTTGACACTGGAGGTTGGGGGCAGGAGGGTATCTTTACCAGTTTTGGCTTGAAGACACACAACTGAATTTGGTGCATACACAAATGTGCCCGTAATTTCCCCCCTCAAACATTTACCTTTGCTATGAAAAAAGCTGTGCACTGGAGGAACCTTTTGAGTATTGGTATGCATATGAGCATTGTCAGCATCCCTCTGCTGTGTCTCCTGTGTAGACGCAAGAAGGATTTCAAAGTAGAGCAGGGTTACCCAGGCCAGTTGTGCAGTCCCCCTGTTTTTGGTTGATATTTTGATACCTTTCCTAGATATTTAGATTTGTTATTTCCATCTTTGCTACTGTCTTTTTCTGTGGCCTAGGACAAATAACTATGGCCAGAATTATCAAACTTGGATGCCAAAATATTGGTACAGACGCTCCCTGGGTTATGCAAACGCAACTTACGGAAATCCACACTTACGGAAAAAGTTCCGTAAGCTTTTTTTTGGCGTAGTTGTCGGAGATAGGTTCCAGACTTATGCAAAATTCAGCTTATGCAAGGCATTCCGGAACGGAACGCTTGCGTAAGTCGGGGAGCTTCTGTATTTACAGATTTTCAGTTACCTAAACATCTTCAGCTCCCACCTGATGCAGTTCTATTAAAGAGCAATGACTTCAGTGGGAGTTGTGCATGCTCAGTAACTCTGAAATGAAGGGTATATTCATAAATAGCTTATAAAAAGTTAACATATTAATCTATGTTGTAAGCATGTTACAGACGTGTAGTACAAATGATGAGCACAACAGAAGATGTTATAATTGATTAGAAGAAACCTGTTGGGCTTCTTAACAGTTTAAAATAATTGATTAGCCATTTATTAAAATATTTAATAATTATTAACCTTTTAGAACCTAACTTTTCCCCTTAATACAGGCTGACCAAATGATTATTTTTACTTGTTAACTATATGTGGCTATTGGAGAATTCCGACTTTAGAATATTCATGATTCAAATTCAGAATATTAGAAACATTATTTTTATTTTGTGACATTTAAACAATTAACAGCAATTTATAATGTTTTTGTAGCAAAGTAGGTAACTGAGAAGCAAACCTAGCACTAAAATACATTTGTTTTCATGCTAATTTTTGGAGCTACAAGGTTTGTTGCAGATAGGAATTGTTCCAGTAATCTGCCCAGCACTCCTGCAGGGGGTGCTATGTGTTTTGGCTTTTGTAAATTTCCTGGATGAAAGCCTGCCTTTCATTTGTTGCCTTGCTGGTCCAAATCATTGTATTTTGCAGAATGCAAAGTGAACCTTCCCAATGTCTTTTTATCAAGTTGAATTGTGCAGCGTACATCGTGCTTGGAGCAAAATGGTATGGACTGGCAGGGAAAGGCATATGGAGAAAGAAGCACTCTGCAGTGCCTTCTGTGAAGTGTCCTTAAAGAGACACCATCAACTTAAAGAATCACCTTATTCTGAATTTTTTTAGTTACTACAGTAGAACCTCAGAGTTAAACACCAGAGTTACGAACTGACCGATCAACCACACACCTCATTTGGAACAGGAAGTATGCAATCAGGCAGCAGTAGAGACAGGTGGGGGGGGAAAAAACAGCAAATACAGTACTGTGTTAAACGTAAGCTACTAAAAAAATAAAGGGAAAGCAGCATTTTTCTTCTGCATAGTAAAGTTTCAAAGCTGTATTAAGCCAATGTTCAGTAGTAAACTTTTGAAAGAACAACCATAACATTTTGTTCCGAGTTACAAACATTTCCGAGTTACGAACAACCTCCATTCCCTAGGTGTTCATAACTCTCAGGTTCTACTGTATTGATACGAGTAACACCAATGATTACAATAAATGAAAGGGAAACATTTTCCCACTACTTTTGAATTTACTCTGGGCACTTCACAGCACTTTCTTCGTAGTCCGTTTCACTGTTTGTCCTGTATAAATGACTTCCTCCTGTTTGCCTTTGTTTTCCACACAACAGAAAAGAAAAACTTGTAAAATTAAGAAATATGATTGCAAAAATTGACAGGGAGACTCAGGGTATGGTGTGGTACTTGAAACTACTTATAATTGTTTTGTTTTTGTTTGAATAGATTTCAACGTAATGTCCCTTAAAAAAAATCTGCATCTACCATAGCGGGGATTTTATCTATTTGGGGTTTCTGGGTGCTACTGTAATACAAATACTAAATAAGTAGGCTAATCATCACCCTAATCACGCTACTTGCATGTTGCATCTCTTTTTCTATCTCTCTTCTTATGTCCTGTCTTTCATTTTTAAGCTCTTTTGAACCAGAGCAACAGTGTGGTTGGAAAGCACTTACCACTTTGTGTGACTGTTACCACAATATAAATAGTAAATATTTATCTAGTAGATACCATAGCCCAGCCAACTTGTGACACATTCTTCAACACAATAGCATTACCATCTCTTGGTATCTTTTGACTCATTATATCCTAAACATAAGTCTTCAGTATGAAAAGCTATTTGTACTGGTATGAAAGCTATTTTATAAATCTGTAAACAAAAGTAAAATAGGATATGTTTTCTTTAGCCATGTTTTTCACTTACACTGTCAATTTATGATGAAGATAGATAAATTACAAGCCAGACATTCGAGGCAGATCCAGCAATCCTGTGTAAAACTACTCTCCTGTTGAGGAAAATTACTTTTATTATCTTCAGCTGAAGCCAGCTTATTGTTACAGCCTTACCGAATTCACAGTCGTTTTAATCAATTTCACAGTCATAGAATTTTAAGAATCATAAATTTCATGATTCAGCTATTTAAATCTGAAATTTCACAGTCTTGTAATTGTAGGAGTCCTGACCAAAAAGGAGTTCGGAGTGGGGAGTGGGGGTCACAAGGTTATTGTAGGGAGGGTTGTGGTACTGCTACCCTTACTTCTGCGCTGCTGCTGGTGGTAGCGCTGCCTTCAGAGTCGGGCAGCTGGTGGCTGCTGGCCAGGAGCCCAGTTCTGAAGGCAGAGCTGGTGCCAGAAGCAGCGCAGAAGTAAGGATGGCATGGTATGGTATTGCCACCTTACTTCTGTGCTCCTCCCTGCAGAGTTGGGCCCTCAGTCAGCAGCTGCCACTCTCCGGCCACCCAGCTCTGAAGGCAGCAGCGTAGAAGTATAATTGTGGCATGGTATAGTATTGCCATTCTTCTGCGCTGCTGCTGGCGGGACGCTGCCTTCAGAGCTGGGCAGCCGGCCAACAGCTGCCGCTCTCCGGCCGCCCAGCTTTGAAGTGCAGAAGTAAGGGTGGCAATACCGTGACACCCCCCCCCCCAAATAACCTTGCAACCCCCCTGCAACTCCCTTTTGGGTCAGGACCTGCATTTTGAGAAATGCTGGTCTCCCCCATGATATCTGTATAGCACAGGCTAAAAGCACACAAAAGACCAGATTTCACGGGGGAGACGAGATTTCAAAGTCCATGGTGCATTTTTCATGGCCGTGAATTTGGTAGGGTCCTACTTATTGTGGATCATAATTGAGTAGATGTGTTCCTAATTCCCCACAAATGTATTTCATCTGGATTAATTTTTCTCTAAAATCACCACAGTGCTAGGCCGTAAGAGTCAAATCAACAGACGTAAGTTAAGGGAGAAGTATATCAGCTGCTTTTCACTTCTTAATAGAATAGATTTCAATTTTTTTTAAGGCAAACATGATAGCTTAAGAAGTGGGGTTTCAGTAGTGCTTTGAGAATAGTTAATGTAAATAAATGGTTAATTTAGTGGTGACTCCATCTATTTTAATATGGAGTCCAAGTGGGCGTAATACCTCCAGTCCAGTGGCTTTCTCAGGTTTATATTGTCTTTTGGGTACCTAACAGGTAAAATATCTTCTCCATCAGTGTTGTTTTATAATATACAACTGTTTGGGCTGTATTGCTGATACTAATTTGAATTAATGTACTTAGCACAGCAGCTGACCAGCTTTCATAGTTCTCTTTGCTGACTACAAGGTTGTGCTGTATCATTTGTACAGATGAAAACAGTGCCTTCCCTGAAGAGCTCACAGTCTAACATGACTCCTTTGTCAACTTTCTTCAAATATTCAAAGCTCAAAATAAAAATATTGAACTACCAAGTTAAGTTTTATATTCAAAACAGTCATATTAAACTTAAAACATGCTGCAGCTGAAGAGTAAATCTCAACATGCACTTGCTTGCCTTACTCAATTAGCTTTTTTGGTCAAGGGGCAAATATTTTAAAAATGCACTTCACTACTAAAACCCAATTTCTTCTTTTAAAAACCTGTTTAGTGTCTGTTGTCATATACTCCGTCAAGGAGGATAGGCCACTGGGTCAACATTTACTGACCTTTCTATTCTCTGGCTTGGGGCATGAATCTTTCTGTTTATGTACGTCTTGGCTAGTAGCTGTGACACAAGCTGTAGGATAAGCCAAACACCTTTGGAAAAAAACCCTAACATTTAAAAAGCTTCCTTTCCTTACTGCTAATTTTTAGAGTAGTTAAGTTCTGAATGCATATTTGTTGCACTTCCTATAAATAAAGTTATGTATGCATTTTCCCACTAAACTGTCTATTTCAGCGACTTAAAACTTTCTCAGAATATTACCCATGGGATGATATTTGCTTGGGATTTTTTTTTTAAAACTAGAGCAAAAGTTGTGCAGCCATTATCCAGTTTGCAGAGTGTGGAAAAAATTACACTTTTTTTTAATCAAAAAATTGTTTAGCAGATTTAGAACAACTCTTGCACCTCAACAGGAAGCTGTAGAAATTTGAAATTTCATAATGATAATAGTCTACAGGCACTAAACCTCTTCATATACCAATGTTTATATCCACTCTTTTTACAAATTTATTCATGCTCTGATCCTGCAGTTGATGGAGTGCAGGTGGACTCCTGTGCTTGTACAGAGTCCCATTAAAGTCAGTTGCAGGATTGGGGCTTTTATATACCCCTTTTAAGTGTCCACAGCTTTGAAAAGTGGGGGGAATTACGAACTGAGTCTAGCCATAGCAAAAGTGACTTTGCCTGCTTATGCCTAGGCATTGCAACATGCAGGATATGCAAAGTTACCTACCGTTCTGAGATCTCTTCATAACAATTTGATTGAGCCACTATGAATTGAGAAGGGAACGTTGTACTGAACTGAATGTTCTTAAGAACACTGAAAACTAAACTTTTTAGAAAACCTTTTGTTAAGGAGGAAGGATGGTCTTGTGGCTAAAACAGTGGACTATGACTTAGGAGATATGGGTTCAGGTCCCAGTTCTGCTCTAGACTTCAGTTGTTACTTTCTTATATTTCTTTCCTTCAGAGGGAAGGAGGTACTCAAAGGGGCTGTATATGTAGCTGGACTCCAGAATCTTGACCAAATATTCAAACTTGTGTGCACCTGTGCCTAACTATGGATTTTGGATCCTACTTAGAACATTTTGTTTCTAATGTGCGGAATGCTTGTGTAATGGTCTTGTTTAAGATTGATTTATAACTCTGCTCTCTAGACCAGTTTTACCTGATTCATATATAAATTTGCACAGTTTTCAAAACATTAGCTGAACAAGAATGAAAAACACACTTGAAAAATGAGTTGATTTAGGTAAATTGAATAATGGAAGAAATATAAAATACATTTTTTTCAAAGGCATAGAAAGAGCGCAAACCTTTGTCTTTGTTCCACTTTTTGCCTTTAATATTGCTATTATAGCTATTATTAATAGCCATCAGGTAACCCATAACAACATTGTTACGTATACAAAGTTCAGGCACAATATTTCTGAGATGGAAATTCTTGAATTTTAAATAGAACACAAGACTGAAGTAAGTGGCAAATGGCCTGTGGGGTAGAAACAAACCTAAGTTACATTTGTTTGCCAAATAGTGAGCATAGACAAAATACATGCATCGACTTGTCAATATCAAACATGAGCATAGAATAGCTGGAACAAAACAGATTTCCAAAGGAACAATTCAGTACATTTCTCACTAGGAGATTTTTTTAACATGATTTTAGAACTCTCTACAAAAGTATAAACAAGTGTGATGGGCATACCAAAGAACCTCCAATGCCTTCATGTGGAAGACACTTGCAATATTGAATCCCTAGTTGAAATGCCAAATTAAAATTTCACTTTCATTTTGTCACCAGTTTTTCTAGCTTGTATGGGTTGATCATCTGTTGTGCTAAAATGCTTTTCTTTCATCATGGTCATGGCCCTTCTGTTTTTTGACTTGTAGAACACAACTGAATCTGCAGGAGCAGCTGAGACCTTGGCTGATGTACCTGAACATGTGCTTAAAGGACTTCCTGAGGAAGTGAGGCTTTTCCCATCTGCTGTTGACAAGGCACGGCTTGGTAAGTGCTGTAACTGTGAAAAGATAATGGAGAAATTAGAAGACAAAAATAACACATTCTGGCAGCTATGGAAAGTGAAGCATTAAAGTAACAAAGAAATGGCGCAGTCAGCGTGAGTTTCCCCATTCCTCAAAGAAAAAACAAACGGGAAGGAAACTAAAATGGGGTGGGAAGTTAAATAAAACAGAGTGTGAATTATGAAAATGCTTGTTAAAGGACAAAGATTGCAATTGTGTAGCAATGAGATTTTGTGTTTGTAGTGGAAAAAGCCTTTTTTATGCTTTCTTGTTCTGCATCATGCATTTTATCAGATCAGAAGTGACATTTAATAGGTATCGAGTGTTCCACCAGTTAAACTTGCACTGGTAAATTCTTCACAATCTAGAGTTATGATTTTCCTCTCTGTGTTGCTTGTGAGTCCTTCTCCACAGTCGCCCTTTTGGACACCTTCTACTTGTACCACTGGTTTGTACATAGTAACTCAGATAAGTTTTTCACTTTTATTGTGACAACTTGATTCCCAGATGGAAAGTAAAGGCAAACTTCTGTTGAGCTTATGATGAATGATCCACAGTGGATTGGCTAGCAAGGTCTCTGTGAGAATGACCCGTCACTGCACTTCTTCCACAGACCATGCTTGTCTGCACTGAATGAACATGCATTTTATTTGCCTTTCTTCCATTATTGTACGTAAAACAGGTGAAAATGCGTTTTTCCTAGAACTGTCTTCAAATAACTTTATAAGTTCTTTAACAAGTTAAACAACCCTGGCATATGGATCTTTACTAACTATATTAAAAAAAGACACCAAGATAATATAGTAAGGTAGCAGTTCTCAACCAGGGATCCAGGGCCGCCTAGGGGGCCTTGAGCAGGTTTCAGGGGGACCTCCAAGCAGGGCCAGTATTAGACTCGCTGGGGCCCAAGGCAGAAAGCTGAAGCCCCAGTCCGAGCCCCGCCATCCAGGGTGAAGCTGAAGCCTGAGCAATGTGGGGGCCCCTGTGGCACAGGGCTCCAGGTAATTGCCCTGCTTGCTACCCCCTAATGCCGGAACTGGCTTTTATATGCAGAAAACCAATTATTGTGGCACAGGTGGACCATGGAGGTTTTATAGCATGTTTGGGTTTGGGGGGCGGGAGGGGGCTTAGAAAGAAAAAGGTTGAGAACTTCTGTAGTAAGGTATTGTGAATATGATCAGATAAACAGGAGGGATTGGAGTGGTCACCTTTACCTTACTGTATAAAGACTGGGATAATGGATACAAGATAAGATGGGGAAATGCCTGAGTTCAGTGTATGGTACTAAGTAGAGAGTTCTCTTCCTTTCCCTTTTGTCAGTTGTACATTGAAATCCTGAAATAAATTACTGTAGTGTAATTCCAAAGTTCACTCCACTGAGGTCAGTGTAGTTGCTTTAGATTTTCATTGGTATCATTGTATGCAGAATTTTACTTTATGTCTACAACACAAATAGCATTTGGTTTTTATTCTGAACTGGTCTGAGACAATGGAGGTTGTTGCTTGTGTGTGTGGGCTGTCTGTATACCATTAGCTGAATAGTGTGCTTAACTGAAACAGTGCAGAAAATGGTTTGACAAGCGGTTTGTGTAGCTTTATAGAAACTTACCATAAAATCTTGCATACAGCAGTAAGGGGATTCAATGCTTTTACCTGGTGACGTGATACGAAGGTTTCAGAACAAAATTTTTTAGATAAATACCATTTTTCATCCTTCTGAAATAGATTCTGCAATTCTGCTTACGTTACAAATTCTATTGCTTTAATTAGATAGAGATAATAGTATGGTGTGTGTGTGTGTGTGTGTCAGAATATCGCCTCTTTTGCTTCATTTCCTTCATAAGACCACCTCTTTTCCTCTTCACCATCCCAACAGTTGATCAGTTAGGACATTCCAGCTAGTAGTCTCCAGATTTGAACTCTGATCAGTAGAGACACTGTTCTCATTTGTGAGTAAGGAAACTGGTCTGGAATTCGCTTGCCATTCCTTTGGTTCAGCAAATCTGGAGTTTATTCATCTGTTAGGTCTATAAATTTACTCAAGTCTTTCATGGGTAAGTTTCTTTCTGGGCTCGGAGTTGGCTTCATAAGCTGACTTTGAGTAAATTTTTATTTCTTGTCTGTTCTCTTGATATTGTAAATGCTCCCTGAAGTTAGTTGGCATGTATTTGATAAACTTATGAAATTTGAAATGTTTAAGAAAGCTATTTGTCAGAAATAAAGTAGACTAATTACAGTTACTGATTTAACTCTCCAGGTGTCTGGGCAACAAAGTCAATTTTAAAAGGCAAAAAATTCGGACCATTTGTTGGTGACAAGAAAAAAAGATCCCAAGTTAAGAACAATGTATACATGTGGGAGGTAAGACACAGCTGGTAAAGGAAGTAGCCAGGTATAGTTAAATGATTATTTTCTATTTGACGTTTAATTTTTGTCAGACAGTATAGATATTGATCATTGTGTATGATTATTTAAATCAGAACTATTTCCTTTTCAGAAAATATGCTTTGTTGAAACTACAGATTAGACAGCAATTGTTTTGAATTACACAGCTAAAACCGTGCCATTGTCATTGATAAAATATTAAGTAGATGTTTTGTAAAGCAACATGAAGTATGTTAAGCACTGCTACTGGGCCCCAACTTCTTGCAAAATGGTCTGTTGCTGATCAGGCTTGGCTTCAGATGGTTGGCTCCTGCAAGGTACTGCACTTCTTGATGAGAGTTGAGTACCCTCAACTCCCACTGAAGTCAGTGGAAGTGAAAGGAGCTTGGCATCTCTCAGGAGGGGTTTGGCACCTCACATGATTTCTCTCTTACAGCATACAACATGTATGGTAAGGCTACATCTTTACTTGCAATTTTCAGGAAATCTCAACTACTGAAGTACCACCTGTGCAGCTCCACTGGCTTGGCAGCAGTGGGGAGCGCTTGTCTAGTGTTCACCATCACCTTGTCTAGCTCTGCTCGGAACAGATCTAGATCAACTAAACCAGTGCTCCCACCATTGCTATGGTTGTTGGAGCCACAGTGGTGGGAGATTTCCCAGAAATTGCCAATGTAGACAAGATCTTGTGACGGCAAATAAAACCATTTTGACATTTGTCAAAGCAGTATGATCAGACTTGTCTTGAAATCATATACATGCGTAAAAAGGAGGAAGCATTTGTCACTGTAAATAAAATAGCATAACTACAAGATCCTATTATAATTTTGGACAAATTAGTATTATTTTTAAAATGTACATTTGACATTTAACACTTTTCTCCAATTAGATGCAGTATACGCAGCTAAAATGATACTGCAGTGTTATTTTTTTTGCTGCTCCATTTATTCTAATATTTGTAAATGTGAAATCTGTTTTAGAATGGCAGAACGGCTTTTTTTGTCAAAAATAAACAGTGAAATCAAGCATAGTCTCACAGCCTGTAGGAAGAATATCACAAAATACTCCAGTCTTGTAAAAATCAGAATACCTTGATTCAATATGTTTAAACTGTATAGCTGTTTCTTTGATAATAAATTATACTGGTGCACAAATGCTGTGTTATGGAAGAATACCTACGGATAAAAACTCCGTAGAATGCTTTACAGACCGTTAGTCTGAGTAGCAATTTACACTATAAGAATGGACATACTGGGTCAGATCAATGGTCCATCTTGCCCGGTATCCTGTCTTCTAACAGTGGCTAATGCCAGATATTTCAGAGGGAATGAACAGAACAGGGCAATTATTGAGTGATCCATCCCCTATTGTACAGTGCTACCTTGGCAGTCAGAGGTTAAGGACATCAAGAGTATGGGGTTGTGTCCCTAACCATCTTGGCTTACAGCCATGAACTTATCTAAGGATTTCATTTTCGAATCCTGTTAGTTTGGGCCTTCACAACATCCCCCGGTAATGAGAAATAATGTTTATAATTGTACAAAAAGGAATTAATTTGAACACTATCATTTATGTAACTTAAAACACAGACCTCAGATGTGTGTGGCTGTCCTCATGTAATGTATCACATAGTACTTTCAGAAGAACTCAGGTATTTGTACAACAGGATATAGAGGAATTTAGAGAATTCCAAATAATTTTAAATCATCTTTCATTTGAAGATACTGTCGCAGTGTATAGAATATTTAGAGAGCACATTTCTGTGCCTGTTTCACCATTTTGGGTAAATCGGACTACAAGCGATTTTCACTTCAAATCCCTCTGTCTTCATGAAGGCGATAATTTAGGGACTTGTAATAGATCTATTAAGAGATAGTAGGAAGTAATAAGATCATTGACAGGTGTGGATGGGTCCATGGGAGGCATTGAAAGTGTACAATGTTGGAGAAAAGCTACCTTGAAATTTTAGACTAGTGGGCAAACTTGAAAGTAGGAACAGCAATTTTTAAGTACAATATGCAGCTGTAATCCCTCAATAGTAATGCTGAGAATTTATTAAACAATGAACAATAGAAATCCGTGCTAAAAGTAAACCTAGGCTCTGAAAAGAGATTTTTCAGTTCAGTTGTGTTTTTAAATTAGAAGGCTAATTTGGTGACCGTACAAAGCATTAAAATACAATATGGAAATCTGTAATCTTCCCCAGAGTCTCAAGGTAAGAGGTAAATCTATAACATGAATACCTTCTGTAGGAAACTTAGTGGTGGGAAATTACCAGATAGGCACTGTAGCTCCATTAAAAGCCATTCTGTTTGCTGTAACATTCTTACATGTTAAAATTATTTTAGGAGACACTTTGGTTTGTTCATTTTTCAAGTAGTTCATAACTATTCAAGTCTGAGTTTCATTTTGGCAAGAAGGCAGAGTTAAGACTGCTGTAGAGGGAACGAGTAAGGGACTGTTCATTATACTGCCCTAAAGAGTTTATAAACTGTTTAGACTGTGCAACGAGTGGGTGTTACAAACAAACTGAAAGAGTCGGGGGAAGGATGGATAATAGTGATAGTAGCACATTATTTAATAGACTTGCTATGTGCACATTTTACAGATTTCAAGAAACCGATTTTAATTATATCAATAATCCCTGTTGGCCACCTGCCTAATAAAATAAAACTAACTATGAAGCACTGTGTGTACACATGCACGCACACACACATCAAGCTAGTTGTTGAACCTTGGCACAGAAATGGACCTAGAATGGTAATTTCCCATATAAGCAAACTAACAGCCAGTAGAATCAAAATAATTCAAGTAGAATGCCTGATAAGCCATCAAGTGCCTCTAGACATTACAAGAGGATACTACAATCCAATGTATCTCAGACTTAGATCTAGTACAAGTACAGTTAATAAGATGAAATCAGTCAGGTAAATTATTTACCTCAGCTGCACGTTTTTTCTCTCTATCGCATAATGAAAGTTCATACAGCAAAAACCTCTTACACCAAGTAAATTACCAATTCTATTTGACAATTACATCTTGTATTAATTTGACATTTCTGAACCACTTGTTATAAAGTGATCTACTTTGCAATGCAGGTAATAAAAGGGTCCAGGGTCAGACTTTAAAACAGTTACAGCTTGCTTTTTAGTACCGGTTTAGCAGTTGAAAAATGTAGATTGAAAAGAGATTTGTAGTCTGCAGCAGTTGGCCCCCATACTCATATTTACCAACTCTCTCACATCTATAAACCATTCTAGCATCTTAACTGGAACAAGGTAAATTGTGAAAGAGGGTGCTGCTCAGCAGTGGATCTTTAAGAAAGGTCCAAAAGGCTGCAAAAACAAAACAAAATAGCAAAGCTAACAAAAAGAACACTCAGGCTTTTCAAACTGAAGTCATCTGGAGAAAGGGGGAGACCCTTGAAGTCAGTATCTCCATCTAGTTAATAATTAGCAGAACTTCTGGCAAAGTGGGCATTTCTGAATCAGCTCTGTATGGTATAGCTCTGTGTCTGTGTGCTCAGAGCCTGGCTGAAGAAAGATTGTAGATGTTTTCCTTTCTTGGAGGAGAAGGCAGCTAAAAGTGGCATTACTAGAAATCCCATGGAAGAATGGCTATCTGCTGATGAGCCCAGAATTTGAGGCACGTTGTGCCGAGCCATCTAGATCCTGCCCAGCAGGAATTCTGTTTAGTCACAGCATCCTAGAGAGGTGCAAATGCTGTTTCCTTGCCCACTGTGGACGAGACTTAAAAGAACGTCAGTACAGTGAAGACTGGTTGAAATAATAAGTAACCTAGTTATGTTTGGCCCTGCATTCCGTATCTGCTAGGTCTTCCATACTGGGATTGCACTCCCTAACAATGTTACATTGCGCTGCTCTTCCATTTTAACTACACAGACTGTTTTTATAATCCTGATCTGTGGAAGAGTTTACTTTCACAGATGTCAGGATTTGGTGCACTTACAAGCACACTCCTAGAAATCAGCTGATGAAATCTGAACACTTAACAAGGACAATGTTCACTCTTTTTCTATCTGTGGTATAACGAGAAGACTAACAAATGTGCAGACATTTTTGGCAGATTCTGCTGGGATTTTACCCTCAGTCATCAAAACCTTATAGTTTGTTACAAACCAGCATGGTGTGGGCACCACAGAACTAATACCCTTTAG
Source organism: Terrapene triunguis (assembly GCF_002925995.2). NCBI lineage: Eukaryota > Metazoa > Chordata > Testudines > Emydidae > Terrapene > Terrapene triunguis. The sequence goes on from NW_020665065.1 coordinate 13,042,140, forward strand.
TAAATGGTCCCTGTTTTAAGGAACTTTGGAGGGAGGTATACTTTCAAATGACGATATGTAAAATATTGGGGAGGAACAAAAATGTATACTTCGTGTTTCTAAACTAAACATCAGAAATGATTCAAATGATGCAACACCATGCAGCAAAATGGAAAACTCGGGGTGAAAGCTGGCTTTGGGTTTGTCATTCAGGCTTTGCAAAGATACTAATTGAAGCTTCAGAATAAGCCACATGTCTTTTCACTGTGTAGTATCCCCCTAGCCAAAGTATTTTTGAAGCTGAAGAAAAGATGCCATATTGAAAATTTTAGAAATTTAGAAAGAGGATTGGCTCATTACTAACAATTTTTCACCCAATCTATGCTAAAATATCCAGTTATTGTTTTTACCCCATCCATATCTTCCCTCACCTCCTCCCATTGTTTGTCTGTTTTGCTGACCTTTTATGTCTTTTACAATTACACAGTGTATATTCTTTGGAGCCAAGTCCATTGCTTATTTATATACTTGAGCAGTGCTTAGCCTAATGGTGCCCTGACGTGGCTGAGACCTTTTGGTGCTGCTGCAGTATACATAACTACTAGAGAACCCATCATCATTCATGCTAAATATATGGACAAACAAGTAGTTCTTACAATTCAGTTTACACTAAAACAACACCATTTTAAAAAAGCGGGTTTCAGTTAGCAGGTCTATGCTGTAGCTAGGGCCCAGGTCATTTGTTTTATTTAAATGAAGACTAGACATTCCCTGGCTTTAACAAAAGGAAAACATTTTAACAAAGTTATGCCCCATTTCCAGGGGTGGCACACCTCTAGCCTCTGAAAAGGGGTTATTTTAAAATGCTCTTTGAATAGCAGTGCCACAGGCCTTGTATAGCACAGGTGCAGGCATTTTTGCCATTGACATCTGACCCTATGCCTGGTAGACAATAGCACTTGCACTGTTGCTAGTACACCTCTACCCCGATATAACGTGACCCGATATAATACGAATTTGGATATAACGTGGTAAAGCAGTGCTCCGGGGGGGCTGTGCACGCCGGTGGATCAAAGCAAGTTCACTATAACACGGTTTCACCTATAACACGGTAAGATTTTTTTGGCTCCCGAGGACAGCGTTATATCGAGGTAGAGGTGTATTGGGAGAACTGTGCTGTGCTAAACAGTGCAAAAAGCCAGGGCCTAAGAGAGCTTGGGGGTGGAGAAAAGACGCGTTACAATTCCTAGATAGAATTAAGAGAAGTAGAAGCAAATACTAAGTTTAAACAAACTTCCAGAATCTATCTGTACGTTTCCTTTCTTCTTTTTCTATTTGTAGCATGTGTGTGTAAATCTTTCCCCCAAAATTTCTGTGTGAGTAGCCTAGTACTTGTACTCTACAATCCACTATGTGTATCGAGGTAGGAAAAACAATTTTAAATAAAGAAAAAGATGTCTCCAGCTTCAAAAAATGGTTATTGCTGTAGTTTGGAAAGAATGTACGACAACCCATGATACCCTTATAGACCTCTATCTTTGATTCGAGTAGTAAATGTGGTTGGCATATAGCATATCTTAAAAGCAAAGAGGATTTATATGTTGGCTGAAGACAGATCACTTGTCAGTGAACTGATTTTATTACAAGCTGTCTTTGATACGTTAAAGATAATTAAATGGAGTTACAACCCACTTGAAAACAATTTATACAGGATCTTGGAATATCAAACACTTCAAACCTGTAGCTGGATAGATTTTTATAAAAACTCAGAAGATCGCCTTCACATGGTAAAATGGTACTTTATCCACTAAAACAAGATAAAAAGTAAATTATTTTAACTTCCAACTTTTCTGATGTTTACTTTTTTCAATCCATCAAATGTGGAGAATAAAAGTTAATGCATAATGATCTAACATTTAATAGGCTTTTTTAATAAATCATTTAAAGAATTATTCCTTGAAGACGTGCCAAATTGATAGTTAAATCATTTTGTTCATTAACTTTAAATTTCTTGAAACAATGTACCTTTAATTACTAATGTAGGTTTAATTTAAAACATTATGAACAGTACAATTTTTATTAAATTTATGTTAATTGCGAGTATTAGGATTTGTCTACACATGAAAGTAAATCAGAATAAGGTGGAGAGTGAATTTAAAGTAAATTAACATTTTCTGATGAATGCCATATTCGTTTTAAGAACACTTTCACAGCAGATTTGACAAAACGCAAAGAAGGCATCAATGTGAGATTTCTAAAAATTGCTACAGCACTCAACCCAAGGTTTAAGAATCAGAAGTGCTGTGCAAAAACTGAGAGGGACAAGGTGTGAAGCATGCTTTCAGAAATCTTAAAAGAGCAACACTCTGATACGGAAACTACTGAACCACCAAAAAAGAAAATCAACCTTCTGCCTGTGGCATCTGACTCAGATGATGAAAATGAACATGCATCGGTCCGCTCTGCTTTGGATTGTTATCGAGCAGCACCTGTCATCAGCATGAACGCATGTCCCCTGGAATGGTGGTTGAAGCATAAAGAGACATGAATCTTTAGCACATCTGGCACGTAAATATCTTGTGACGCTGACTACAACAGTGCCACGTGAACACCTGTTCTCACTTTCAGATGACCTTGTAAACAAGAAGCAGGCAACCTTAGCTCCTGCAAATTGTAACCAAACTTGTGTATCTGAGCGATTGGCTGAACAAGAAGTAGGACTGAGTGGACTTTAGGCTCTAAAGATTTACGTTTTTATTTTTGAATTCGGTTTTTTTATATAGTTCTACATTTGTAAGTTCAACTTTCATGATCAAGAGATTGCATGACAGTCCCTGTAATGGGGGAATTGAAAAATATTATTTATTTTGTATTTTACAGTGCAAATACTTGTAATAAAAATAAATATAAAGTGAGCATTGTCTACTTTGTGTTGTAATTGAACTCAATATATTTGCAAATGCAGAAAACCTCCAAAATATTTTTTAAAATGGCATTCTATTTAACAGCGTGATTAATTGTGAGATTAATTTTTTTAATAGTTTATTAATATTAATACAACATAGATACATTCAGCACTAAAGTATTTCACCCAGGGAATCTGAGAACTGTTATAGGAAGAAAAGAGGAGCACAGTAGGTCAAATTGTAATGTACAATTCATTGCCAAAATAATAATCCACACAATGATTATATAACCCTTTTGCGACTCGGTCAAATTAATTTTGATCTCTTAATTTCACAGTGAAAAATAGTTCTCTCTTCCTAGGGCAAGAGGTTCTTTACACACACACACACACACACACACACACACACACACACACACACACACTCTCCCTCTCCCTCTCCCTCTCCCTCTCCCTCTAGAAGTGGAGTAGGTAAGAGAACTACGAGTAGGTAAATACTAAAACATTGGTACTATAAAAGAACAAGTTACTATATTAGCATGTAAGGATATACATAGACCTTAATCAGAAATCCCAGTGCCGAGCATGAGGGATGCACCTACAAAGTACTGAAACAATCTTTTCTGGATTAATATTCGGCTGGGAGGACACAATCAGTAATTTGAATTTTTAAGTCTCACTTGGTTCTGTTCTGACTGCCAGCATTGACCCAGGTGGGGCTGTTTCAGAGTTCGCAGTTATGTAATATACACATGAACAGTTAAAAGGTCATATTTCCCAGTTTGAATTCCCATACTTTTGCATCCACAGAAGTGCAGGTCCCTTATATAGCACATATTCTAGCAACTCACTGTAGGAACAGTCAGAGAGAGAGTTAAGTGCTATAAAATACGTCTCCAGTTATTTGCAAGCGCAAAATCAGAGGCCGCTTTTGAAAATCAAGCCCAAAATATGCAAACTCAATCAAGTTACTAGTTCTTTGTCTGCAGTGCACCAAGCACTGTTACCTGAGGTAAACAATATGCTCTGCATTTGAGAGGACTTACAAGTTTATAATGCTTTCTGACCTTTTCCTAAGCCAATTGCTTCAAATAACCTGAAAGTGAATTCCTGGCCCCACTGAAGTCAATGAGAGTTTTGCCATTAATTTTAGTGGGGCCAGAATTTCATCCCTTGTGTTTTAGGATTAAATATGCCATTAATATTCAAGAGTGATTTAGTATAACCATCCCCCCACCCCTCAAAAATCAGTCAAATTCTATACAGACTGAGGGAAAATGCCTGTAGATTTCTATTTTCCAAGCTCCCAGGGGTGAGGGGTGTTATCTGGTTTGGCAAATTTCAGTAAAATATTTACTTTGTACCATTCTCATAAAATCTTATAATCAAGAAATGCCTTTCTGTCATAAATTATTGAACATGTATTCCTGTGTATTTAAGCATCTATATTTAAGATTAATTCAATTGTCCCCCATGAGTAACTCATTCTTTTCTGTTTCTAAGGTATATTACCCAAACTTGGGATGGATGTGTGTTGATGCAACTGATCCAAGGAAAGGAAACTGGCTGCGATATGTGAACTGGGCACTTTCGGGAAAGGAGCAAAATCTATTCCCTTTGGAGATCAACAGGACCATTTACTACAAAACCTTAAAGGTAGCACTGTCCATTTGTGAAGTGTCAGTGATGACTTTTTGGTATCCATTTCTTCCTTTTCCTTCAAGAACCTGTTTCATTTTCGTACTTCCTGTGACGGATTTGGGCCCTTTGTGGGGTCACCTGATGTGCTGGGGTGCCACTGAGTCAGCCTATTCTGCCAGCCTGGGTCTCCTTTACCTGGCTTTGCTGGGGTAGGCTCACAAGCCTCTTTCAGCCAAGCACACAGGCAGGGCCACACCCAGCTGCACAGAGAGACCGAGATCGGCTCTGGAAAGATTCAGCCTTAGGGCTTGCTCTAACACTCTGGTGCCCATTCCTTTTAAGGAGTACAAACCCAAAGGTTTTATGAAATTCGCCCCCTTCCTCAATGTGGAGGGAGATATGCACAACTTCTTGCCCCCCTCAGTTAGAAATTACATAAACTGGGTTATAGTATCAAAAAGAAATTAGCTTATTAACTACAAAAGGGTGAATTTTAAGTGAATACAAGAGATAGACAGAACAAAGCAGATTATTGAGTAAATAAAACAGCACGCAAGCTAAACTCAATATACTTAGGAAACAGGTTACAAAATGTAAGTTCTCACCCTAAATGTTATTTTAGGCAGGCTGCAAAGTTTCTGTGGTTCAGAGTTCCAATTACATTCCTTTTCAGACTGGACACCTGTCTTAGTCTGGACTCTCCCCTGGCCTTCCCTTGAGGTGGCTTTAGCAGTCTTTCTTCTTGGGCAGACAGGCCATGAAGAGGAGGAGTCCCATTTTCCTTCTTCCCCACCCTTAAATAGGATTTACATAAGGCAGGAATCCTTTGTTTCCCAAACTTGACCCCCCCTTCCCTTCCAGTGGAAAGTTACAAGAAGTCCCAGGTAATGTTTAGTATCAGGTGACCAGACCACCTGACTCTGTAGTATCACAGTGTCCATGAGTCATTGGCAGTATGGAGCAGTCCACAGGAAGGCCAAGCCTTTTCACAGTCTATTGTCCTCGCTGATGAGCCATCAACCCTGTCTGGCTTTTCCATTGTTGTACCTGAAGTGTTATCAGTGGATGTCACCCAAAGTAGTATAGTTGAAATAGATACATAGTCAATATTCCTTACTTCAGATACAGAAATGATACAGGCATACAAATTGGATAATTTCATTCAGTTAATCATAACCTTTCCAATGATATCTTACATGAGCCATCTTGCATAAAGTATATCTTTTGTCATATACATATAATATTTTCACAAAAAATATGGAATGAAACATAACACATCCCATCTTAGAAACCAAATTCTTGAACAGTGAGAAAATGTACTTGAAATGTTAGTTCTAGCAGTCCAAGGTGTCTTTTTTTCTCTGTAAATAAAATTGCAAGCCACTATTACAAACTGAGATATGTATGAACACTCTCTATTTTGTATTTGGGCTTGTGAATGGTTTGATACAGCACAACTGTCAATACTGAGGCAAGTGACTACTGGCGATAAGCATTTCTCAATTCCTAGGCATGCTCAAGGCACACAAATCATTACTCAGCACAACCTGCCTGCTTGAGATGGATCCTTTCAGACAATACCAAGAAATCCATAGTTCCTATTGGTCTTTTCATCATTTAATAAAAGATGTAGGCAGGGTCTGTATTTTACTCCTCCCCATTTTTTCATTTCATAATACATAATCTTTGACAACTCTCATATTTCCAACTTTAAAAAAAAAAAAAAAAAAGCAGAGCCGTGATGGCTTATATATATTTTAAAGAATTTAAAGACAGTTTGGAAAACTGTCTGGGATCTGTGTGATATACACGGTCTGTGTGCTATGATCAATTTGGAAGCCTGATTGAAAGATCCACAAGAAAAATTGTAGTTGCTCTTGCATTTTCCTAGCTCCAAACTTCTTAATCAACCTTGCCAAATATAGAAGGATTTTCAAAAGAAATCAGCATTTTAACGTGGGACGATGAGAATAATTAACCATTGGAACAATTTACCAAGGGTCCTGCTGGATTCTCCATCACTAATCATTTTTAAATCAAGACTGGACTTTTTTTCTAAAAGTTATCATCCAGGAATTATTTTTGGGAAGTTCTGTGGCCTGTTGTTACACGGAGGTCAGATTAGATGATCACAAAGGTCTTTTCTGGTCTTGGAATCTATGAATCTATCCAGATTTTGCAAGAATGCAACAGAAAAACAATTTTTCAACTTTACTGCACAAGATCTGTTCATGGAGGGGAGAAAATATTTTGCAAAAAGATCACTGACAACATGGCCATTCTCCATCCACTGAACAGGATTTCATCAAAGATGTACTTAATGCAAATTTTAAATATAGATGTATGGTTTGCTTTTAGGACTTCCCAATAAATGGGAACAACACAGATTATGATATCAAATTCAGTTTACATTGCTGCCTCCCTTACCGGCAAATAAGTAAACCTACCTTGCCAGCTATGCAGATGTTCCCAGTCACATCTGAAAGCATTTGTTTCAACAGCTTTTGCTCTTCCTGTTAATATATCCTCTTAAGAAGTAGGACAAGGGGCAGACACCAATCTTCTTAATCTCAGTTTATACTAGAAGCTAAACAGTTTTTAGTACTGTTACAACTATCAACATTGGGTCAGTTTCCTAGTGTAGATTAGGCTTTGGAGAGTCACTTAGTACAGATTTCTATGTACACAAGTTAGTAATTTTCCTTGTAACTTTTTAAAGAGTATTTGAATTAATCTGAAGTTTTGTTTGGTAATGAAGCTTGTTTAATCTACAACGTTACAAGATCTAGTATTTTGTAGAATTTTATAGTTACTCAAAATGACTAGATCAGTGGTAATTAGCCTGCACAATTATAAGAGCCAGATTCCCAAAGTAAACTTACTGCAAAGAAAAACAAGCCAATGTAGCTGCAGAAAGACTTTGAGAACATAGTATCATATAGAAAAGCATTTCAGACTTTTTGGAACCTCAGAGCCATATCACTACTTTTTGAATATATGTTTTAAATAATTTAGTGCAATGTTACTTGTCTATCTCCTTGAATGCAAAGCTTATTTTTCACATCATTTAGTGTGCCTGTAATTGCTTCCTTCTTAATGTGCCCTGATCTCTCTCAGGTACAGTTCACCCCTACTCTGGTGCATGACCCTTTTTTTTTTTTTTTTTTAAGTAACATGTAATAAATACATAAAACAAGACATTATACATAGCTCCACCCATGTTCCTTGATAAAATGCTCTTTAAAATTAATTCCCATTTCTTTTTGTTTAATGTTTCCTCCCATGCCGTACCCACTGTATTCAGTTGTCATTCTTTGTAATGTCTGATTTAAATTGCAAGCTCTTGGAGGCAGGGACTTTGTCCTCATATCTAAAGTGGCAGGTACCACTGGTTCTATGAATTTATTCAGAGAGCTGAAGTACTCTATGTTAGATGGAGTAGTCTTGCAGTTAACATGGGTTCATGAACATTTGGAATGGTGCTGCTCTCCTCTCCTAGAAACTTTGCACAATATGTTTGTGTGTGTGTGTGTGTGTGTGTGTGTGTGTGTGTGTGTGTATACATTAACCTTTCACAACTGTCATGTAGATATTACTAGCCTAGGGACACAATTTACTCACCTGCCCCTTGTCACAATGATTGATGAAAATAAATAAAACTAAGGAGATTTCTCTTGGAAGTAAAAAAAAAAAAAAAAAAAAAATCTACCCTAGAAAAGAAGAATTTTGCAGTGATAGCGTGCACATAATGTTCTCTATTTTATTGTTTGACATTCAAACTAGTACTGCATAACTAATTAAAATACTGCTCCAACTTAATTTTTCCAAGTTTGCAAGTTTTTTCATGGTTTTGTGGATTTTTAGTCTGTGACTCAAAAAGCCTAATTTCAAAATATTGGAGCATTGTAATTTTGAAAACCTCTAGGCCAAGATAAGCAAAGTCTTGTCTGTCTGAGCATGTTTGGTAGAGTAGGGCCTCAGAGCTATGTAGATCTTTCATTGTTTTCCCTTTTCCCATGTTATTAGTTAATAGCAAAATTGCTCATTTGGGACTTTCTGTTCTAATGAAGGTCTAGGATTGAATATTAAAGTGAGAAAAAATGAATAACGTTGCCACCCTCTACAAGGCGGTGCTTTCAAGTTAGGAGGACTTTTGTAGGCTGCTTGGTGTACATCTTCTCAGTGCACATGTGTAACTGGGGGCAGTTCACCCCAACTATTTAAACTTTTAATTGGTTTCTAAATTAGTCATTAAAAACCCATTTTTTAATGAAAGGAGTTGGTTTAAAGTTCACATTAAAGTTCTTGGAAAAATATGTTCACACAATATGGTACTTAGCACTTTGTCTTCAAATACTAATAATAATTTGCAGTGAAAATTCAATTTGAAGAAATTTTCTAAATCTGCTTGATTAAAAAGAAGTGACCAACTTCAGGTGAAATTAATTTGTTTATGGAAGATCCCATTCTATCCATTTACAGTACTGTATAGATAAAATTAGTGTAAGTACAAGACACACATAATAGCTCAAGGACTTGATTTGTAGTGCCACAAATGTAAACCAAATAATGGAATTTGATATTTTCAGGTGTAAACACTGCACACAAGTACAAACACCTCCATCCCAAAAAAGTGCTTCATTATTATGAAAGTAGCACTATGCAAGGCACTGTATAAACACATAATAAGAGACTGTTCCTGTCCTGAAGAATTTACAACCTAATTAGATACAATAGACAAATGCTGTAAAATTACTTCTGTTATCTCTCATCTTCACAGTTCCAGAGGGCAAATCCAGAACTGTTAAAGAAACACAAAACAAATAAGTACACCTAGGTCACAATGTACAGTAAATGTACAATAGATGGATTATTCTACAGTTGAATACCTATGGATGGATATTAATACTTTGGGGATGAAAGCAGATATGTTTTCATCTAGTGCAGTGGTTTTCAACCTGTGGTCCATGGATCTCTGGGGGTCCGCAGACTATTTCTAAGATATCCAAAGGGGTCCACACCTCAATTTGAAATGTTTTAGGGGTTCACAAATGAAACCAGGTTGAAAACCACTAATCTAGTGCCTTCAGTTAAGAAGAGAGAACATCACAGGGTAAGGGGAATATACCACAGACAATGCACCACAACCTTTAACTCGGTCCCACTAGGGATGCTGTACTTTACATCATACTTTTAACCAACTGTTTCCTCCAACACTACTGCACTGAACATCCAATCTAATAGCTTTGGGAGAAGGTAGTTGGTAAAGAGATGTGTTGTGAGGGTCATGTTGAGGGGGTCAGAATTCAGGTTTCAATGTGTGGTCCTTAATGTTATGGTAGTTGTAGTAATGATTAAGGTGTGCGCCTCTGTGTGGAGGAGTAGAAGTATGTATTGTTCAGTGGCTTAACTTTTTTCATTTCTTTGCTTTTGTGCATTGGTCATTTATGTTGTGTGTTGCAACCCTTTACTGCTCTTATGAAGAACTTACAAACAACAAAGTTCTTTGTGTATTTATGTTCAACACACAACCTTCAAACGTTGCAAGATCATGTACATGATAATAAGAACCAGCACCACTACTATAATGTACATATGTGCTTATTATTGAATTATGCATTACCTGTAAGATACAATATTAATTTTTGCAACTTTTTAAAAAGTTTGCTATAGACAGAATTTAAGGGAGTGGCTCAGGGAGGTAAGATTTTTGACTATTTTTTTTTTTTTTTTTTACTGGAAACTCTTGCACAGGAAGGTTCTCTAATGCTAGCCTTCTGTTTCTAGATACAGTTGTATGCTTAGTCTACATCAAAATCAAGTGATCGTGGATTTCCTCAAAGGAGAGCTGTTGCTTTAATTAGTATTGCTAACATAGGAGCTGTTCTATTGCACGAGCTTGGACTGATGAAGGCAGGCCGCATCTCATTTTGGAAGGACAGGGTCAGAAGACTTTTAGACATTGAGATGTTTGAGTTGCTAAATCACTCAGCAAATTAAAAGGGAAAAAACAAGCAACCATGGAACTGACAAGTTGCATGCTTAACACAGCACTGAATTGCATTGCTCTTTGTTGTCAACCCATTGGAGGTTTAGATTGGAGCAGGAACCTTGCCTTCATTCTTGATTGTATAGCACTACCACACTGACGCTGTGCAAATAATTTACCCAACACGTGTTCCATCAGGTCTCCAAAACTGCAAATGGAAACCAAAATCTTAGGCTGTGCTCATATTAAGTTACACGTGTTTAACCATATTTTAAATCAGTTTAAACTTGTGTAAATGTCTATGTAGAGACTTAAACTGATTTAAACCTAGCATATATTGCTTTAGGTTAACCTGGTTAGCATTGGCCTTATATTTTATGTATGTGAACATGTCAAGTATAATGGTGAGTGCAGTTTTACACTTGGATTCTCTGAAACAAACCTTTTCACTTTCCTGATTGTGAGGATTAATTGAAAAAATTTATATGCCTTGGAATTTAGCAAATCAGGAGACAATGGCTCTGATAGCCAAATAATAAACACTTTTAACAACAAAGTATATAGTTTTAAAAAGTACTGTACATATTTTCTTTTCCTAAAAATTATGTAATACTTAGCTAATATGGTATCCATTAGCTAACACTTAATGTAAATATTATTGAACTGTATTAATCCCCTTATACCAAAAACTTGAAACCTTTTATAAATTGTAACAGTACTCCCATTTGTTGTTAAAAGAATCTTACGTCAGTAGACTTTTACCAGTAATGAATGCTAAGCTGTGCATGTCACATCTTGTAATGAAGAGATTCTGTTTATAAGTACTCAAAACAAACTTACTTATTACTGTTTTTTTCCAAACTAACTTTCAAAAACAGTAAGATGTAAAGAATTTTGGCTTGATCCAACTCCTATTGAAGTCAGTTTGGTGTAGGCCTTTTGTTCGCAAACAACTTCCACAGAACCATCATAACACATTAATCAGTTCAGCAGGATGGGGGACTATAAGTAACTCATGGTTGGCAGTAGAGGAGAATAGTGAGCTCTTCATAAACAATGGTCTTTAGGAAAAATTGACATTTTTTAATGCTATGAGCTGACTTACATTTCCTTTGCAAAGAAAACTTCTAGATACCCTTTAAAAAAAAAAAAAAGTAAAGGTAAAATTGATTGTTTCTAGATGTCCCTCCGTCCCCCCACCCCCACCCCCACCCCAAAACACGAGGGATTGCACAAGCCCCAAAAGCTAGATCTGATCATGGTAAAGATCGTTATAATGTGGATGCCTGGAATCTTGAATCTCTTGAGTTCTTCCGGCTTGTGAGGGTAAAATAGGTTTCCCCCCCCCTCTTTGGCTCAGGTGAAACTTAAAATAATAGCTTGAGATCCCCTTTGCTCTAACCTAATTACTTTAAACTTATAAACTATTTCTGGCACCATACTATTCTTCAGCCACTGAAAAGGGTAGTTGCAGTCACAAGGAAGAAAGGCATTTGTATCTAGGGCCAATGGATTTTATTCCCACACTTGAGTAGAATTGTTCTGAATGGAGAAATGTTTAGGAGATTATTTGAAAAATATAGGTACAGAGGTATTTCCCTCTTTTACTCTGCTCAAGTGGGGAAAATCTTTAAGGGGATTCACTAAAAAATTTATGATCCTCAAGATGTTATTTAAGACCACATAAAATTACCAGGGAAACTATCAATTCTAGTATTGAGCAGCATGGTAATGGCACTGAGATATCAGAGTAGTAATCGCAATGACCTGTGCTTAGTTCAATTTCTTATTCCTTTCCTTTCCTTTTTTTGAGTTTCTGTGTTGCATAAAGACTTAGAAATAAGTGTGGAAGGGCACACAATTCTCTTATTATTGGGCTTAATTCAGGGGGGCTCAGAAACGTAGTAATTACCTTCCATTTTCTTCTCTTCCTCGGCCATGAACTTTTCCTGTTAATGTATTCCTTAAATTAAGTTCCAAACTCTCAACTTTAATAGATGGCTGATTCTATATGATTTTCTACTATATATAGTCATTTCTTAGTCTTTTTTGTTGTATTACAGACAAGACTATCTTGTTTGTGTAATGTAAATAGTTGCAGTTAAATCTAGTAAAATGAAGAAAACATTTACAATTACAGTATATAGTTAATTAAAAATGTTAGAGATTGTGTATCCTGAGTTCAGAAATTGCATTTTTTAAAGAAATCTAGGTAATATATACATGCAGATGAAACTTACGAATGTAAGCAGAGTTATGCCTCAGTAAAATTTTGCTCAGCTTAACCTGAACTTTCAAATACATTTTTAAAATTTGTTTTATTAAAAAAAAATAGATTGGGGAGAAATAATCTAGAACGTATCTCATTAAACAAAGTGTCATCATTTCCCCCTGCTAGGAAGAAAATGAGTTAACAGGCTTTCTCCAGACTATATCTGAATTTAACATCTTCTGTGACCTACTTTCTCTCACCTTCCCCTTGAATAACAGAGCTAGCTTTTTAAATCTTCCAATCACAACTGCCGGAGTTCCCGCATAAACTGAGCTCACACCATGGTGGGCGATGGGAGATCAAGAGTTGCTCGGTCAGGCTGAAACGAAGAGGGTTGTCTGCCCAGCAAGTCGGTGTGTGTCCTGAGCCAGGGCAGACACATGCAGTCCTCCCTCCAGCAGAGGGGGCTGGTGCCAGCCTTTGGGGGCCGCTTGCCGCCGCCCAGCCGGGAAGGGTTAACGCGCGCTTCCGGTTGGGTTCGCCCGCCCGTGAGGCAATCGGGTCTCCGCGCGGAGTACAGCTGGTTGCCAGCCCCACGGCCCGCGCCACGCCCTCTGGCCCGGAGCCTGCCGCTCTGCCCTGGGCTAACAACCCTGCCGCTGATTGGCGCCGCGCTTGTCTCTCTGCCTCCTTGCAGCCAATCGCGCCGGGCGAGGAGCTGTTAGTCTGGTACAATGGGGAAGACAACCCGGAGATAGCAGCGGCTCTGGAGGAAGAGCGAGCCACCCACCGCAGCAAGAGGCACTCTCCGAAAGCCAAGAGAGGTAAGCGCTGCCTCTCCGCCGCCCGGCCGCCCGCGATCGGGACAGACACGGGCGCCCGGGGAAACTTGCAAACTTTTCCCGATCCCGCCCGCCCGCCCGAGCAGCACTTGCCAGCGAGGAGCGAGTCTGTCGGGGTGACCTTTTCCAGACGGCGCTGGGCGAAGCCGTGCGGAGTTAAAGGGACGGGCCCCCCCCCGGGCGGAGGCAGGCGGGCGGGCATGCCAGCCCTGTCTCCTTTGGAAAGTCGGGTCGGAAGCCTTGGCGAGGCGGTGTGGCATTTGTGGCTTGCTAACTTTGATCATAGACCATAGGAAACACGGAGGAAGGGGCGGAATCCTGGGTTGGTGATTAAACTATTCAAGTTTTAACTTGGTCCTAGTTAAAAAAACAACTTGAGAAAAAAATTGTGGTTTTTAAAAATACATAAAAGCTGTGGGGTTTTTTTTAATACACCTAGGTATTTTTGTGCTTTGCAATCCTACTGTAAGGGGGTACTATATTAAATAACAATATTTACCATTTGCGGATTTTAATCTCTAGCTGACATTTTAGAAGGGATTAAGGTAACAATATCGCAGGCCTCACTAGGTGAATTCAGACACAGGATGAGAAGAGCAATGTACACTTGTAAGAAGAGCTGTAGTTAACTTAAAGCCCACAGTTTTAAGTTTAGTTCTTTATCTGCTCCTGAGCTCAACTGAAGTTCGGGTGATGATACATTCAATGTTACCAAATACAGTCCTAAGATTTGCATTTCCTTGGTGTGTTAACATCATTATCCGAACATAAGATGTGTTCGCACCACAACACTTAAGACTGGGTCAGTATTTTTTTTCTAAATGTAGGCTCCTTCTGCATGAGTGGGGTTGTTGTTAAAATTATTTGCATGAAGAAAATTATCATGCAAAGTGTCCACAGAGCAATAATTTTCTTTTACAAATTATAAAAAGCTGATCTGCAGTAGAAGTGAAAAATGCAGATGTTGATTCATAAGTTTTAATTTTTAGGACAATAGCAATTTTGTGGCTTATAACAACATACAGCCTGAAAATATGAATGACTGCTTTTGGCTAATTTTTTGGAGAGTTTAGGATAGGAGGAGAATAATTTTGGGGGGCATAGGGATTATTTAATTTATATATAGGATACACTGAACATGTCTTAATTTTTCCATATATAATTTAATAAAGATGCTAAAAATGTTGACTTTAATGTGCCTCTAGGACAGCCAGGTTGGTAAGTATGGTTGTATTTAGCTGCTGTTTTGATTCAGTTATTTTAAGTCAAAATCACATTTTTTTAAGGGTGATACTTCAGTTTAGACAATGTTAAGGACTAAAGAAAAGGTAAATATATACAGTAGTGTGCATGTGTTGCTGCCATTTTTGTCTCAGGAATATATATTTTGTAAGATTCCTGAATGTGTTTTAAATGAACCAATAAAAAAGTTAGTGAGATTTTGAAATGGAATCGTACCTGTAATATTCTCTTTAAATACAAATTTATGGCCCAGTCATGCTTGTGCTGAAGTTCATTGTAAAGCTCATATTGGGAGCAGGAGCAGGAGCAGGACTATTAGAAAATAACATTTTGTCCTCTATTCAAGTTTATTTTAGCATTGGGTGAAGCATTAAATGACTGTTTAGGTTGCAGAAGGGAACAAATCTAAAATTCAAATACTGATTTTTATTTTTATGACAGTGGTAAAACACCTCTTTAGCACATACTTAGCAAGAATTGTTTAAGTCCATTAAAGGCAGTTTTATGCCTTTTTAATAAATGTGAATTAGCCTAGTAAATTACAGTTTTGGTGTGCATATTATTTATCCAATAGGCAATAACGTCAACCTCAGAGATTATCATCATTTTTTTTTTAATCATAAAAGCGAGGAGTGGAACATTTCCAAGATACTGAAATTGTATTTGTGTTAATGAAATTGTGGACAAATCTTCACTAAACTAATCTCACCGTTCCTGAAATTGTTGTTACTTGATAATACTAACAGTTTGGGATTATTAACTGTTCATGTCTGGACAAAGTTTTAATTAGAAATAATCACATAGAGGATATTATCTCTATTTTGTATGTTTAAAAACCTCTTATCCCAGGCTCTAGGCACTTAAAAAATTAAATAAACCACAATCTATCGAAAAACCAAAATAAAATAAAAATGTAACTGTTTGTAAAAGGTAATTTATGTGTGGAATTATACTCCTTGGTCACCAGGCAAAAGTAGAACAAATTCATCACAAAGATTTGCCAGCCATTAAGGCTTCATAATCCATGCTTTCAATGATATTGCACATGCACATCTAGATGCATGGTTGAAAGTTCCCTGAAAACATCTGCTCAATATGCAGTAACAGTCAAAAAAGCTAACAATGTTAGGAACCATTAGGAAAGAGAAATTATGATATTTTCTGTTTTATCATCTGCCACTGTATAAATCCATGGTATGTTCACACCTTGAATACTGTGTGCAGTTCTGGTTGCCTCATCTTAAAAAAAAAATAAAAAAATAAAAATAAAAAAGGCATTAGAATTGGAAAAGGTGTAGAGAAGGGCAATGAAAATGAGTAGGGGTATGGAACAGCTTCAATATGAGAAGATATCAAAAAGACAGGGATTGTTCAGTTTAGAAAAGAGATTACTAAAGGGGGATATGATAGAGGTCCATAAAATTGTGAGTGGTATGGAGAAAAAGAAAAGGGGTATGTTGTTTACCCTCCCCCCTCAAGAACCAGTGGTCACCCAATGAAATTAATAAGCAGCTTTAAAACAAACTAAAGGAAGTACTTTTTCACAGTCACAGTGCACAGTCAACCTGTGGAGCTCATTGCCATGGGATGATGTGAAGGCCAAAAGTATAATTAGGTTAAAAAAAGAATTAGATAAGCGCATGGAGGATAGGTCCATCACTGGCTATTAGCCAGAATGATCAAGGATGCAACCCTAACCTCCGGGTGTTCCTACCCTCTGACTGTCAGAAGCTGGGAGTGGCCGATAGAGGATGGATCGCTCGAAATTGCCCTGCTCTGTTCATTCCCTCTGAAGCAACTGGCACTGGCCACTGTCAGAAGACAGGATACTAGGCTAGATAGACCATTGTCTGTCCCACTATGGTCATTTTTATGGTAGGTGTTCCATACTTTCCATCCTTCGTGTGCTCAGCCATGAGTTCTATTTGTTTTGTTAACAAATTTTATTGGAATAATTTTAGAGGAAAAAGGTGTACACAGTCTGTATACTTTGGTGCTATTCTTTGGTATTCAAGCTAATTGACATGTAAGTAATATAGTATTTTTTGCTTTCATTGGGAGCAACAGCCATAGTTAAGGTTGCAAAATGGTTTCCAGTATTACCCCTTATCTTTTCTCTCTCCCTCTCTCACAAGCACCCTCCCCCTTCCTGGAAATTGTGTATCATGTCTGAAATTATCCAAGCTGATCTCAGCCCAGAGGCTGAACTTTTATGGAAATTTTAGGAAGTTGCAATCAGTCATTTGTGAATTCAGCAATGATGAAAAAGAAGAGTAACTTTCTCTTTTTGAAAAAATTCAGTTGTTTAAAAGATAGTATATTACTTGACGGTAGCTGGTAGAACTGTGAGCTGAAATGTCAAATAATTTTATAGATTAATTCCTGCTTTACCAAAGCTGCTGTTTGGTTCCTCAGGAGAGTTGTGACATTTTGAATTATCATTAGAAACCTGACCAGGATCGTTAATTGCACATGACATTCTGTATTCTGAGGTGCAGATTTTATCCCCTTCATAGGTCTTAAATATAGCAATAGCTCTTTAGGAAATATAAAATCATACAGTTTAAACAGCTATGAATGTGTGTTTACTTTAGTAAATATGCCTTTTTTTACAAGAGAAATTTTGACGATTTAAAATGTAAAAAAAAATACTATAAACAGTCTATTTTTTAACGATATCTTTTTATTCAGCTTGCTAAATAAAATTATATAACAGGTATTTGCATGTTTGTATTCAATTAAACAACTATCCCCTGGCGTTTTAACCAGTGTAATGCATTTAGTAGGCAAGAATTATCTTTAACTAGTCATTGGATTTTGAACAATTTGCAGTAAACAATTGTCTTTGGATTTTATTTAGCCAACTGATTATTTCAGAAGTGTGATTGTAATATTTAGCTAACAAATTATCATAGAAACTCCATTGTGAATTTCCAAATAAACCCTCAGTCTCCTCTCAAACAAAGTCTGTTTCAACAGTGGTTTCTGGTAGTGTGAGATTGGAATTATTTGCTTTGCAAAGTTCAGATAGCAATTAAGCATGGTAGGGAGAGGTTGAGATAGGTGCAAAGGATAATATTGAAATTATATATTCTCCACTGATTCTCTCTGGCCTCTCAGTCTGACCTCTGTTTCCAAGCAGTCATTGATGGTGGTAGTATTATAATCCCTCTTAAAGCAAACACTGGAGGACCTCTGGTATTCCCCACTTTATCCTGCTGTTTCCTGTTGCCTTTGCAATCATTGGGTTTTGTTTATGCCTAAATTATGCCTCTCAGAATTCCAACTTTATATACTCACACTGTCTCTTCACCAATCACTTCTGATCATACAGCCCGGCTTTAGTGTCTGCATCCTTCTTAGAACTCCACTTCCAGAATGAGATACAAGAAGATGTAAACAGCTAGTGTCTGATTAACTTCTAGCTCTTCAGATTGAAATACATGATTTACCATTCTTCTTAACATTTCATGTCTTCCTAGGAGTTACTAGGAAGAGTTCCCCGAAAAAGACTTCAAAATCCATTATTTCTTTATATGTACTTGAAACTTTGCATGTAAAAAGACGGTACTGATATGGAGTGTGTATTCTAGGTTTGGGGAGAAATTCAGAGTAAATAAGCAACTGAAAAAACTCTTTTTGAGCTTTCTTAGGTGGCATGTAAAATTTTTCTCCGAGCCTAATGAAGCTGCATCTCCTTTATGGGATACATCACGTAGGAAAATGTGAGAACTCTAGATTTGAAAGTGACAGCAGGTGGGACTGGGACAATTTACATGAGAAGATTGTTTCAGTGAGGCCACAGCATGCAGGAAAATCCTCTAAAAAGCATATTTTTAGCTGAATTCTGTAAATTCCAAACTTTCATTAGAAAAAAGCTTAACTTAAATTTTTCTGTTGTGATAATACAACCATCACAATTTTAAAGTGAGGTGTTTTTGACTTTCCTAACCCGGGATTGCAGAAAGCTGTCTCAAGCCAAACAACTGCATTAACATAGACTTCTTTGCATTTAATTTTTTAAAGAAAGGTAAAAGTTTGCAATGACCTCAGGTAAGTAGGATAGTCATTAATTACTCTTTATCTTCTCTTAGCCTATTTTTCCTCTCTACACAGCACACTTTAGGTCTTATAAAATTAATGAATAATACAAAAGTTGGAGCCCTTAACTAAGGTCCAAGGACAGCATCTGCCCATTTCTAGATGCTGGGGGTGAGGGTTGGTTTCACGTAAGGGCATTATCTCATTAAACAGAGGCAGCTCCCCATATTTTATACCAGTTTTTGGCCCGTATGTGTAGGTTTAATCATCTGGACATTTGGTGTCTGATACATTATTCAGTTCCTGTATATAGGAGCATGGGGGGAGGTGGAGGTCAAGGTGTGTGGGATAAGTTTAAAAAAAAAAAGGCATAGTTATAGAAGGGAGAAGAAAGAGATAAATATAAAGGAGGCGGCCGAGAAGTCAATGCAAAAGTGATACACTGAAAATAGTACAGGAAGAAATGCATCATGGTTTTTTAAAGAAAAGAACTGCAGTGTAGCCAAGCAGGGTAAGGTACCATACCAAAAGCAAGAGAGATGCAATCAGTTGCATTATAAAGTAGTGGTAAATAAAAAGTTGATTGACAATATACAGTTAAATACAGTACATAACTGTTTTATTTCTTTGAATTGCAGTAGGGAGGTTGGAGAGGGCATGTATATTTCACTCTTGTAGCAAGCAATTTTTTTAGAATTCTGGGTAAATTTATCAAGCCCTAAATAAGACTAGAAGATGGATTTCATGCTTACGCTTTTCTAATATTTATTTCAATCGTGTGTGTTTTGGTTTGGTGGGTAAACCTCCTCTTATGGAACCAAGGGCTTTTAAGCTTTCATTATTTTTCACATTACTTTCATAGTTCACCTTGTCTTTAGAAGTTTTTTTTTCAGAACTAAATCTCTCTTAAAACTGGATCTTTAAGATACCCCATATTATCTAATGTAGTCTACTGCTTCGAGGTATTAAATGAAGGAAAACTATCTGGAATATCCTCAACCAATGCCCCTCTGAACCAAGAGGAGGAAAGATTGGTCCAGTTTAACCAAATAAAACTATGGTTTCTCATTCACTGCTTTCATAGTCTCCCACACTCCCCTCCAGTGTAACTTTTTAACCGTTTTTTTTTTCTGTGTCTGTTTGTCCTGGTGGTGGTTCTCCCCAGGCTGTGCTTCTGAGGTGTATTTGTGTGTCTGCCATGTTTCACTTAGTACTTCATCCAGACCCCAAATCCCAGTGGTATAAACTCAGTTACAGTCTGGCATGAAAACTGTATGTGCCTCTCCTTCATTTCCCCCCTCTCTGCAGAGTCAGGCTAGTAGATTAGAACAGAGTATGGGACTGCATTTTGGCAAGCTCAATATTTTCTTGCAGGAAGAAGTGAGTAGGATTCTCTGATGATAGTCTAGGTCCTGTCTGCATTACAAAGTCGACCATGTCAGGTGACCCAGTGAAAACACATATTGTAGTATAGACAGGATCTGGTCATACCGTCGGATCATACCAACATCACCGTGGGGATGTTTGGTGCAGAGTACTAGTCTTATAACACAGTCCCAATGCTACTGATAACAAATCCATGTTAAAACTCTACCATAAGTGGCTCTACCACGGTATAAATAATAAATTTTGATATCTAGCATAGTTCTGATCAGATTTCAGACAGGGCCTGAAAGGTACAGTGGTTCTCCTTAAAAGATACTGTTCATTTTGGAGCCACTGTGGATCTGGAGAGGGTAAATTAACAATTAGATTAACTCTGATCAATTATACTTAGTTATTATGACATCTTTATTAAAGGCTGCATATAAAGTTCAGTTTTATTCTCCTGTTTCAGAGACATTAAAGGGAACACTCAGTCTCTTCTCCTCTTGGGTCTTTCACACAGAAATGGGGAGAAGTGGGAAAATGCAATTGCAAAGCCACAACAATTGGCAGAGGGATTAATTTTATTTTGTTTTTGTCTAAAAGTGTTCTGTATTTCGATGTGACATTGCTTCTTTGAGGGACGGTTTTCTCACATGGAACTTTATATAAAGAACTGTAGTACTCTGAATAGCAGCTCTTGAGAATAATATGGTGTGTATTTCTTTATTAGAAATACTGCATTTTTTCTATAACTTCCCCTTCAGGATTAATAATAATTAACTTGTTAAGTAGGAAGGAATATCAACATCTCTTTGATCAGATTTCTTTTCCATTAAGAAACTGTTTCAGAAGTAGCTGTGTTTTGACCTATTGCAGAAGAAAAATTGAAGAAGGGTGAAATGACTTGCTTAAATGGAACAGGAGTACTTGTGGCACCTTAGAGACTAACAAATTTATTAGAGCATAAGCTTTCGTGGGCTACAGCCCACTTCTTCCGATGCATATCATCCGAAGAAGTGGGCTGTAGCCCACGAAAGCTTATGCTCTAATAAATTTGTTAGTCTCTAAGGTGCCACAAGTACTCCTGTTCTTTTTGCGGATACAGACTAACACGGCTGCTTCTCTGAAACCTTGCTTAAATGGGTGTGTTTATTGGGACACCTTGCAATTTCCTGCTGATTTCACAAGACCTTTCGCTTTTGTTTTGTTCCAGATTATTTTTTCGTAGACCTTAGTTAATCCTGTGCTTTGCTGCACATTGTGTTACCCTCATTTGGACATTTTTTTTTTCATAGAGAACCACTTAAATATACAGTTTGAACTTGATGACACAATGCAGGCCTCGGGTTTGAAGTTAAAAGAATAATTGCATTTGAATAAAAGAGAATGTGACCTTGAAAACTGTACCATGTTTGGTACATTTTTATATTTAAAAAAAATTAACTCCAAAAATACTTGAAAGGAGGACACTTTCCAAATATAAAATGAAATACATATTCAATAGAGAAGGACATATTAAATATAATTTATAAATTGGGCTTTAAATAATTGTACATTTGTTAGTGTTCAGCTGCTTGAATATTGCTTTATGGTGATGAGATCCCTACATGTAATAACATTCTAAGCCAGGGGTCGGCAACCTTTCAGAAGTGGTGTGCTGAGTCTTCATTTATTCACTCTAATTTAAGGTTTCGTGTGCCAGTCATACATTTTTAACGTTTTTAGAAGGTCTCTTTTTATAAGTCTATAATATATAACTAAAATATTGTTGTATGTAAAGTAAATAAGGTTTTTTAAATGTTGAAGAAGCTTCATTTAAAATTAAAATTAAAATGCAGAGCCCCCCGGACCGGTGGCCAGGACCCGGGCAGTATGAGTGCCACTGAAAATCAGCTCGTGTGCCGCCTTTGGCATGCGTGCCATAGGTTGCCTACCCCTGTTCTAAGCTATGCAGTGTTGCCAATCAGCTGAAACTGGTTTGGGCCAATGATTGAAAAACTTACTAGATACCTAGTAATTAAAAAGTTTAAACCTACTAGCCAGAATCCCATACAAAAGATATGGAGGGAGGTCAGCAGCAAGGTCCAGAGGCAATGCCCTAATGAGAAGCTTCACTCCCACTCCTCTTCCCCAACTGATCCGAAGAGCGAAGGTGCTGGTATTCCTATTAGAGGGCGGCCTCTGGCCCTATTTGGAGAGTGTATCTTTCATGTTAGCTTCTATGTTGTAAATATCCAATAAATTTGAGGTCACGAGGGCAATGAAACTTTTCTCTTTTGCCTCTTGATTGCCAGAGTTTTGCAGGGGGGGAGGAGGCAGGAGGGTTACTACCTCATATTTCTCCCTCCCTCTGCCCCCATCCTCCCCACTAAATGTCTCCAGTTCCTGCCTCTGCTGCTGCTTTGAACTGTCCCAAGAGAGAAATTGACATGATTCATTCTAGCTTCCTTGCTGCCCCCGGGGGTTCAGCATAGCAGAAGATTGTGGCTCAGTTTTTAGGAGTAAAAAAACATCTGTTTTTAAAAAATTGTTTGCCTTGAATGATGTAAATTTGGTCTTAGATTATGTAAACTGATTCCGTCAAAGAACCATGTTTCCAGGGATAAGCTCCCAGCAAGTGTGGGAACTCAGCATGTTCACGTAACTTTGCTATATATTTCATTTAAAAAAAATAAAGAAGAAGAAAGTAAGTTTTTGCTTCAGAGAGATGATTACAATTTCACGTGAACACTGGAATCCATGTTTACTCTTTGACTAATTCAGCATCATGCTAAACTCAAAAGCCTTTTCTACTACATGTATATAAAATTTCTCTGAAAATTTCCAAAACTCCTACTGCAATTTAATGTCACACTTATTAACAATGGGAGCACGTCTGTTGCCACTGATTGTCTTACCTTACTCAGATCAGTGGCTCCCTGCAGCTTTGTGTATCTATGGGGTGTCAGTGCTAACATCCCCACTCTTAACACCGCTGGTGGAGCTGAACTGGTGGTAGCAACAGAAAAGCCATGTGTAGACTCCTCATGCTGCTCATGTGGGCTGCATTATTTCATCTAAGTAACCAAAGCAGATTATGGGGTCTCGCAACAAGCATCCACTATTTACTCACAGAACAGGTAGTGCAGGCATCCCCCATAGCCCCTCATGTTATCCTGTCAATGTGTGCTAGTCCTGACCTGGAAGGAATAACCTGGCTACCATGCCTATTCAGACTTGATAGTGTTTTTAGTTATTTTTTATTTAATATAAACAGAATTGTTGACAGCACAAATTATTTTAATAAATACAAAGCATGACAAATACAAAAAAGTAGGGCATATAGCAGAGTTGAGGCACTATAGGTTATGAGTTACATCAGGTATGCATATTTGTATAATGTATATTCCTTTTTTTTTTTTTTTTTTTACTTTATCCCATTTAGTCCATCTTGCATCAAGTTGTTAAGATGTGACTCTAATCTAGGCAGTAAATTGTTCTATTTCTCTTAATTCGTTTATTCTGGTCAACTAGATTTCTGTAGACTGTATTTGTTTTTCCAACTAAACCAATAAAGTTCTAGACTGAAGTGACATTTCTGAACACGTTGTCTAGTGATATACACAACTATGGGTCCCATATTGAAAATAACTTAACACATAAGTCACAAACAGCTCTCTAAGATTAATGAATTTCACTTGCATCTAACCTGGGCTGGATTTGATTCAGGGACATGGAAGTTGGGAGAAAAAAAAATTCAGTATTGCAATACCAATTTTTTAGTTGATCCAGTTTTCTTTTAAAATTGTGTCCTTTACTTGTAAGAAGAAGATTTTTCATTACTTTGATGGTGAGCCATAGGGATGTGAACTACATGTTCATAAGCAGCCAATAAAAACCAGTTTCGTGCAGCAAAGGCCACGTGTTTGAAGGGCTTCCCATAAAGAGCATTTCTTTCCAACTCATGGAAAAACTATTTAGACGTTTGCTAATGTAAGGCATTTAAAAATAGGGTGCAACTGATTTAGGAAACCGCTTTCAGTGGACTTTGAAATTGTGTTCAGACATGTGGAATGGCAGAGCAGCCTGCTAATTTTTATTTCTGCAGAGTCCTTTCATAGAAATTGCTTTGCCGGGTCTGACCAGTGGTTCACCTAATCCAGTATCCTGTCGCTGACACTGGCCTGTACCAGGTGCTTCAGAGTAAGTTGTATGGTTATGTACAGGCAGGGAGAAGTGTCTTCCTAACCTCGAGAAGTTAGTGGTAGCTTTACGTGTCCCAAAGCATGAAGATTGCAGTCACCTCTAAAATTTTATTTTATCTACTGTAACTAAATGGTTTTTGTTTATATAATTTTCTAATCCTTATTTTAATCCCATTAAGATAATTGCCTCTATTGCAGCATTGATTTCCAAGAAGTAGTTTGTTTTGTTTAAAGTAATTCCTTCCATCTGTTTGGTTATTTTTTATTTGTTGCCTGTTAATTTAGTTGGATGTTTCCAGGCTCTTTTACTAAGAGAGGTAAACAGGAGGGAGCGCATGATTGACTTTATATGTAGTCTTATTTTATTTACCTTCATCATGTCACATCTTATTCTCCTCCTCTCTAAATCAACTAGTTGTAATCTTTTTAAATTCTCCTCATCTGGAAGTCTTGCCATGTGTCTAATCATTTTAAGTGCCCATCTTTAGCCCGCTTCTATTTCTGCTGATCTTTTTGAAATTATTTGAGTGATAATATACAAGACGAGGGCATATTATCAATTTATATAATGATGCTATATTTTCAATTGTCTTCTTTGTTCCTTAATGCAATCCAACACCTTCCTTGCAATCTTTTGTTCATTGAGAATGTTTTCATTTAATATTTTCATAGGGAGTTTTTGGGTTTTTTTTGTTTTTTTTTTTAACAGTTCACTAAGGACTTGTCTATATGCACAGTTGCAACATAATATGTGGAATTTTAAACCAGTTGATTAAATCAGTGCAAAAAGTTGTGTGGACACACTTATAGGCTTGTTTAGATACAGCTTAAGTCTGTAAGGCACAGGTTTAAATCAAACTAAAATAAGCCTCTCAACCTGAGTGTACATACAGGGTTTTGTAAGGTTTACGTTTGTGTATAGAATTCATCAATGTGTATGAGTAGTTTGGATTGCTCCTTTCAATTGTCTTTGCTTTTACTTACATTTTGAATTTAATTGATCATTGTGTGTTTTGCCCAGTTAATAAGTTTTAATTAACCCTTTAAGTTTCTTGTAATACCTCTAATCTTGATTAACCTACATAATGTTGTCATTAACAAATTTTTCCACTTCATTGTCTACCTACTCTTCCAGGTCATTAATAAATACATTAGATAACACTGATCCTCGTATGCGTCTGTGGGGCATCCCACTGTTAACCACCTTTCATATTAAAATGGACCATTTATGGCTAATTTTTCAAATGGCTAAATTTCTTAACTCTCTTGTTTATGCTTTCAGAGAATTCTAGTAGGATTGACAGGTATGACTTTCCTTTACAGAAACTATGCTGGTTTATGCCTACCATATTATAGTCATTTAGATGTTTTATAACTCAGTTGGTTTTGAACCAGTTTACCTGGTACTGAGAGAAGACTCAATGATCTTTAAAACTTTTGGCTGAGTGAATTAAGAATCTCCTATTGAGTGTCAGATATTCATTCCTTAATGTTCAAGTTTCAGCATCTAAATCTCTCCTCCCATACCGTTATTCCCCCTTTGCTTGAGGAAGGGCAACCTCAGTTTGACCACCACTGCATTTTAGCTATTCTTGGTGGGCTAGTCAAAAGCACCCAAGTGATTTAAGTCAATGGAACTTTTCTCCTAATTAACTTGGATGCTTTTGAAATCCCACTCTCAGTGACTGCTTGCCACTAGGTAGGTAGTTTTCTTTAGGAGTTGATTTAGTTATTAATCTTCTCCGCATAATGCTCCTCAGCAACATTGATAGACTGTTAAGATGTACGCTTTTTAAAATTGAAGAGAATGCTATCATTTATTGTAGTGGCTGTATTGCAGCTATTGTGTAAATATTCACATTTGCCCCTTTACTATTTCTAAAGGTTGACTGCAGAAAAGGATATTAAAATTAATAAAAATATTGGTATACGTGGACACATTTACCAAGATGTTGCCAGGCTTCAGAGATTTTATAATTTTCAAACTTAAATTTTTTGCGGCTTGAACCACTTTAGGATTTAATAAGATAAATCTCTTTGACTTTCAGTGGGAGACACACACCCTAACTTCCTTGAGGCCCTTTGAATATCCGGTCTTAGTCACATGTAACTTCCATTTGAATGAGATTTTTGCTTAAGAAAACATCCAGGAGTTCTGAAAGTGGTTTAAACCTAATAACGTTATGAGGAGTTTCACGCTCTGTTTCTATTCCACACTATTCCAAGCACTGCAGAGTGAATATTTTCCCAAACCACTTCCATTGGAATAAGACATCTAAAGTACGAGATTAATTTTTGCTGTCAGGTAAATAAAATTGAGCTTTTCTTACCCATTTCACATAAGAATTACAAAGCAGTAATAGTACAAATGTTTTCTGAACCATAAATTTAAACCCATGGTTTGTAAAGAAATGCTTAAATGGTGCAACCAAGTTGCACATTATATTCACTCAGTGTAGTTTAAAAAAAAAAAAGTAGCTTGTAAGAGAGGTATAAATCAGATATAATATTGAATTCAGCCTTATAATAAAGCTTCACACTCAAATTCAGTCAATTTTAGGGTAAACAATTGACTGTCTAAATAACTTTATAGCGATTTATTTCAAATTAGTAAAGTAAAAGGTACGGTGTTTCAACTTGTATGGACCCTTGTCAGGAGTTGCAAAAGCACGGTGGACTTTGTTCTAAAACTTTATTAGTGGCGACCACATTCTTAGCTGTTGAATGTCAGTTTCTATGTTCTCTGCTGTCCCAGATATCAGGAGATTTTTCCTGTTCATTCTTTCATAAATAAAAATTTCCCTAAGTGCATTTTAGTGGAAATCATATTTTGTGTGTTCTTTTTAAAGCTATATTTCAAACCATCCAGAGAAGCGTGTATGCAAAAAGCCTTTATAATGATCAGAGGTTTAATTTGCTCAGAATAGGTTGCTGACTAAAGTGATTTTAGCCCAATAGACTATCATTATACTTGTGCTCCGACTTGTATACATTTTAACCTTTTTTGGTGGAAAAATAGAAGAAGTTGCTGTTCTTGATAGCAGTTTTATGTTTAGTGACCTTTTCTTGGCTCAGCCTGATACAGTATTTACTGTTTGTTTTTGTTCTCTTGTGATTTGATGCAAACTGTAACTTAGCTTCTGTTGTGTGTTCTGTCAACCAATACACCAACTGTACTGCTCCTTCTGTTAGGCAAGAAAGGCACTGACTGAGCAACTGGAGCATTGCAGCTATAGTTGTCCTTTGGATCTGCAACTCAGTAAGACCTTTGGTCTTATAAAGGCCTGAAATGTGGTACTCTTGGAAAATGTTCATTGATGCTGCTCTTGAAATGAATGAGATTCTTGCCTTCCTATAGAAAGTTGAGGGAATATTCTGGAACCCAGCAGTATTCCTTCATAAATGTGCAGGAGAACGTAAATGATTCCTTCAGAGACCCTATTGCACTTTTAAAATAATGGGGCTACATAGTGTTTAACTTGTTACCCTCCCCTTGGGTACGTCTATACCCAGCCGCTAGTTCGGCGGCAAGCAATCGAACTTCTGGGTTCGACTTATCGTGTATTGTCTGGACGAGATAAGTCCAACCCGGAAGTGCTCGCCGTCGACTGCGGTACTCCTGCTCGGCGAGAGGAGTACCGCGGAGTCGACGGGGAGCCTGCCTACCGCGTCTGGACCGAGGTAAGTTCGAACTAAGGTACTTCGAACTTCAGCTACGTTATTCACGTAGTTGAAGTTGCGTACCTTAGTTCGAATTGGGGGGTTAGTGTAGACCAGGCCCTTGTGTCTCTATTGATCCAAAAAGATGAATGGTCACTTCAGAGTTGGAAGGAGATGACTGCAAGTTTAACAGATGTAGGAAGGAAGCAAAGTTTTTTGTGCATGCAAATGCATACATAGCCTTAATAGTGACTGCCTAGCTGCAGTTAAAGGTATATTTGAGCATTGTTAGATTGGAAAATTGCAGTGTAAGTGATATTAAGTGAGCCTTTTCACTGTGGCCTAAGTTTCAGAAAATATTGAAAGAGCCTTAGCAATGTTTTTTTGTCCAGCAGTACTTGTTGAAAGAAATCTTGTACAGTATTTAACATTGTACGCTGATATTTGTCTTCCATTATTCTGAGGCTTTATATGTCTCGCTGAGGGCTGGAATAAACCGTTGCTTAATCTCCAGTTTTGCATCCTCTCTATTCAGAGGTTTTTTAGAAAATGTAATGATTTTCTTCATGGCAAATTATAAAAACATACCCTTCCATACAGCTATTACGCTTATTTCTTCAGTGAGAATGTATGCACTATTGTCATTTCTGTTATGTGGTATCAAATTCTTAAATGCAGAGCAAAAGACCAAGGAGGAGAGTAATCAGTGTAAGTGGGAGGTGAATAAATAGCCCTTTCTGGCTTTAGCAACAGATGACAACAGCATGTATGGTTATAAAGTAGACTTGCATAATGAATCAAAACTGACCCCACAGTATTCTGCAGTTTGTAGAATTTGCAGATACCAGTGAGGCAGTGGGACTCAATGTGATGCAGAAATTATTGCTGATCATTCCATCCAGATTAATTTCTTGAACTTCTGAGGGGAAAGTTAAAGATGTTGCACATCTGGCTGGAAATTGTTGGTAGCATTACAGAAATTATCATTGATAAGCATGCATACTGAATGATTCTCTATTATCACAATCTTCCATGAAACATGAATTCTAATCTCCCCCAGTTTTTGTGAGCACTTTTAGTTACAGGTCTTGTGATTTCATTCTGCTTACAAACAAGAAAGAGGAGGAGAGGGTTTAATGGTAGGAAAATAGCAATGTATAATGATAAGGTAGGTGAAAATGCAGAGAGAAATGTTCCATTTTGGTGTTGGAGAGAGAGTTTTTGACAAGTGACATTTCCTGGATCCTGCAGGAATCCTGGGTAAAATAAAATTTAATATTGTAATAAAATGGCTAACAAAAAGAAAAACTTGGATAAATGTGAATTTAACACGTGCAGTTTATTTAGCAATTCTGAGTATTTTTAATTTCACACTCGGGGGGGCAATACCTGGGGGTTACAACACTTGTAGGTAATTTTCTATTTTCAACACCTCTGAAAGACTTTTTGGTCTTTCTCTCCCAGTGGTAAACAGCCAGTCCAACGACAACAGTCCCAGTGCTCCAGCTAGATACAATGGCAGCCCTGTTCCTGGGTTTTGCAGTCATTGCACAGCTGTGTTCTCCAAGTGAAGCCACAGCCCATGTTTGGACAGAACCATGTAGATAGACTTCTTTGCATTTTCAGACTTCCATGCAGTCATGTCTTGCTGCACCAATCCTTTAAAATCTCTGATTGGGGTGAAGATGCAGGAAGGAGCCTTTCGTAGTGGCAGCAGCACCAGTAACATTTACAGGAGGTACAGTAAGGACATCAGCTTTTGGGTCAGCATTAACACTACTGCCACCTTAACATGTGGTGTCTTAATGCTACCAGTACTGGAATTCAATATTTTTTTAATAGAAATAGAAAATACCAATAAAAGTTATCATATAATTGAATAACAGATTGGATAATGAATATCCTAGAATATCATAAAGCCAGTGGTTTTTAGTACAGTTCTTGAGTAAGCTTTAAAATATAAAATACTACTCTGTATAAGGCAAACGTTTCTTATTGGAATTGCTATCCAAATCATAGGTAGCTGAGAAGCACTACTTTTGAACAAATGGCCTTTTAAGCACATTACATATGAGCTTTGTGGGGTGAGTTTCTATGATGCACATAGTGGTACCTAAAGTGCATACTCTTTCTTACTATCTCAAAGCAGTGACTGGTTGTGATTGGGGAAAAAATACCTACTTTAGAGAGTGGGGAAGAATGGAAAAATTATTTGAATCAAAGCAATCCTTCATATTTGTTACATTTCAGATTTAGGTTCTAGAACAACTCTTCTCCATTTTTGTCATGTTATACTAATGTGTTCCTAACTGTATTGCACATGAAGAGTGACACTGTATAGAGTGCAGTTATTTCTAGAAATCTCATTGAACTATTTATGGTCCCAAAATCACTTGTTTGCTTTTATTTTGTTGTTTAATAGTCCGCTAAACAAAATCTAAAGGAATGTAACCAAAGAGAAAAGTGCATTTCATATATGGTTGCAGAGGGTATGTGTTATTAGCTATCAAGAGACTTGCCTGAAGCTTGTAATGAAGTGTCGGAAGCCATGTTGTTAACAAGAGTGGGAGGTAGTTTGCTTGTAATACCTGAAAATTTTTACAGCAGTTCTGATGTTCTAGAATACTGATTGTTTGCTTATTTTAAGTTATACACGCTGCTCTTTTAACTTCCTAAGTGTCAACATAGATGTAGGAAGCAATTTTTTAATCTCATAAAGACTGTAAAAGTCATAAGTTTAGTTATTTACATTCATTTGTTTTAATTCCTATATATAGTTGGCATGGTTAAAAATATCAACATATACCATACTGTGGTATTTGAGTTAAAAAAAGAAACCGCTGTCATGGTCCAGTTTGCAATTTTTGTATAACTTCCCTTGCTGTGTAAAGAAAACAGTGTTTTGTATACAGGAAAAAGAAATGTTGGTATCTTTGAAAGGTAAACGGCAGAAGAAACTAAC
Source organism: Terrapene triunguis (assembly GCF_002925995.2). Classification (NCBI taxonomy): domain Eukaryota; kingdom Metazoa; phylum Chordata; order Testudines; family Emydidae; genus Terrapene; species Terrapene triunguis. The sequence continues at coordinate 13,073,165 of NW_020665065.1, forward strand.
TACTTGATTCCTATCAATATCCTTAAGTTACCTTTAGTTCCCAAGGAAAATGTTTGGACAGATGCCAAAGTTTTCAAAAGTGGGACTTTTCCAATGCCCTTAAGTGACTTAGGCCCACAAGTCACATTGACCTCAATGGCAGACCTTTGAAAATCCCCCACCTAATTTTAAGCTCCTGTTCGAAAATTTTGGCCATACTCCATAGATTTCTTTTCCTGTTCTTTTAACTAGGAAAGCTATTTTGTTGCAAAAAAGAATGCATATCTTCAGATCAGGATGTAAACACGCCACCACGCTTAAATTTTATTATTTTGTGTACTTACTGTGTGTGAATGTACATAGAAAATAGGCATACAAAGTTGTGATGGTGCTTGTTTGTTGTTGTTTGCCAGAGAGATCACTCCCTGATAGACAAATCCTGTTAATGGTTCATCTAACCTCCTACTGAGTTGAGAACTGATACCATGTCAGGTTACTATGAAGCAATTGTCAGATTTCAACTGTTTCCCCTAAGAATCTAAAGGCAGTGTTAGGAGCAGGTTCTCTTTTCTTCTTGATGCCTGTGTATTCCTCCTACTCCCACAATTTATTTTTCCTGTTCAATTCCCTAGTTGTGTAATAACTTTTTCAGTGCAATTTTCATGTGAATATTTTTTGTTTTAATGACTTCGCTGTAACAAGAGCTGCTGCTTCTGTTTTTTCACTGTATCCAGATTTAATTATGATCATGTTTCCTGGGACATTCCTCTCATCTGTTGTGGTAGGACAGGTCCACCCACACTGATGTCCAGTTCTATCTGTCTGAACTTTTCTACTCAAAGTCTTGCAAACATGTGATAAAGCAGGGAATTAAACCACATAAGTATTTATCTACCCATTTTGAATAATTGGTAGATAACATTCTGCAGCATTTAAATCATTGTGGATAACTAAGTTCCATGTATTCAATAGCTACAGTAATTTGTGTATGTTATATTTGTATAGATTAGTCCGTAAAGCCAAAGTATACATTTAATTAATTGAATTAAACTACTGGCATTGTAGAGAGTACATTATCTCAAACAGCATATTTGTTTTTACTCCTCTTCCTGTCATGAATGGCGATGGCGTACAAATAAATAATACAGCAAGTGCATGAGAGAGGGCGCAGGATGTTCCCATGTCATTTCTTCCTGATGATTTTAAAGTACTGTGCAGGTAGACATCTTTCCATCTTTTATAGGTCTTCAGCATAAAACAGTTCTGTTCAGAGGACCCTGTGGACATTTTAAGCTCAACTTTGTGCTGTGGCAAGTCACTGTTTCATTTTCTGTCATCTCATGACACGTGTCACGATTTCATTTGTCCCATAGGGATTAATACACAGTTGCAGGAATTTGCGGCAAGATGAAATAGCGAAGTGTTACTTCCTAATGGTGCCATTAAAGTGTCTACCATAGAGGTTTTGGGTATCTGTAAAAACTAATTTAAACTTCCATAAGTCACATAATTTTGTCACACTTTCCATGGTATTGCAGCTTTTGTTATGCAGCCATTTTATCAATCATACGTGATTGTACTACAATCTAATTGCTGTATTTGCAAGACCTGTATTTATTGACTAGTACATAACGCCTTTTGAAATATTGTAGATTAAATAGTATATTTTGTTATGTCTTACTAATTTTAAAATGTGCACAACAGACATAAGTGCGTTTGTAACCCTTCTGCTTCTTTTCTCCTATCCTTCCCGTTTTTTGTTTGCCCTAATTTGAATGTCTTGTGTTATAGTTCGAATGTAAGCTCTTTGCAGGGAACATGTTTGTTTTTTTGTTTGTTTGTGAGACTCCCAGCATACTTTTGGACGCTTCAGTAGTAAGTAGTTACAGTTGACTAATTTCATCTTTTATATAGATTAGAAACAGAATATCTGAGGCTATAGCCTTTCCCTACCCATATTCCAATACTGATTTCTTAGAAATAGTACATTACAGGCAAAATTATATTTGCTCATTTTGTTGTAAATGATCAGCTATTGCTTTGCAGTAGCAAAAGACCTTTGGGGAATATCTCAGGCAGTGCCATCACGTGGAAAATATGACAAAATAATGTGACTTGTGGAATACTCTGGGCCAGCTCCAGTGTGTGTAATAAAGCCTGTGTTTAGATGTTTTGGGTGTATCCTCCCAAGAATAGACAGAATTCTCGTTGTTATAAACGTTAAGTATCATAGTTGTAATTTTGATGGGCATTCATTGTATGATATTAAAAAATGCTGGGGTATCTGTGTGTGAGACTAGTGGTTGGTGTGTATGTAATTAAGCTTGCTTCATGTGGGCTAAAGAAGAAATTTTAAATTCCTGGATTGGCAGCAATACAATTACTACGAAGTTTCTATTTCTTATTCTGACATCTGTCATACCTATCCTCTTCTTCCTCCTCTTCGGTCTGCTGAGAACCTTAAGTATAATGTATTTAAGTATGTAGCTAGGAAAGAGATGAGTTGGGTACAAGGAAAAAAACCCTTTGATCAGTGAAAGTGTATTCTTTTTTATTGGTAAACTGCCATTGTAGCAGAAGACATTTCTCTCTTAATTGTGCTTTTGTGTTTGTTGTTTAGATTGTCGAGTTAAGATGTTAAAGTGCCTCCGGTAGCAAATCCAATGCCTCTAAAACTTTGGCACGTGCAGCATCTTAAGTTTTTGGGGCCCAACAATTCCTGTGGTCAGGTCTTGCACTTCAGTGACTTTTCTTTTTAATAGAGGACAGCTGAATGGAGCCCCCTTTGGGGCACTTCAGTAACACTTGACAAATTTGTTAGAGGCAGTCACTGGGCAAAGACAAGTATAATTCCTACAGCTCTCGAGGCTCTTGCCAGCGTTTAGAGAAAGGACTCTGCACCAGACCTGTATTTAGGATCTCCATGTGTCAGGGTATTTTAGTCATTCTTCTCTTTACCTGTGTATATAAAATAGGCTCTGTACCAAGAAGCTTGAGCAGCTCCCAAGAGTAGTGCTAAGATCTTCATTCTCAGCATGGACTGATAGTTTCAGGCAAAAGCTAAATTGTAAAATATATAAAAGATATCAGTATATTATTTTTAGACTGACATCTGCCTGTAACTTAACAGTGCTTTAATAGATCTTCACCAAGTTAATGCCGTAATATTAAAATGGTGTTTATATATTTTTGTGATGAGGCAGAATTTCTGAGGGTTTTTCTTTTTGTTTTTTGTTTTTTTGCTTGCTTAGTCTAGGAGCATTATTATTATTTTTTATCTATCCATTATTCTTGTCATTATTTTCCCTTAGTTTCTTCTTTTGCCCAGCGTTTGCCCCGCAAAAGGTAGCATCTCATTTTAAGCCAGGTCGATTGGCTCCTGATCTCTAATTATTGCACGGCAAAATGGTGGAGTGGGATCACCTGGCCTACATCAGACCACTGGGAACTCTGGACAACTTTTCAATGCCTGTTTGTTTTACAGAACTGGGAAGTGGGTGCGACATTCTATATTTGATCTTGGATGCTACATTTACGTGAATTGTGTAAATTATCAAAAATTATTTTCCGGTGCAGCAGTGTTGGTGGATGTATAGATCGGCAATGCTTCACATATAGCCTTTTAAAAAAAAAAAAAAAAAGTACATCTGCATTTTATGTTTAAATGTTCACTTATTGCTAAGCTTTACATGTATTAATCTGCAGAATCTTGTGGCCGGGAGTGGGATCAGGGAGAGGGTTCAGCAGATTTCAGTAGTCCCCGTGGTTATACAAAAATCCACTCTCAGCATGTGGAATGCAGCATATACAAAATTTCCATAAAGTGTGAAAAATTTCCAGCAGTTTTCCAGTGTTACTGACTTTAAGCAGCCCTTTTAACTTACAGGCTATGTACTGACTTATCAGTAAGAAGGTGTTTATGATTTGGCTTTACTATCTCAGCAGGAGTTGTTATAGATCGGAATCAAAGGCTTTGAAAATAGGATTTCTTTATGGGGTGCGATATGGGTAATGATAAAGACATTTCAAAAAGCAAATGCCAAGACTCTGAAAGTGTTAACAGAAAGAAAATGTATGTTGATGGAAACGATATTAAAGTGTTCACGTCTTTACTAACTGGCATTTTGTCATCTGTTGATTTGTTTTCTCTGGCTTTCTTTCTTGCCACTAAATCTGTTCCCATCCCGCAGCATAGCTGCGATTTAGGCCCTTCCACATTCAGAGCAGAACTGTGCTAGGAGCCACATTGCTGCTAGTACGTTTCTGCATGTCGTCATTTTAATTTTTGACCCATTCTGTCAACCTGAATTATTAAACACATAGAGCTGTATTCTAGACAGAGTTATGCTTTGCAACTGTCTCTTACAGTTTACACAAACATTTAAAAATGCGCAAGTTAGCACTGTAGCATGTTCTCACCTGTATTTTGTGCTTCTCTCGTATGCAAGGGGAAGGATGACAAATTCAGAAGGAAGTAAATCAGAGTGAAAAAAGAGCTGGCTGTCCCTGTCTTACCTAGTTACACCAAGTTTGAAACATAACATTTACAAATCGAGTATTTTAAATCATGCAGAACTTTAAATTGCTCTTATATTTCACTAACATGGACTTAACATTTTTGGAACAATGTCTCTTCTATTTTGGACATGGTCTTTCCATATGTGTAAACTGCATTTATATCTAGAATATTCAACAGGTGAGATGGCTGCAGGCACCTGGAGATTGATGTAATTCCGCGTTACCTCCAAAACCAGGCGGGCAAACATGACTGCAAAATTATTGTTAATGTGCATCTGTATTCTGGATATAAGCAATCCTCTTCTGCCCATTCTGTTGTTACTCAGAGTAAAAATAACTTTCATTGAGAACTGAGTGTAGTGGTCATGGTGTAGTCCAGATTATATGTGGACTGAAATGCGAACTCTTGCCCTTTGACCATAGTCGTCTTTGCTCTTCAAGGTTCCTTTTAAAATGAAGTAGCCCCTCCCTTGTTTTTCAGGGGAGACAGGATTTTTCAGCAGCCATTCTCTATTGTGTGCTTCAGCAGCAGCACATGTGTGTAGAGTGTTTTTCTAGTGGTGTGTATCTACGCACAGCCAGTTGCAATTTGATATGTTGATTTCAGACTTTGAGGGAATTTTTGATCTTCAATGACCATGATTTTTGTTAAATATTAACCCTGGTTCTTGGTGTAGAGAAGTGTGTTCTGAACTTATCGATGATCAGAGCACTGTTTGAGAGAGAAGAATTAACTATGAGATTCACATGTTGAGTTATGGCAGGCTCTGCATCGCATTGAAGCCTTACTATTTTAGTTGGGGTATCCCTTTTGAGACAGCAGCACCTTGGTAAAGCTGGTAATGTTTATTGATCTTCTGCAGCTCCAATTTTAGGAAAAGATGGAGATTGATTCTCCCTCCCCCCCCCCGGGCATGTGTGTGCCTTCTTCTATCTCTCCAAAAATCACCATCAGCAGAAGATGCAATTTACAGCAGCTTTTTGCATATTAGCAAAGTCCACATCAGCATAAATTGTTTTGAGGCTGTTCTCCTGGTCTGAGCTATAAAATATTGCCAGTCCTTTACATTCGGGATAAATAGGGTGCTACTTTTTCCTAAATACTGTTTAAGTTCATCTGACACAGATTGATTTATAGACTTCTAGGGACAGCTCCTCAGTTGATGTAAATCAGTGGAACTACATTGATTTACATCAGCTGAGGATGTGGCCCAAAGTCAGTAATGTAGGATTTCTTGCGTCTGTGTGGTTAGATAATGGTGGGCAAGCAGTCGGTGCACCCACCGTATTGCCGTCGGAATCCTGGATGAGTGGCAGGAGAGAGAACGGAAACACAAGTGATAGTAACCGAATGTGGCACTGAAAATCAAAATACGCAAATTGTGGCCATTTCCCCTTTCGATCTTTGTCGTCGTAGGCAGTGTAGCTGTTCTCCATCTGTTTCTTTCATTCAGTTTTCTCTTGCATCCTTCTTTTGCTATTCTTTTTATGCATATACATATATATTTAGTTCTACCTTTCATTTATTCTTTAGTCATTTGTTTCCATTTCACTTTCCCTGTGTTTCATTCCTGTATCTTTCTTGTTTAGACCAAGTGGAGGATCCAGCTGGCAGTAGCAGCCATGTAGGACCCTTCAGGAACCTGATGGTAAGTGCACGTGTGTACTTATACTCAGGCTTCCACCAGGTTCAATACTGTGTTTTTCCCCTCTGTGGTCTTCTGCTGGTCTTGAAGTCTTAAACTACAAGAAAATTAAGGGGCAAAAATTCATTAGCTAATCATTGGTATCAGTTCTTATCAGTGCCATGGATATTGCTTTTGCTTGGAAATGTGTTGGATGAAACATGCAGGTCTTTGAGAGTTGTGTTACTTGAACACTTTTATAAGCAGACCAGAACCTGAAAAAGGCAAGATGTGGCTAACTGCTGTATGTGTGTGTGGGGGAAAAAAAACAAAAAAAAAAAAAAAAAAAAAAAAACCAAACCTGTTGAAAAGCAATAGATATTTCCGTTACTCCTTGGAAATTGATCTGACTAATCTAAAATTATATATACATGCAAGTCAGCTTGTTGGCTATTCTGAGTAAAGGCAAGTAGGTGCCAGATGAATCTTCTCTTCAAATGTATTTGTTTAAAGGCCATGAACTTGAAAATGTTCCAAGTATATCAACTAGGGGTTTTTTTTAAAAGCAGGAGGCTTTTCTAGAGGGGGCTTGGAAATTACCTTCTTTTCATCCTGGTATTGAGAGAGGAATTTTTAGTAGCCCATAAGCAACTAGATGACGCATTAATTTTAGCCCTAAGTAAATAACTTCAGTTATGAAGACCGCTCTTCTTTTGTTTTTCTCAGGTCATAGTGGTAGTTTGGGGATTATATTTTTGGTAGTGTATTGTATAAATGGATGAAACTTGGGAAAGTTTGCACTTTCTTTATCACTTAAAAAACAAAAAGCAAAGCCCTTGCGATTGTTTTCTACATCATTTACTTAGCCCCTTAATTATCACAATGCATGTCTAAGCTTATCAGAAGTGATAAGTTAGTTGTGTTCCCATTTCAAAGGTTTTATAGCAGTCACATTAGAGGCGGCAGTATAGGTTTAAAAGTGCCCAGTGATCTGTTCCACTCTGTTCTAGAAATAGTTTGTCTACTATAGCTCCAGGTGCCACAGCATGTAGGGCAGGCAAAATATAGCCCTCAGCCACCACCGTATTTGATGTGAAGGTGAGGCTCCTAGAGATTTCAGGTCCTGAAAATGTTCCTTTGTTAGAGTGGAATGCCTCCCTGTGTGTGTGAAAGAGCAGACTGTGGGTCAGAAGACCTCAGAACACTACATGTCTTGGCGTATGGACCAGGAGACCCAATTTTCCTCTTCACCCCAACTCCAGCTTCACCAGAAGGTGAGAGAAGGAACTGTGGAATTTTGCCTGTGCTCTCAAAATTCTGTTATTGGGTTTCAACCCGTACGTTGTTTCAAAGCCCATTACAAGCAGTGCCCAAAGGATACATAATGGCACTTGGTGTGTACAATGGTCTGTAGACTCTATTGCAGTGGACGTTTGAGCCTTTAAGAACATACTGAAACTTTATATTTTTTACTTTTGGTCCCAGAGGTACAGTTGCATCAATTATACTTGCTGTAAGCTCCAGCAGGGATGACAGGTGTGTTAGCCCAGCTATTTGGATGTGTACAGCTCTGAAGCCCTTTGTGCGCAGATAGGGAATTGCATTAAAGATCCTGGCTGTGGCTCCTTTTCTTTCAAAGGTTATCAGAGGTTCTGACTAATGGCATTTAATATTGAATTGCGGCGCTTGGCAGGTAAAGATGCACGGAGAAACTCATTATGGTCAGACAGAGCATCAGAAAGCATGCTTAAACTTCTGACTAGTCTCCAGCTAGATTTTCCCAGCACTTGATAATGATGCCCTATGACACAATTTCAGGTCGGTATGACAGGGAAGTGCTTAGAGACAAAACATTACAGTATTTAGGGATAAGATGAGGAATAAAGCTGCTCAGTTGAGAGAAAGCATTGCATATAGTAATGTATGATCCAGAGATGGCCAAAAAAAAATTGCAACATATAATAATAATAATAATTAATATATGGAGATACCTATCTCATAGAGCTGGAAGGGACCCTGAAAGGTCATCGAGTCCGGCCCCGTGCCCCAGATCCCTAAGTGGCCCCCTCAAGGATTGAACTCACAACCCTGGATTTAGCAGGCCAATGCTCAAACCACTGAGCTATCCCTCCCCTATAGTGATCTCTTCATCTGATAGAAATCTGTTAAGGTAAAAGAAAACAAGAAAATAACCAAAAATGGAATGAAACACACTGATAAAGCTATATAGAGAACTGGAGAAACGCTGGACAACTAATTAAACCTAAGTTTGTCAAAGAGGGAGAAAATATAAAATTAGTTCATACATCAATGGTGTCCAAATAAAAACTAGTAATTCTTATTTTCTCTAGTGTGAAGCTGAGCTTTCTTTGATCTTTAAACTTTTCTGTAGGAAGGTTAGCATGCTTTGAAAGTTTCAGTAGGAATGGAGAGGAAAATCTTTCAGTAAAAGATGTGCAAAATACTTCTAAGAGTAAAGGAATAATCTCGGATTTAAGTTCACAACAGTTCATGTGAGGCAAGTCCAATGGCTTGTTAGGTAGACTCATAGACTCATAGGGAAGTGGATTGGGCTAACATACTTAGGGATCTAAAGGCAGATGACGCCTGGGATTATTTCAAGCAGAAGTTGCATGAGATGTCTGAGGCCTGTATCCCGAGAAAGGGAAAACGATTAGTGGGCAGGAGATTTAGACCTAGCTGGATGAGCGGGAGTCTCAAAGGGGCAATTAAGAAAAAACAGAAAGCGTACAGAGAATGGAAGAAGGGAGGGATCAGCAAGGAAACCTACCTTAGTGAGTTTAGAGCATGTAGGGATGCGGTGAGAAAGGCCAAAAGCCGTGTAGAGTTGGACCTGGCAAGGGGAATTAAATCCAATAGTAAGAGGTTTTATAGCCATATAAATAGGAAGAAAACAAAGAAAGAGGAAGTGGGACCGCTGAAGAATGTGGATGGAGTGGAAATTAAGAATAATCTAGGCATGGCACAATATCTAAATGAATATTTTGCTTCGGTCTTTAATAAGGCTAATGAAGCGTTTAGGAATAGAGGGAGTAGGACAGAGGGGAATAGAGGAGGGGGGATAGACATTACAGTATCAGAGGTGGAAGCCAAACTTGACCAGCTAAACGGGACTAAATCGGGCGGACCGGATGATCTTCATCCTAGAATATTGAAGGAACTGGCGCGAGAAATTGCGAGCCCCTTGGCGACAATTTTTAATGAATCTGTAAACTCGGGGGTGGTACCGTTGGACTGGAGAATAGCTAATGTGGTTCCTATTTTCAAGAAGGGGAAAAAAAGTGACCCGGGTAACTACAGGCCTGTTAGTTTAACTTCTGTAGTATGTAAGATCTTGGAAAAAATCTTGAAGGAGAAAGTAGTTAAGGACCTTGAGGTGAATGGCAATTGGGACAAATTACAACATGGGTTTACGAAAGGCAGGTCGTGCCAAACCCACCTGATCTCCTTCTTTGAGAAAGTAACAGACCTTCTAGATAAAGGAAATGCGGTGGATCTAATATACCTCGATTTTAGTAAAGCGTTTGATACTGTTCCGCATGAGGAATTATTGGTTAAATTGGATAAGATGGGGATCGATAGGAAAATCCAGAGGTGGATAAGGAACTGGTTAAAGGGGAGACTGCAGCGGGTAGTACTGAAAGGTGAACTGTCAGATTGGAGGGAGGTCACCAGTGGGGTTCCTCAAGGTTCAGTTCTGGGTCCGATTTTATTTAATCTATTCATTACTGACCTCGGAACCAAATGTAGGAGTGGGCTGATAAAGTTTGCGGATGACACAAAGTTGGGAGGCATTGCCAACTCGGAGAAGGATCGGGATATTCTGCAGGGAGACTTGGATGACCTTGTAAATTGGAGTAATAGTAATAGGATGAGATTTAATAGTGAGAAGTGTAAGGTGATGCATTTAGGGATGACTAATAAGAATTTCAGTTATAAGCTAGGGACGCATAAGTTAGAAGAGACTGAGGAGGAGAAGGACCTCGGAGTCCTGGTTGATCGCAGGATGACTATGAGTCGGCAATGCGACGTGGCTGTGAAAAAAGCGAATGCGATCTTGGGATGCATAAGGCGAGGTATTTCTAGTAGGGACAGGGAGGTGCTGCTTCCGTTATACAAGGCGCTGGTGAGACCTCACTTGGAGTACTGTGTGCAGTTCTGGTCTCCTATGTTTAAAAGGGATGAACTGAAACTGGAACGGGTACAAAGAAGGGCAACTAGGATGATCCGAGGAATGGAAAACCTTTCCTATGAAAGGAGACTCGAGGAGCTTGGTTTGTTTAGCCTAACCAAAAGAAGGCTGAGGGGGGATATGATTGCTCTCTTTAAATATATAAAAGGGATAAATACCAGGGAGGGAGAGGAATTATTTCAGCTCAGTGCTAATGTGGACACGAGAACAAATGGATATAAACTGGCCGTGGGGAAATTTAGGCTTGAAATTAGACGAAGGTTTCTAACCGTCAGAGGGGTGAAATTTTGGAACAGCCTTCCGAGGGAAACGGTGGGGGCGAAAGACCTCTCTGGCTTCAAGACTAGGCTAGATAAGTTTATGGAGGGAATGGTTTGATGGGATTACGTGATTCTAATCAATTAGGCAATAACGGCCATCGCTGGTAAAATGAGGGTCTGGCTAGAGAATCTTGCCTGTATGCTCGGGGTTCTGCTGATCGCCATATTTGGGGTCGGGAAGGAATTTTCCTCCAGGGTAGATTGGCAGTGGCCCTGGAGGTTTTTCGCCTTCCTCCGCAGCATAGGGCAGGGGTCGCAAGCTGGAAGATTCTCTGCAACTTGAAGTCTTTAGATCACGATCTGGAGACTTCAACAGCAGAGTTAAGGGAAAGTGGGGGGGTCAGCTTTTGTGGCCTGCATCATGCGGGGGGTCAGACTAGATGACCATATTGGTCCCTTCTGACCTTAAAGTCTATGAGTCTATGAGGTAGGAGAGTGTGCTGCTAAGGGAGAGACATGGCTTCCAGAATACATTTCACATCTTAGGCCAGGAGGTCATGTATTAGAAAGGTAATGTTTTGTATCTGAGAGACCTGACAGAGGATGTATTCCTTCTCTTGTAGCGGTACCATTCTAGCAGCTGGGTAGGCAGAGGCGTACATTTTCAGAAGAGAGTGCTGTTTTTAGGGCTTGTATACAGTTGAAAGTTAATCCAGAGTAAGGTAGGGCGTGCATTTAAAGTACCGTAGCTAGTGCTGAATAACTCCATATGTTGACAATCTTATTTTGGAATAAGAGTTCCTTGTTCCTGTTTCACTTAATCCACTTTTGAATAACTCCACATGTAGACAAGCCATTAGCTGCAAGGGAAATATGTAGCATACATCAATGTATCAGAAATGTGAGATTTTTTTCAAGGATGGAAAGTTTACCCAGAATGAAGATGTAAATAAACACATTTCCACCCTACATACACCTGTGAGAGCCCATTCCTTACCCTTTGAATATCATAGAATTTTCTATGCATCTTTCAAATCATTGGCTAAGTCTTCTGATCATTCTATATTTGGGCCTTTTCCCCCCCAGAAGGCCTCCCTCTGCAGATAGTACACACACAAATGGAGAGCGGCATATTGGCTATAGTTACAAAGTTCTATTTGACCTACATTTCTTTTCTTGCTACAGCTTCTTGGACAGAGAATTTCTCTGTATTCTTTTCTGTCTCAAATTAGCTATTTTTCAGGAAGAGAATTGTCTGTCTTCTCATCTGTAGTAAGCATGTCTGGTTCTTAAGCTTTCATGATAGGTCTTCCTTTCTGAACAATTCCTTTTTTTCCTATTCTCTTAACTTTGTCAAGTGTATCAGAATGTGCTGCCCAAATGTTACATGCAGCATTCCCAAGTGAGGCCTAACCAATGTCTGATAGAGCAGACTAGCTACCTGACTTGCTTTCTTGTAGTGTTCCTTTAGTATTTTCTGGTTTTGTGTCAGCATTGCATTGTTTGTGTATATTATGTTCATCATCCCTATCTTTCTGTAATTCTGCTCACTAACAACTATTACCCAATTTGATAGTTGATTACTCTTTATGTAAACCACTTTATAGTTACCTTTATTGAATTTCATTGATTTAGTCTTTCTCCAGTTTGTAAAAATCATACTGTATTTTAATATTTTCTTTTGGCATACTTATGATCCCTCTGCTTTTTGTATCACCCTCTTCCAAGTCATGGTTGAAAAGAGATGTAGAATTATTTTGAAAACCTACATAGAAGTATATGGAACCCATGTGGAATACCAGTTGACAGCACTTCCCAAATGGACACTAAGCATTAATGAGTGCAGTGGCGTTGTAGCCATGTTGATCCCATGATGATAGAGAGTCAAGGTGGGTGAGGTAATATCTTTTATTGGACCAACTTCTGTTGGTGAGAAAGACACCTGAAGAAGAGTTCTGTGTGAGCTCAAAGGCCTCTCTCTCTCACCAACAAAAGTTGGTCCAATAAAAGATATTACCTCGCCCACCTGGTCTCATAAAATTGGCTCAGATACTATTAATGCGTAATATCATCCTTTATAGAAGTCTTGTTTGTCTAGTATACCTATGAAGATGTCAGCTACCTGTATCTGATGAGTTAGTTGAGCTACACTGCATTTCCTTTATCCTCTTTGTGCCATCAGTGAAAGAAAACTAGTTCAGCTTGTTTTTGTTTCTGACAAACTCATCTTACCTTGTACCGATCATTTCATTTTCCTCTAGGCATTTACACGCTTATTGCTTTATCAATTATAGTGACAGAACAGGTATTAAAATTAAATTTGCTGAACTGTTAATTTCTTGCAAGTCACCTTCTTTTCCTTTGTTCTATGCTTTGCCATTTAGCAATCTTTTTGCATACACTTAATGTACCCTTTGAATGTTGCTATCCTTTTTATTGAGGATATGCCATTCATGTTCCTCAGGAAAATGCAGTAATTATTCAAAACTTTGCAGTTTTTCTATGGCTGGGTTTTGAATTTTGTCACTCAAAATTTTTTAAAAAAATTGTTGAGCCGCAGTAGACGAACTTTTTTATTTATTTATTTATTTTTCAGGGAAGAAAAAGGAGTGTAAAAACAAGGGGAAAAAGGCAATAGATACAAAGCCGAGAAAGACTGATTTGGATTTTACTTCCACAGATATGAGGGAGTCTAAAGAAGGTAAGATTTTTTTCAGTTATCTTATATAAATTTCCTTAGGTATCATATTGAATTAAAGGAGGAGACACACACACCAGCAGCACTATAAAAACGTTCATACTACGTGCCCAGCTATCTTGTAGTGCTAAATAACTTGAAGTTACTAGTTTTACATTCAGAGAAGTATGTCATATGTTCACACCTTATACAGTGCAGAAGAGTTAGCGTAGTACAGAATTTAAACATAAAATCCCAAACCCTCAGATGGAACGTAATAAAGAAGTCATTTTAAATTTAAGTCTTCTGAAACTTAGGCCTGGTCTACACTAACACCCCAATTCGATCTAAGGTACGCAACTTCAGCTACGTGAATAACGTAGCTGAAGTCGACATACCTTAGTTCGAATTTACCGCGGTTCAGACGCGGTCCACACGCGGCAGGCAGGCTCCCCCGTCGACTCCGCGGTACTCCTCTCGCTGAGGTGGAGTACCACAGTCGACGGCGAGCACTTCCTGGTTCGAATTATCGCGTCCAGACCAGACGCAATAAATCGAACCCGGAAGTTCGATTTCCAGCCGTCGAACTACCGCGGTAGTGTAGACAAGCCCTTAGAAATAGGATCAACATGTAGTACCGAATGACTTTGGGAATCATGGTATAATTTTATTATATAGCCACTGGCTGCCCTATCCCTTTGCCCAGCCATTTGGATTGCTATACAACAGAATAAAACAAAGCGCAGTATAATGCAAACAGAATAGAATTTTTAGAGGTGGTATTTTAACACACAAAACGATTGATGCAGTCTATCTTAAAGGTGACCTGCAGAGCATATTTTTCAAAATTGGCTTCTGCCCTTTTTCACTTTGTGATGTATATTTTAAAGGCATGAAGGATCTTTTTAAGATATTTTCCTGATTGTTTTTTTGGTTTAGAAATATCAGGAATGTAAAGTCTGTCTTCCCTGGCTTTGTTGTTGGACCAGTGGGAGGTATAATTGAAGGAGGTAAGGGCAGCATGTAACTACTGGCTTCATTCAAGATCTTTTCCTCCAACTACCCTCTGACCAACCCACTAAAAAATAGTAATCCTGGAAATCTGACATCCCCCCCATACCCCAGCATTCCCAAGCTAGACATATAAAGGAGGTGGAGGAATTTTTGCCTTAACTGCACAGCTGCTCTGCTGACACACTCTGCTTGTGCACATCATCAGCAGGATAGCTACATTCCCTTCATCAGTAAGTACTGGTGATGTCTGAAGGCAGGTAAATGAAACTGGCATACAAAGGTGCCTGCAGAGCCAGTTTACAGCAGCAAATGATGCTCAGAGTGTATCTGATTCAAAAGAGGATGGGCTGTGCCCATGGGGATTCTACAGCTTCTCAGGAAACAGAATTTAGGAAATGCAAAATAACAAATTGTAAAACACATTATGGGATTCAATGTGTTTAAAAAAACAAACAAATAAAAAAAACCCAGATTGGTGTATTATGAACAAAATGTAAAGTAATTTTAGTTTTCAGCCAAACTCTAAAACTTATTTGACTGACTATTTTAGATGTGTGTCCAGGCAGAGTTCAAATTTAAGATCTTGTTTCCCTGAGTTTAAAAATGGTGACAAAAGTCAGTTAATTTCATCTGAGGTTTTTTGTTTTAATATCCAAAAATACACAGTGAAATGCACCAAAATCCTGCTCTCTTTCTTGGAAGAGGCTTAGCTGGCCACAACGTTAGCAGTAATTCTGAGTTTCTCAGTGTATTGAATGCAGTCCCTTACATGTTGGCCAAAAAATTGCAAGCAGGAAAATATGAATACAGTTTTTTGTTCTAAACACTACATCTTAACAATACGAAAAACAGTAGCATTCTAGTACTCATAAATATTGAGCATATTGGTGACGGGGGAGGGGGGATTCAGGGGAAATGAAATTATAATATTGTGGAAAATTTGCTAAATTCACTAATACTTTTCTTTCTCTTCCTCCTTTTCTTTCTTTATTAGACCATAAAGAGGAAGATGAAAAGCCATCTGTTTCTGCTGTGCTGTCACTGGAACAAACAGCTGTGATTCAGGAGATGGTAAATCAAGATGTTCTTCCAAAACTAATGATCCCCAGTCCTACCAGTGAGCCACGAACAATGCCTGAAGACAAACCAGGAGCAATAACTTGTGGATCAGATGATTTGGAAGAGGAGGAGGAAGAGGAGGAGGAGGAAGAAGAAGAAGAAGAGGAGGAGGAGGAGGAAGAGGAAGATGAAGAGGTGGAAGATGCTAATTTACCTGAAGAAAGTCCTGGAAAAGAGCCTACAGCTGTATGTGAAGAAAAGCTAGAATCTATGGAGGAACAAAAAAGCATATCGGAAGAATCTCTAGAGAACTCCCCGAAGAAAACACCGGTTGTAAAAATTCCTAAAGCAAAAAGTGTATCGAATGGTGACCTCCAGGAAACATTTATGTTTCCCTGTCAGCATTGTGAGAGGAAGTTTACAACAAAGCAAGGACTTGAACGCCACATGCATATTCATATATCTAGTGTCAATCATGCTTTCAAATGCCGATACTGTGGGAAAGCCTTTGGCACTCAAATTAATCGGCGAAGGCATGAGCGGCGTCATGAAGCAGGGCCAAAAAGGAAACCATTCTTAACACTAACTTCGGCCCCGCAGTCTGATGATGTTGCTGATGGACAGACATTTGCAGATGATGGTCTTAAAGACGAATTAAATGTTTCCAATATTGTGCAAGACTTTGCAGTCTTGGATTCTGAGAAGGTCTCCCAAGAAATGGCAAATTCTACCCTTGTTGAGGAGAACAAGGAACCCAAAGAATTGCATCCTTGCAAATATTGTAAAAAGGTTTTTGGAACGCATACTAACATGCGTAGGCACCAGCGTAGGGTTCATGAGCGTCATCTTATTCCCAAAGGTGTCAGGAGAAAAGGATTCATTCTTGAAGAACCGCAACTTCAAACTGAGCAGGCCCAACCAGCCCAGAGTGTGTATATAGCAAGTACGGAATTAGAAGAGGATGGTGAAGCCGATGACATATATATTATGGATATTTCTAGCAATATCTCAGAAAATTTAAATTACTATATTGATGGTAAAATTCAGTCCAACAGTAGCACTAGCAATTGTGATGTGATTGAGATGGAATCCAATTCTGCAGACCTGTATGGAATAAATTGTTTACTTAGTCCAGTCACAGTGGAAATTTCTCAAAATTTAAAGTCTACACAAACACACATGACTGATCTTCCTAAGGAGCCTTCTAGTGGTGGAAGCAATGAATCCAAAAAGAGGAGAACAACCAGCCCTCCTCTTTTACCTAAAATAAAAACTGAAATAGATCCAGAACCTATAACTCCTTCATGTTCGTTAAATCTTCCTCTTAGCATTTCAACAGCTGAGAGCTTACCTTTTCATAAAGAAAAAAGTATTTATTTGTCGTCCAAGTTAAAACAACTTCTTCAGACACAGGATAGTAATAAGATAACTTCAGCAGCAACTGAAATCCCTAAATTGGGTCCTTCTGCTACATCTTCACCCATTTTGCCTTCCGTATCTAGTAGGTTTAAAAGGAGAACCAGCTCTCCTCCCAGTTCTCCACAGCATAGTCCAGCGCTTCGAGACTTTGGTAAACAAGGTGATGGAAAAACCATGTGGAATGATACAGTTCTAGGTTCAAAGATGCCAAAATTAGAAAGTCACAGCAACTCACCTGTGTGGAGCTTATGTGGGAGGGAGGAAAGACAGACTATGAGTCCTCTGAGTTTTGATGACTATAAAATACCTAAGGAATGGACAGCAACTCCAACTTTTGGTAGCGTGTGCAACCAGCAGCCATTGGATTTATCTAGTGGTGTAAAACAAAGGTCTGATGTCAAAAGCAAGACTCAGGTTCCTTGGGAATCAGTGTTAGATCTAAGTGTGCATAAGAAGCCATATAGTGACACTGAAGTTAAGGAATACAAAGAAAATAATTCAGTGCAGCCAACATGTAGTGGTATTAAAAAGAAGAAACCAACCACATGCATGTTACAAAAAGTTCTGCTGAATGAATATAATGGAACGGATATAGCTACAGAAAGCGCACCTGATTTGACTTTGAATAGAAGCCCAAGTCCATGTAAATCATCAGTACCCCAGCCAGAACCTGATGTTGATCCTGGTCTGTCAGCACCTACTGTTGAGTCCCCTTCTCATAGTTCCCCTGCTTCCCCTTTACCTCAAACATCTGCTATATCCTCCTCGTGTCAGCTGCCCCCTCTTCTAACGCCAACGGATCCTTCCTCCCCACCACCTTGTCCTCCTTTGTTAACACTTGCTACGCAACCCCCTCCACTTCTTCCTACTATTCCTTTACCACTTCCAGGTGCCTCTGCCAGTGTCACTCCCACTCCTTCGTGCCCATCACCACTGTGTAACACTGCTACACAGTCCCCACTTCCAATCCTTTCACCTACAGTATCTCCCTCTCCATCTCCTGTTCCTTCTGTTGAACTTTTTACTACTGCTTCACCTGGTCCACCAAACCTCTCCTCCTCCTCGTCCTCATCTTCCTCTTCTTTCTCCTCTTCCTCCTCCTCCTCTTCCTCTTCCTCTTCCTCTTCTTCCTCCTCCTCCTCCTCTTCATCATCTCCTTCTCCTCCTCCTCTTTCAGTAGTTTCTTCTGTTGTTTCCCCTGCTGATCATCTGGAAAGTACTCTCCCCATAATAGCTTTTAAACAAGAGGAAATGGAAAGTGAGCACGTGAAGCCAAGAGAAGATCCAGAGACTTCAAGTGAAGCAGATGTAGTTCAGGAAACTTTCAATAAAAGCTTTGTGTGCAATGTCTGTGAATCACCTTTTCTTTCTATTAAAGACCTAACTAAGCATTTATCTGTTCATGCTGAAGAATGGCCCTTCAAATGTGAATTCTGTGTACAGCTGTTTAGAGAAAAAACTGACTTGTCAGACCATCGCTTTTTGCTTCATGGAGTAGGAAATATCTTTGTATGCTCAGTGTGTAAAAAGGAATTTGCCTTTTTGTGCAATTTGCAACAACATCAGCGAGATCTCCATCCAGACAAAGAATGCACACATCATGAGTTTGAAAGTGGGACTCTAAGACCCCAGAATTTTACAGATCCCAGTAAGGCCAATGTAGAACATATGCAAAGCCTACCAGAAGTTTCCTTGGAACCCTCAAAAGAAGAGGAGGATGAAGATCTAAATGACTCCTCTGAAGAGCTTTATACTACCATAAAAATAATGGCTTCTGGAGTAAAGTCAAAAGATCCAGATGTTCGTTTGGGCCTCAATCAACACTATCCAAGCTTTAAACCACCTCCATTTCAGTATCACCACCGAAATCCTATGGGTATTGGAGCCACTGCTACAAATTTCACTACCCATAATATTCCACAAACCTTTACTACTGCCATTCGTTGTACAAAATGTGGGAAAAGCGTTGATAACATGCCTGAATTACACAAACACATCTTGGCATGTGCCTCTGCCAGCGACAAAAAGAGATACACGCCCAAAAAAAATCCAGTCCCGCTGAAGCAGACTGTGCAGCCTAAAAATGGCCTGGTCATTATAGCTGGCCCTGGGAAAAATGCCTTCAGACGAATGGGACAACCGAAAAGACTTAATTTCAACGTTGAGATTAGCAAATTGTCTTCTAATAAGCTAAAACTAAGTGCATTGAAGAAGAAAAATCAGCTTGTCCAAAAAGCAATCTTGCAAAAAAAGAAATCTGCACAGCAGAAGGCAGACTTGAAAAATAGTGTATCTGAGTCAGACTCTCACATCTGCCCCTACTGTAATAGAGAATTCACTTACATTGGAAGTTTGAACAAACATGCATCTTATAGTTGTCCCAAAAAACCCATCTCCCCTTCCTCTAAAAAAAATTCATCCAAAAAAAGTGGGAGCTTCTCATCATCGGCAAGTGGTGACAAAGGCAACAACCAGCGCAGACGAACGGCAGATGCGGAGATCAAAATGCAGAGTATGCAGGCTCACTTGGGTAAGACGAGAGCACGGACCTCAGGACCTGTGCAGATTCAGCTGCCTACCGCATCCTTCAAATCAAAGCAAAATGTAAAATTTATACCTCCAATTAGATCCAAAAAGCCAAGTCCCTCTTCAGTGTTAAGGAACTCCAGCCCTGTAAGAGTGGCCAAAATGACTCACATTGAGGGGAAAAAAACTAAAGTGGTAGCCAAGAATCATTCTGGAATCTCAAGCAAAACATCCCGGAAACTGCATGTTAGAATACAAAGGAATAAAGCCGTTTTGCCAAGTAAGTCTGCTGTGGCAAACAAGAAAAAGACAGATAGGTTCAGTGTAAAATCTAGAGAGAGGGTTGGAGGACCTATCACTCGGAGCTTACAGCAGGCAGCTAATGCAGACACAATAGAAAACAAGAGAGAAGAGAGCAGTACAAAACCAGAACTAAAAGATTTCAGGTAAGCTTTTAGCTTCAAATTTGACTAAAATAGCCACATGTTGCGTACGGGCTTTCCAGTTCCCTGGTCTTTTTAGAATTTTTCTCACATTTAAGATAAAGAAGGTTGAGCTTTGCAAAACTTGCAGCTGGATCTGTTGCTCAGTCATGCTGCGCTACATTGCACATACTTTATCTCGGCATTTTGTCAAATCACATCGTGAAATATCATCCACAGAGAGATGGAGCAAACTGAATTGGAAAGCCTGGCAAACATATTTAACAACATTTGTATGTCATTGGATAACATGACCTTGTTACAACATATAATGTGCAGTCAAACACAGTGATCATAGATTTAATATATAGTGGTTCTGTATGTTAAGAATCATGACTGAATTCTTCAGCTATTTACCTAAATAGTTTGGATCAGCTATTGTTTAAGTATTGCCTTCATAACATATAGAATAATACAAAAGTATAATGAAAAAATAAATACAGAGATAGTAACAATACAATGGTTGGTCAAAATTTGTTAACTACTTGCCTCAGTATATAATTAAGGGCAAAATGATCTACTCCACTTTTAGCTACCAGTTAGAATGGAAACTCATCAGGCCCAAAATTTGTCAGCAAGTTGAGCCTGAGCAGAAGTATTATCTCCCTTATTCTCCACAAAACATAGCAGAAACCTCTCAGAAGATTTTTGGGAGACTGGCTAACTCAGGCTTCCGTGCTCTTCACGGCATTTTCTGCCAGCAAACCAGTGGGGAAATCCTGGGTGGAAATTCTTACGGCTTCCCGGTCCAAACCTCTCAATCCCTCCAAAGGAGTTGTGAGGTAGGTATTGACAGGGATTCATGGTCAGCATGGTATCTAATGGACTCCTAAGCATATGGGGATACATAGGTCCTAGGCATATTGCACAAGGGTCTAGCCCTCTGCCTAGGTGCTTCTGAGATCATTGGGAATTCCTGTGTGTCTAGGGATATCCATCGTTTGGAAGATCTCCTATCCTTTAAAGCTGTTCAGCCCCTTCCATCCTGAAGTGGATAATGTGGTGGCATATTTACAGCCTCAAGGCCACTGAGTTTTCCTGCTCAATACTTCTTCAGTTCTTTTAGCAGTGCCTCCCTCTTTGGGTGATTATAGTAAACATCAGATGTGATGGACAGAAACTGCCTGATCTTACATTTTTTTCTTCCCAAATTAACTGTTCCAAAACTCATATAGGGGAGAGAGCTGTCTTTTTTGTTTTTTGGGGTTTTTTTTTCCTGGTTGCAGTACAGTGCTTGTGATTAAACAGTAATGCAGGCCTTTAATTTTTAATGACCCTTTGGAGGAAATACTTTGTCTGAAAGTACAGGTTTCAACACAGGCGCATAATTCCAGTGGGCAAAAGGGGAAATAGACTCCAGTTACTTTGAACTATAAACAAATAAAATCAATACACACACAAGAAAGAGAAGCAGAAAAAAGGTTTTGAATTTTTTGTCAGCCAATAATACAGAAAAATGTCTTCAAAGAGCAAGAGAAACCAGCTAGCCCTAATTATCTCACTACATCAATGTCTCTGTCTTGAAGAGCGGTCTGTAAAACTGTTCTTAGTAAGCAAGGATTTTGCATGAGACATTATACTGGAAATCAGCAGGATTTGGAGCCAGAGATGTATATCCTTGCATCCAGACTAGCTATTTAAAAGTGATCCTTTGCACGCACATAAGTTGTTTCAAAGTGTTCATGGTGTGAATAAGGATTTACATAGAGACAGCTTTGACATTCTGTCATTTCCCATTGCGGCTTGCGTTGTTGGCTGGTCTTAAGGATAGTTCAACTAAAAAGGAAGTTTGCTGTTTTGTTTTAGGAATGTGCCTTTTTAAATTCATAAACCTGGATTTTATTTGCCTGCTTATCCTTGATATCTATGTCAAGAATCAAGCGTTTCTTGCCCTAATACGTTGATTAATTAATTACACACCAGGCATCAGTCGGCAAACTTTGATTCTGTTCTGCACACAAGCATTTTTTTTCCCAGGAAATCTTAATTAAGTATTTTTCAAAACCATCTGCTTCACTAAGCAATTGTTTGTCTTCAAGTCTACTTCTCACACTTTGGTTTGTGTTTTCTTTGGAAGCATATTCAGTTCATAAACAGCTTATACTATTATTTTTGTCATTTATCTTCAGTTTTTGTTTCTTATTTTCTAGGAACCTCCTGTAAAAACAAAACAAAAATCCCTAAATGCTCAATTTAGGATAAGCACTACGCCAATGGATGTGAAATCCACCAAGCTTGCGAAACCAGCTGAAACTGACTCTCAATCATAAAATGCAGCTGATTGCCTGCAGGCTTCTTGCTCTAATGTTTAGTGTCAGGCATATGTTTTCTTCATTGGTGCCTGATACACATGCTGGGCTAGAGGATGTTTTATATACAAAGAGAAGGGTACTATTAATAATAAATAAAGGAAGGAAGCAATATGGGCTAAACTGAACAGAATCTGCTGCCACTGAACTGATAGCTCAGATTTCTGGTTTTGCCCGTATCTTGATGAATGACATGCAAAAAGACATTTCAGCTTAAACTTTGCAAGGCAGGTTCCTGTTTTATCAATAGTTCATTGTAGAGTCAGGGACGACAAATGTTGCTGCACTCAAAGTATTTTTGTCATGTATTGAGTCTCCTGAAGCTTTTCTTTTAAATTAACTAGTCGAGAGGAACCTAGTGTGACAGAGTTTCCTCCTTTTCTCTTTCCACCCCCACTTTTGTTTTGTTTTTGTTTTTAAGTCTTTTAGATACCCAGCATAGATGTGGGAAAAACCAGGTTTGGACATTTTATGAATTTCCCGATCTCCTATTTATACATGCAAATAAAACTTTCTTCCTATAGAAATGAAATACTGGCACCAATTTCTGAATTCCATATAATTGGATACCGTGTACTATTTTATTAATAAACAGGCCAGAAACGGGGCTGTGTAGGTGTATATTTTGAAAGATAAATGTATAATAAAATTACTGTAAAAGGTCTGACACCTCATTATCTAATAACTTAAAAGCAACAAATTAACCTACTGCTCATAAAGAGCTTTTCGTGGAAATATCATTTCTCATGCATTTATACACCTTGCCGGATTAATGACTCAGTTGATGGAAAGCAGCTAGTTTCATTATGCATCCTCCCCCTCTTCTCCCCCCGCCCCCTCCTTGACTTAACAAGTAATCTACCTCTTAAAATTTGTAGTTTAATACTTGTTTGGTGAATTTGTGCCACTTTCACTTTCACGATCATTCCCATTTTGTTACATTTCTGTTATGGGGACTTTATGTTGAAATATTGTATAAAGCATTTGTAGCAAGTTTAAAAAAAAATAAAATATTTAAAATTATTTAAATTGTTTTGGACACTTCAATTGTATTATATGTGATTTACATTTTACATTAATTTTTTTGTTTTTGTTTTGGGTTGTTAATCTGGTGAGTGTGCCTGTATTAAAGTTTGCTGTTAGTTATATTTTCTTTTGTTGGAGAGTGATATAAAGACTATTCTAATGAAAACATTAAAAATTACAATTTGACATACAAATGGGGTTGTCCTTGCTTTTAAACATTTTAGCCTTGTTGGATATATTTTAAGTGCAGGCAAGCAAATGAAGAGTGGTTTTGTTTTGTTTTTCCTCCAGCATGAAATAAACCTTGGAAATCTCTCAGATGTATAAGATCTCTCTGCTGTTGCAAGCACTTAATGACCAGCTAGATGGGACTACCGCGGTACATTTTATATAACTGTAACCAATAAAGTAAACTTTTTAAAAACTTGTGAAGAACTTGCTTTTTGTAGCTAAATGTGGACTATGAGAAAAACATCTAGAAGGAATTAAGTAAGCTTGCATCCTTTAGATAATAACACAGAGCTCAGCAAAGCAAATATACATAAATCCTTCAGGGGCGTTTGTTGTTGTTGGTTTGCGAAAAATGAATACCTTGAAATAATACCACTACAAATGCAAGGGCATTAGACTTATGTAATAATCAGTGCTCTTTTGATTTTTTTTTTTTGTAAGAGGTAAATAAAATATTCCATATACACAATAGTTAAAATTTTATGCCCTGATTGTATTCCTAATTTCTGAAATAGTTTATCACAAAACTAAATGTTAAGGTTCATTGAACAATTTGGATTTTTAGAATGTTGCATTCCAAAGCAAGGAGGAATTATGACATGCCTGATATCCAAGCTAAAATCTTCCAGTAGCATAGCTGTTACAATTTACCAACTTAAGACCTGCCCACCTACCATGACACTTAATTTAATTTATCGTGGTTCAGACTGTAACTGACTCCATGCATCTGAAGTGAGGTTTTTTACCCACGAAAGCTTATGCCCAAATAAATCTGTTAGTCTTTAAGATGCCACCGGACTCCTTGTTGTTTTTGTGGATACAGACTAACACGGCTACCCCCTGATACTTGTATTAAGTTTAATCTTTATTCATAGACCTCTTAGAATATCCATCATTAACGCTGCAGGAACAAGTTAATGTTTTTACAGTGCATGAAAACATAGGACAAGATATCGTGTGATATTCTCCCATGATTCCTTTCACTGTATACACAGACTTGCCATTGAATGATGGGAAATATCCAAAACTGAAGTCTATTAGATGACTGCCTATCCAAATAAATACCTTTATTTATTTGGATGACATTCTCAGACAACTCCATGTTTACTTCCTGGTATGGAAGTAAATACCACACTACAAGTATTTATTTTTGTAGGCTTTATGCTACACATACCAGAGGTGCCAGTCCGGAGCAACTGGCATAGTTCTGCAGAAAACCCTGTGAAACATGTCACATTTTTAACATGTTTAAAATATTCAGGCTGCTCCCTCTAGTAGTATTCAAACCATTTAACCACTTAAAAATTGTAAGGAAAGCAGGGCCTATCTGTGCTAAAGTACAGACCCAATGAGGCTATGTTTTTATGGTTGTTTTGTTCTTGAACATTGTTTTATGCATAAAAACTAATTGCTGCAAATAAATTGTGGATGAGCAAATATTTTTAAAGGCATTTTGTATGTGGCATAATGTTGTGCACTGTAGTTTGATGCCTAGTGTGGTCTAGACACTAGAATGCTGCAGTGACTCGCTGTTCATGTTGGTTACATTAGCAATTGTATAACTGTATTCATTTGAATAGGATGTGACACTGTAAAATGTATAATAACTGGTTATGTTTTGCAATTTTTGGTGATTGAAAACATTTTATTTATTTATTACTTATGCATAGTTACATGGCACACTCCAGGAAAATTAAGAAGTGTGAAACCAGTTTAGAAAAGCATCCTACACATTACATTAGATATTAGATTGAGATTTTTAAAAGTTGCCTAGGGACTACAGATCCATTTACCTATTCATTTCCAGTCCTTCCAACATTGGCACTAAAACTTCTCATCAAATGCTTATTTAGTGCTCAAACCACTTTCCCATTGGCGGTTGTTCACCACAATTTGGCACCTTGTGATCATTTTCAGCAGTAAGATCACCAATGAATTAGTCACTGCTCTCCTGGTTTTGATGGTTTGGTAGAAGCTTCCATTGCCATTGTATCTTGCCTGTTCTGTGATTGTATCCTTCACTCTGTAAGGCTCTCAATCTAGCACCTTTCACAAACACAGAATTCACGCACAACCTTTTCCAAAGGGAAAAATGCCAAATAGTATAGATCTGCATTCCAAAATGAAATCTGATCTTTTTCAAGAGAGTACAGGTATTACCATTGCTAAAAGAGGTGACCGTAAATAGAACGTGCTCTTCAAAGCAGCTCTTTTCTCCCAGATAAGCAATTTTACATTTACCATTGCATCTCATTTACGTAATTGACTACCCTGTGGATTTATATAACCATCACTTTATGATCTGAACATGGATGCAACAATGAAGGTGGCTGACATATATGGACTCAGGCAATGAAAACATTAAGCTCTTCCCTCTTACCTAGAGATTATACCTGACATGTTGGTAAGATGAAGTGAGAGGTATCCACTTGATATTTAATACATACTCTGGCACTGTAGTCTACCCTTCTATGGAACTAGTGAGCTAGTAGGTCTTTTCCACCTCTTTTAACTATTATCTTCTAGAACAATGCTGCCCTGGCAGGGCTGTGGATTTGCTCTCATACTATCTCTAACATCCTTTTATCAACTGCCCCAGCCAGTTCAGGAAGCTGTTGCAAACATGTTGAATACCCCATGAGAGCTCGCCTCAGTGAAGTTGCCCCATTGGCTGACTGGCTTCACAGACAGACCAGGTGGTATGGCCTGACCTGGCTCTGCCCCACAATCCCATCCTGGCTGGGAAAGTCCAGTCTGCCTTCTAAGGTGCATTTGATGTGTTTATTCTGAAATTAAGGCTTTGTATATTAACACTGCTATATTTTGTGTGTCCGTTTTTCCCATTGTGAGCCCTTCTTCTAAAGCTGGTGGTCGAATTTGAGTGTAAAATATTACTTGGCAGTAAAGACATCTTAAAGGTTCAGACAAACAGCTGTTAGTGGTTTTAAAATGTTTATGGGAAATTAATGTATAATTTTTCTTTTTAACCATAAAGTACAGAAAGGATTAGTAATTTCCTATCACTTTTGTTTTGTTCTTGGATGAATCTTCCTTAAATATTTGGTGGTCTCTCATTTCCGTATTTTATTGCAATTTCCCATTTTATTTTTAATTCCAGATTACGTTTTCAAACGTGAATTTTCGTCAGATCTGAGATCTAGCCCTCCTCTTTTGATCTTCGGATCTATAGACATTCAGGTACTACAGAGAGAGGTGGGACAGTAAAACCCCTCAGAATTACGAACACTTCAGGAATGGAGGTTGTTCCTAACTCTGAACAAAACATTATGGCTGTTTTCAAAAGTTTACAATTGAACATTAACTTAATACAGCTTTTAAACTTTACTATGCAGAAAAAAATGCTGCTTTCCCTTTATTTTTATAGTTTAACACAGTACTGTACTGTATTTGCTTTTTTTTGCGGGGGGGGGGGGGGGGGGAGGGTCTCTACTGCTGCCTGATTGTACTTCCAGTTCCAAATGAGGTGTGTGGTTGACTGGTCAGTTCGTAACGCTGCGGTTCTACTGTATATGAAAACATACATAGAAAAGAATGTATGTATTTTTTGTGTCCTTTCACCCTTTAAAGACAATTCATTTTTTGCCCCCACTAAATACAAGGAAATGTGTGTATCCTTCAAACTTGGAGTGGGGTAGATGTCTTGATTTTTTTTATTTGTTTATTTTTTTGTTGTTTCAGTTAATTTAATAGATGTTCCTTTGGGGCACATGAGCTCATTCCCCAAGGTTTTTTGCAGATTATAAATTACAGTCAAAAGTCTTTTTCTTGTCCCATTTTTCTGTAGGTATCGAAAGCTTAATCCTAAAGTGCGTCAGAGCATCCTGATGATTCTCTGCATTACGTAATGGGGATCCTATACCAGGAAGGGATAGCTCAGGAATCCTCAGTAGCCTGTTAATGGCAGCTTTAAAGGCCCCACCTGCTACCAACAGAGTGGCACCAGCAGCAGAAATGGGGCTATAAACTGATGGATCTGGCTGTTGGGGACTATCTCCAGTGTAAGGGATTCCACAGGTGACTCAGAGCTGGTGTCATGGCTGTACGTACCTCCCCAGTTTCCCCCACCTGTAGGGGGTGAAATTCACCCATTCAGAGTGGCCCTACACACCACTTAAACGTAATGTTGAGATCTTAAATGGGACGTTGGGCATTCTTGTTACTCTGGGGCAGATTGCACCCTGAATGAATAGCTGAAAATATTAGTGGACAAGAAATTATCCAGCCCTTTTTTCAATCCAGCTACATCATTTGATTCCGTGACCACCTCTGGTATTGAATTTCACATGCTGTGTATTGTGTTGTACACTCTCTTCAGAAGACACCTATCCCAACTCTCACTACATTCATAGGATAAAAGTCACCAAAATGTTAAGTAGGCTTCACAGAGCTTCCACACTGAATAAAGAAATCAGTGGGGGAAGGGGGTTTAAATGTTATCAAGGTGTTTATTCTACAAGAAACAAAGGAGCATAATCTTTAGTGTTTATAGTCCTATTCCCTTATTTATTTTAAACCAGTTTTGTTTGTATGTCTATTAATGGGCCTATCATCCTGATTAACCATAGGGTACTTTTATGCTGCATTTTGATATTACATGTCTTGTTAGCTGCAAGTAATCATATGCATTGTATGGCCTTACAGTGAGCACTTTTATTTTGTGTTGTTGTGAGCAAGATCTATGTTCCTGAATTCATCCCTCTATAATGTTGTGAATCGAAGTTGTGCACAGGATAGCTTGTGACAGCCTATTGCTTCTGTGTTTGTATTCTCTTTAGGTTCCCATACCACACCCATCACTACATACCTGAACACTTTGCAGAGTCAGCAAAGTAAGCAGAAAGGCTAGCGTCTGTCAGTTGGAGTTTCCTCTGCATTTCTGTTCGTCCCCATGGGAAAAATGCATGTATAGTACTTTTTTAAAGTTAATGTGCTAGGTGGTGGGGTTGGGGAAGTCAAGTAAAAAATTTGATGATTTGTCTAATAGTATTAGAACCCCCACCAAGAACAGGGTCTTATTCTGCTAGTTGCTGTACATATGCAGAATAAGACAATCTGCCCCCAAAGAGCTTACAATGTAAATAGCCAAGAGAGCTAAAGGGAGGGAGGGGGAACAGGCACAGAGCTGTGAAGTGACTTACCCAAGGTTACACCTGCAGGTCAATGGCAGAACCAGGATTAGAGTCCAAGTTCCCTGACTCCCCAGTGCCCCCTCAACTGCATTTAGGCCAGAATGTAGTGAAGTTTTAGTAACTTTTGGTTCCGGTGTGGGTGAATTCTATGGCCTGGGATCAACCCCAAGAAGGTCCCATCTCCGGCACCAGCCCTAATGGCGCGCTTTGTTACTGAGCTGGGTCACTGGCAAGATCCTGGAGACAGAGTTGGCCTTTTAAATATCCTTAGCCCAGATCATTTAGCACTTTGGACAGTAACAAAGCAGGGCTCTATGAGACGTCGGTGTATGCGGGGAAGCCCCAGTGTGCTGTGCTTTTAGCAGTCCATGTTGCTGAAATTGTTCTGTTGCGTTCTGCACTAGTTGCAGTTTTCTTATGGCTGATTCAAGCCCAAGTAAACTAGGCTGCCATAATCCATCTGGGAGATGATGGCGGGCCTGAGTATTGTGCCACAGTGTTCTAACCAATTAGCAATGGTAAAAGGTGGGTGTTGCTAAATGAAAGCCCAGCTTCAGCTAAGAGTCCAGAACTGCTAAACTGCAGGCTACTTTGAGCTGTTCGGGTGGCATATAAACCAGGGAGAAAAAACTATGTTACTTTGATAAGTGTAGTAAAGCAGCATGATAGGGTTAACTGGGTTAGCCAGAATCCTGTGGGGTAGTCATGGTTCAGTTTTTGTGGGAGTTACACAAAGAGAGAATGAGTTATGATGCAATTAAATAGAGCAGCAAGTTCCCAGCCTGTAGTCCTGTGAGCAGACTTGGTTTTGTTGCACTGAGTGTTCCGTTACAAACATATGTCCCTAAAATAAATTCAGGCCTAAATTCCCAAGGGGTGGGCCATCTGCAGCTCCCATTGAATCAACAGGAGCTGGAAGTGCTCGGCACCAATGAAAATCAGGCCATCAGCTTGTAAAATGACCTTGACTAGGAAATGCACCCTAGCTGATAAAGCCACAGATAAGAAGCTGGGATCTTGGGTTCTAATCTCAGCTGTTTAGTTACTGACTCCCTGTGCAACCTTGGTAAGCCATTTGACTTTCTGTACCATGGTCTGCTCACTAGGGAAACTAGGTAAAACGGAGGATCTCACTGATGACCAGGAACTGCAGCTGACCTGACCTTTGCATGGTAAGTAAATTATAAAATGCAGGGTGTATTAGAGAATTAGAATTAAAGTCTTGGAAGTAATATAAAATTTTACAGCACAGAGACCCTAGAGCTTATAATAAAGCAAAACAATGCATTAAGGTGTAACTATTTAGGATCACCAATGTCCCATATTTGATTCTAAGAGAAGACTAATGCTTATTCAATTTTTTTTATTAGGATATTACAGCCCATGTTTTTGAGCCTTGGGCTGGGATTTTCAAAGAACCTGAGCATTAGGTGCTCAAATCCCATTGAAATTCAGTGGGAGTCGGGAGCCTGATTTTAGACTCCTTTGTGAATCCCAGTCTGAGTATTAACTGTGCCCACATTAGGGGGGGTGCCTTGGTTTAACTGTATCAGTACAAAACCTGTGTGTAGACTAGTAAATAGATCCCTTTATAAATTCCAGCCTCAGTGCCTAAAATTAGGCTTCTAACTCCATATTTATGCCCCTATACAGAAAAGCGGTGTGCCTACACTTGCCATTGAAGTCCACGGGGCGTGCAGAAGCTGAGCACCTTTGAAACTCTGGCCACATCTGTTAAGGTGCCCAAATATTTTCATTGTTTCAATTTTAATAAAAAAGATGTGAATACAAAGCTCTACGTCAGGGATGGGCAACCGGCAGCCCAGCAGCTGCATCAGGCCTGCCACAGCCCAGCTCAGGGCAGGGGAGCTAGTGGCACCAGGGCCGGGAGGGAGGTGGGGTGTTAGGGTGGAGGGGCTGCCAGGGTGCAAACAGGCATCACATGACGCTGCGGTGAGAGGCAACAGTCTGAAGCAGGGGACCGGGACCAGGCCCAGTCCTGTGGGACAGGAGCTGTCACTGCAGGGTGAGTGTGGGGTGGGCTCGCTCTCCAACCGCCCTGTTCCGGAACCTTCCACCCCTCAGAGGCAGGACTCGACCCAACCCCACCCCAGCTTGTCACACCCCCGGGAAGACCCACTCCTAACCCGCACCCCAGCCTGCCAGAAGGTTTTAGTGGATTTTGTGGTCCTCTACTACCTTATAACTGCCCATCCCTGCTCTAGGTACCGTAATACATAATTAATACAGCAAAATCCCAACAACATTAAAGTACTCAGAAAAGGAACTCTTTCAGCTTACTACCGACTAAAAAAAGAAAAAAGCTCCCCTCTACCCTTTCATCATTCTGTGAAGCATACTCGACCCTCTTCAACAGATGTCTTTTGCAGCCTACCTGGAAAGTCACCAGATTTGGGCTATTTCAGATTTATATGATTGAGGAGCCTAAATTTAGGCACACAGATTTGGAAATATTTGTCAAGGTCAAGTAACTTCCTCCAGTTGCTTAAATTTGACGGGCATTTTACTGCCTTGTAATGTTGCCCATAGGCAGTGGGGGGCAGAGAAGAAAGCACATTCTTCTGGATTTCACAGATCATCTAGACTAGTTAAATATGGAGAGTGTGAATTCAGTGTGGCATTACATCAATGTCAAGTTATTTAATTATCCTTCCTAAATTCAGGGGAAAACCTTTCTCACTGAGGTCACTTCTCAATTGTTGTACTCATTGATCAGAAATCATCCCAGGGGCTGACTAAATGATTTGAACAGCCTGATGAATATACGAGTTCAGTTGGAAGTAGATGGATTTGTCATTTCAGAATAAATTACTGGAATAATTGCATGCAATCTATTCATAAAGCTGTCTAGGGAATAATACACATGGTTTGAAATGAAATATGAGGAAATAAATCTTTTTAAAGGTTCTAGCAATGGTATAAACCATGTTTCAGTGCATGTGCTAGTAATCATCTAAATAATTGATCATGATATGAAAAGCAAATAGGCTTTTACTTCTGGAGTTCTTGGTGTTTTAACTTTGTTTGGGGAAAGTTCTATGGGCTGCGTTATACATAAGGTCAGACTAGATGATCACATAGTCCCTTCTATGAGCTAAAGTCTTCTGACCGTCTATTCCTAAAATGCTTGTTTTCTTGGCGTGTGTGTATGGTTTAAACAGTGCGCCATCACTCTGATACAAGGGATGGAAGAGCATGGTCTTCAGCTGTATACCATCTAATAGCTCCATTATCCCTATCTAATACGAATGAGTGATTCTCAGACTGTTTGTTTATCTTGTGGAGCATTTAATTAATATAGGTGGGGCCGTAGGCACTGACTTCCTCTCTACCTCAGAGGTGTTCGACCTCTGCCCCAGGCCCTGCCCCCACCCCTGCTCCAGTCACACCCCCACTCCACCCCTTCCCCCAAGGTCCCCCCGCCTCACCTCTTCTGGCCCCACACTGCCTCTATCCGCCCCGCCTCTTTCCACCTCTTCCCCGAGTACCCCATCCCAGCTCCTCCCTCCGAGCACCTCCTGCATGCCACGGAACAGCTGATGCACGGTGGGCGGAGGTGCTGGGAGGGAGGAGGAGTTGTTGATTGGCAGGGCTGCTGGGGGGAGCTGGCTGCTGGTGGGTGCTAAGCACCTGCTAATTTTTTTCTGAGGGGGCTCCAGCCCTGGAGCACCCATGAAGTCAGTGCCTGTGAGTGGGGCTGGGAGGTCTACCTATTATTCAGGTTTCCCGACACTTCCCATTAAAAGATGCTGTTTTCAGTTGCTTATAACTTTGCCAAACTTTAACCATTTGGGCAGGAATTTTCCATACTGGTTGTCTGTCTCAAGCTGAAATAGTAGTTCGTTTTTTGGGGGGCTGGAGGGGGATTTCAGCCAAAATAGTTCTGCCATTTCCAAGTGCAAAGCCAGGGGAAAGTATGGCAAAGTAATGCTATTTTGCTCTTGTTAAAAAGTGCTTAAGACCTTATCTTTGAACAGGTGTAGCACTCCCCATGCTTTGGAGCAGGGACTTGAAATTTGGCAGAGGGTGGGGCCTGTCTGTCAGAGATGTGCCTTTTGCCATCCCCAAGGAAAAGCACCTGGTTTTGACCAAGTTCTAATCCTTTGAAAAAATCACAGTTTTGCAGATGCTCAATAGAGACATGCTAGAGCTTAGCAGATAAAATCTCCCAAGTGGGAGAGCTCTGTGTGGTGGCTTTAAAGGTTCCAACCCTGTTTGACCCATGTGGGTGTCAATAGGATGCCATTTCTGTTCTGTTTTTTTTCAGTTTTGCTTTTTTTAAAACCTGGGAAATGACACACACAAACTCTGTTAAAAGAAGGTTAAGGTTGCACAGTCAAGCATTCAAAAGTTAGGAAATGCCAGAATTAAAGTTGCCCATGCAACCTTGACTTGGCCCCTTTGTACATGGACGTTATTATAGCCTTTAATTACATGACCACATACTGTTTTTCCACGGGACCCCTGCCACAATCAGTGCACAGGGTAGGGACCTGCTTTGGGGATGAATCGGGGCATGTGGTGAAGGAAGCTCTAGGCCCCCTGATTCTGTGTTGCAGACACTGGGTGGCATGTATGTAATGTAGTGATTGAGGCAGGGGATTGCAGGAAGAGAAAATGGATGGTCTCATGGCTAAGACGGGAGAATGCTTCGTCGGAGTACTGGGCTCTGTCCCTGCCTCTGCCTGTGTGATGCTGGAGAAATCACTTAAATCAGACTTCTCAGAGATGGTCACTAACTCTGTGTTTCTCATTTTCTGGAGGCCCAAAACAGACCTGGGGTCTGATTTGCAGAAGTGCTGAGCGCACGCAGTTGTAACTGAAGTCTATGGGAGCGGTGCTTGAAAATACAATGTTCTATTGTAATGCTATGAAATCTGAAAAATCAGGTCTTAGGTGTCTCAAATTGGGCACCCAAGATTAATGGGATCTTTGGACCTTAATTTTTCTGTGCTTCCGTTCCTGATCCGTAAACTGGAGTTAATACCCCCTCACCTCCCAGGGGGTTGTAAAGATTAATGGATTGATGTTTGTGAAGAACTCCGATACTATAGTGATCAGCCCCATAGAGCAGCCCAACAGGCAGTTCACAAGTCTGTCTCCAGAGCAGGGTTTGCATCGTGTACTGTAAATAAGGCCTAGGGCCACACATTGAACAATGGGGTTAAAAAGAAAACATTGACTAGCAGCTCATTAAATGAACCCAGTCCAAACTGTGTGCTGAATGTGGCAGGGATCCTGTGGAAAAAATAGTGTGTAACCATGCAATTAAAGACCATTTCATAATGCAGATGCACCCAGGGGCCAAGTTAAGGTTGCATGGGCAACCTTAATTCTGGCATTAGCTAACTTTGGAGTGCTCGATTGTGAGACCTTCATACAGTAGTCTTTTAACAGTTTTTGTGTGTGTAATTAGTATCAAGGCAGTGCAGAGAGACTTGGACAGATCAAAGCCCCTTTGTGCTGGGAACTCTGCAAAGATACTCACAGTCCCTGCCTGGAAGAGCTAACAATCTATATAGATTATTAGACAGACAAAGTATGGGTGGGGAAACAGAGGTGCAAAGGGCTGATGTGACTTGTCCAAGGTGTTACAGCAGGTCTCCTGATTCTCAGTCCAGTTCTCTATCGACTGGACCATCCTATCTCTCCAAGATAGGAGATCCCTCTTGGGAGTAGGTTTCAGAGGGGTAGCCATGTACTCCTTGTTGTTTTTGCTCTCAGGAGTAGTTCCTCTTCCAAAACCCCTTTCCCACCTTCCCTGCAGCATCTTTACTGTTCCATTACATGAAATAGCAATATTAGGATAATAAGAGATTAAAATGACAATACATTCACCATCATCTGACACACCCACATCTAGAAGATTGACAGATGCTTTTCCGTAGTGACAATAGCAGGTTGTTCTGCAGATGATAGTTTGAGAACCGGTGACAAGCCTTCCAAAATAGGCATAGCACCTCATGCTGCGTGATCGTTTTAAGTTTCACAATCCAAGCAGGGCTGGCTGAGTCATTCCTTGGATCCGAGAACTGTCAAGGAGCTGTGAGAAGTGGCGTTGGTTGATTCAGCAGGTGACACTCCATTTTTCTGAGTCATTTTTGGCCTGGTGCCCAGGCTGAGTGCTAGATGGCATCGTGCTTCTGGAGCAGTGCCACCTTTCAGATGAGATGCAAAACAGGCGCTGACCGCTTGTCACTATGCCACTTAAGAAGAGTGAGAGGGTTAATCCTGGTACCAGGGCCCAATTCAAGGTAGAGCACAGAGACTACATCAATTCCTCCTGCAGTTTTAATTGGATTCGTTTCCTTTCTTGTCCGAACCTGTTGTGTGCTGCTGCTCTGCATAGGCAGGGTACATACTATAGAAGTGAGAGTCACCGTACCCTGAAGGGGAAACTCGCAGCCAGGGGAGGGTAGGCGGTGTTTTCATTGTTGCTCTCCCCACAAGGGTTCTGCTGGGGAGAAAAGCTTTTACTCCTTTGCCAAGAGCTCCTCAGGAAGCCCTGCCAGTGGAGGGTGCTGTAGGGATGAGCTGAATCAATGCATCTCCCAGTTGCCCTGGCTATATCCTGTCCATTGGAGGGAAGATTTTAGGCCCCTTGTACAGCTCTGTTGCCCCCTCTTAGGGCATTCACTCCAGCAGGAGCTGGTGCAGCCACCTCTAGGCAAATCCAGCCTGCTGGGTTTAACTGAGGCCATATCTACACTATGGGCACTACAGTGGCACAGCAGCTGTAGCATAGACACCACCTACAGCAAGGGAAGGGGTTTTTTCCATCGCTGGAGGTAATCCACCTCGCCGAGAGGCAGTAGCAAGGTCAACAGAAGACCTAGCTGCATCTACAGCAGGGGTTAGGGTGCCGTGCTCAGGGTGTGAATTTTTCACACACTCACACCCGAGTGCTGTAGCTGTGTCAACCGAACTTTTAAGTGCACCCCAGGCCTCCGTTTGAGTAGCTATTTCAGTGTATTGCAGGGTTCAGATTTGATGGTGTTTTGCTTGGGCGCAAGTTTGGCTGTTCAATTCTTTGGGGTGTGAGGAGTTAGAGAAATGCTAGACGATTAATTCTTGCCCCATTGTGCTGCCTTGTTTGGTGAAACCACGCCGCATGGCCCGTTTCTTAGGGTTGCATTTTTAGATTCCCTGAGACTCACAGTCCATGCACAAATGCGTATTAGAAGTGTAACCTATTGTGCAGTTTGCGTTATGTAACCCCTTCTGTGCCTGGGCCGCAGAGAACATGAGTCCAAGTCTGCCAACTAGGGCACTTAGCCCTTTAGTTCATGATCTTAGCTTTGCTGGCCCTAGCTTCAATCCCCATTAACAATCAAGGTGACTGTTATATTACACTAGCAACTAGACTGACTTGCATATGCTTCAGTCCCCTGCAGTACTGCCAACACATTATTACATCAAAGCGTCTTTTAAATCGGCTACACCCAAAGCATTTTTTGCTGTGCTGATCCTTCTGTGCGTGTTGTTTTGTCTGAAGCAAATTACGTAATGAGCTATGCAGGGCTGAACCAAGCCATTTCAGTTCTGCTAGCCCTTAGTGCTAACCGACAGTGTTCTCTCTAGTGTTCTTTTTATAACTCAGCGGGGGTGAGCACCTTCATATAGAGGGTAAATAAAAATTGTATGAAGTCTTCCCGATCTATGATATACTTTTCTGTTAATATTAAATGATGAGCTTTATTCGTTCCCCCAACCAAGAGGGCAGTTCAGTGCACATGGAAGACTTTTATCAAACTATCCAATTAGATTTTATGGCAGCATAAAAGATGCATTTGAGTACATCTAGTTTTAATCCAGTGTTCTTCACCTTTTGGCACTCCGAACTCAATGTGTGTCTTAAAAAGGGCCGCAAGATACATTGCTGAAGCAATCCAGTCCATCTCACTGTAAAGGCTCAGGCCGAGATTTCCAAAAGTGACTAGTGATTTTTGGGAGCCCAGCTGGAAACACCTCGATAGGGCCTGAAAGCACAGAGCATCCACTCTCTAAACATCAGGACCCTTCAGGCCTCTGACGCTGGGCTCCCAGAAATCACTATTTGCTTTTGAAAATCTTGGGTGTAATTGTTAATGGTGAGTAAGATGTCACTTTGTTACATGGATTCACCTTCTAACACGTTCAGTAAGAACTGCATCAGGGTTTTAAACAAAGGGTGAGGTTTTCAGGGGTCTCAGCGCTGGCCTAAATCCTATGTCTGGAGTCTATAGGAATCTTACCATTGATTTCAATGGGAGCGGAGTTGAGCCAGCCCTGAGCACTCTTGAAAATGCCACCTTTAGGAGGCCATTTGCAGTGAAACTGACTTGGGGATGGCCTGATTGTTTTGTGTTGGCCTGAGGGAGCAGTGACCATTGTCATGATGTCCCCTAAACCACCATGGCTAGACAGTCCTCCTCTGCACCCCTAGAAAGCTGGGCACTCCAGCTTCTCACTGATAAAACTGCTTTTTCTAGCTTCGGTGGTTTGAGAGAACTGGCCATAAAATCACATTATTTGGATTATGCCTTTGTGTCCCTTTGTTTGGTGCCTGTAAAATCAAATCCAGCCCCGTTACCCAGCCTTCCTCCCACTGGTCTGAATTGAGCACAGAACACTCTCAAAAGTACTGCAGTGGGACACATTGAAATCCTCCTTTTTGGTAAGCAGTATAAAAACTTTCCAGTTCCTAAGTATATGGCTGTAGAGTAAAATGTGCAAGAAAATCTGTCAACAAGTTTCTTTTGGTCCAGTAGGCCCTCCCTTGTTTCCCTTCGAAAAGTTCCCTGCTCCCCAGTACAATCCATGGAACTGTTGTTAGCTGATCTTTCTCCATGTCCCCTGGTGGCTGTTCGGTGTATTCACTCTCCCAGTAAGCACTATTCTAATGCAGCTGAGAGAGTGAGTTAGTTTAGCAGGGTAATGTACTCGCAGTGTTTCAGACCTGACCCAAAGCAGGAAGTACTAAAAACCCTGTTCCCAGGAGTTAACCAGCCAGTTTTGCAAACCCGGAAGGTTGGCAGTTTGGAGAAGTTTCAGTAAAATGTGTGAACATTCGTGCACTTGTCCAAAGAGGATTTTTGAACCTATTAATGTCAATCTGCATCTGCTGAAGTTGATTTGCTTATGGATCTTAAATTATGATGATAGAGGGCAATGAACATGCTCTATGTCAGGGGTCGGCAACCTTTGAGAAGTGGTGTGCCAAGTTTTCATTTATTTACTGTAATTTAAGGTTTCGCGTGCCAGTAATACATTTTACATTTACAGGGGCCAGCGGATGGAACCCCAGACTGGCAGCGGGCTGAGCGGGGCCGGCAGCCGGGACCCGGGCTGAGCTGCTCAGCCCGCTGCTGGTCTGGGGTTCCGTCCACCGGCCTCTGCTAGCCAGGGTCCTGGCCGCCAGCCCTGCTCAGCCTGCTGCTGGCCCGGGGTTCCGTTCATCCAGGCAGGCAGCGGGCTGAGTGGAGCTGGCGGCCGGGACCCCGGCTGGCAGCAGAGGGGCACTAAAAATCAGCTCGTGTGCCGCCTTTGGCACATGTGCTGCAGGTTGCTGACCCCTGCTCTATGTTAGGAACTAAACCAAATTGTGGAGTGGGGACATGGGGCGGGGGGAGAGAGAGAGACTTCAGACCCTATACATATTTTGTTAAATTAGGGGATCAGAAACTTAAGCTCTCCAAGAAAAACATTTTTCAATTAAGTCAAATATTAAACCCTAAAATCCTCACTACATTTCCTTCAAATTTTGTCCTCTGCACCATATACTAACACTTGTTATTTTGTTACTATACTGCCCCATTCATTATATCTCAGCAGGATCTTTCATCCTTTTGGATCTCGATCTATCTAGCAATAATGACAAATAGCCTCCGGGCTTCATTCCCACTAGTTACAGAGCTGATGATTCTGGGATTTAATTGGGTAATGTGGAGGGCTGACAGACACCTTTCAAGAATGTAAATTGCTCACCTGTGATGGAAGACAAGGTAATTTGCATGAAAATGCCAAGTGCCCTTTGTAAAGGAGGGGAGTGCATGTTTAATGTACCTTTTTCTAATGGGCTAGCTAGATTACACTTCCTTCTGCTTCCAACCCAGTGTTCAAGGATTTGGGGAGGTCGGAGCAGTGGACATTAGGGGTTTTGGAAAATGTTACTTTTCACTGAAAGGCGATTGCTTTCAAATCCTTCATCTCTACATTTCAGAGCATTGCGGTAAATTCTACTGGTGTAACTCTCTCTAAAATCAACGGCACAGCCGTCCAGCATACTGGAACTGTGTCCCTAATTTAGAAGGAGGAGACTTAGGTCTTGTCTACATGAGCAAATTGCCCTGGTTTAACTGAAATCAGTTTTCAAACCAGTTCAGTTAATATGGTGCAAATCCCCCTGTGTGGACACTCCTATTTCAGTTTGAGTGTCTTATTATAAGTTAGTTTAAATCAATTAGGATTTTGTTTACCAAAACAGCCATACCAATGTAACCCCCTTTATATCAGTGTAACCGTGTCTATTCTAGGAGGTTGTAGGTTTGCCAATTTTGGTTGGATGTATTCCTGGAGGTTTCATCACGACATAATCTTTAATTAAAGATTAATCTTTAATTCCTGGAGGGTGGCAACCCAAGCCACTGCACTCATTTAACTAAATCAATCTTTTTTATTTTTATTTTTTTTATTTTTTTATTTTACCAATTTAGTTAGATCAGTACAAAAACCTTGTGCAGACAAGCACTTTGTGATACTTCTCTTTGCTTTCTTTGCCTTCCCCCTGTACACTCCGTATCTTTTCTGAGGTCAGCCCGGTTTCTGCAGCGAGAAGAATCTCTTGAACTGTGGTGTAAGGGCGGACTTGATACGGCACTGAGGCTGCATCGTAACTGGGCATCACCACCACTGGGCATCTTCAGAAATTCTCTCCCCTTTGTTCTGCCCCCTCTGCTAGCAATGGTGGGGGCACTAGCATCAGTGAGGCACAGGGGTTTGGTTACAGTGTTAAAAACATTAGTGCCTCATTGTCATTGTTGTCCCCAGGCGGGGAAGTAGCAATGGTGGGAGAACATCTGCAGATGTCCAGTGTCCACGCAGGCTGGCAGAGTGATAACTGGTTCTAGAGCTCGTGCAGCTGCAGGATTTTCAAATGCTTTAATGTGCGTGCAGTGGCTTATTGATGACTTGGGAGTATCTCTCACCTGCTCACTGATCCACCTGGCCCAAAAGCAGAGCTGCGACTATAATAAGAAGCAAGCTCATGAGCCTCCCAAGAGGCTAATTTAAGGTCGATAGAGACCTGGCTTGTTTTTCTGCGGGATCCAATCATTGAAGTTGTTCATAACAATGCAGGGCTCCATCCTGACCCATTCAAAGCACTTTGTGGGCATAACAAGCTCCATAAATATTGCAAAAATGCAAGTAGAGCAGAAGAGCCTTGTGTTGCTGTTGCAGACAGGTCCAATGCATCCTACATCTGCCCCAGATGGGCTTCACGTGGTGTTTGGGGCATGATCCCCGGTATCTGTTTGTCGTTACTGAGTTCATACCTGATGCATTAAGTTGCTACATCCGTGTCCGTTCACTCTGCCATTTCTTGCCCGGCTCTAGTCAATGCTACGCCTTCTCTCTGGCTGGGAAGGCAATGGCACCACCCTGTGGGGGATTGTTATGTACTTCTCTGAACAGGGCTCTTGCTGCAAAGGATGGGAGCTGGCTGCTGCTCTGATGAGTAGAGGTCCATGTGTGTCCCATCACACAGGCTGGCGTGCATTGCCATAAATGATGTTTAGATTGCACTGAGAAAGTTCCAAGTGTTGTGTCTTCTTGCAAAGGCCTCGGGCTGCTGTGTTGTTTAAAACACATTTGTTTCCTTGGTTTTTAACACATCTTTGTTGCTACCGCTTTCAAGCTTTAAGGTCGTGGTTCAGTGAATACTTTTCCACCCCTCTCACACAGGGTGGGGTGTCTTCCCTTTATTCTTAGCTGGCTGACTTTCTGAAAATCCCCACTTCAGTGATGGTGTTAGAACTTGCTGTTTCACAACACAGCAAAATAATAATTATACTACAACTCAGTGCTTCTCAGCGGAAGATTTCCGTGATCTACACAATTATTAACTCGTGCACTCTCCCTTTGAACTGCATTGAGTCCTACTGAGTGAGGAAAGCTTTGCAGGGACAAAATGGGGGCGGGAGGGCCAGTAGCAAATATCCCCTGAACAGGATTGTCCCTCCTAAGCAGGGATGGACAGCCGGTGCATGTCTGATCTCAACTGATAGCTCTGAAATGAAGATATCAGCCATCGATTGAAACCAGGACCAACTGGGGTGAAGATAATCTCTCCCACACACACACACACACGCGCGCGCGCACACACAATTCATGACACTTGTGGATGGATGAGGTTACCAAAGAGTCCACCAGTTCCTCCACACCAAAACTCGGGCCCTCCGTGGCATGTAGCTGGACCCCATTCCCCCACCATCCCAGGAGAGTAGGAGAGGAACAGGAGCTTCAGAACAGTCCATGGTGGAGGATGGAAGATAATTTGCACAAGCTTCTCCCCTCACAGCAGCAGGGGCTATGTGGATTCTACACACACACACACACACACACACACACACACACACACACACACACACCCACCCACCCACCCCCTACGGACCTGACGTAGAGTCTCGTAGACCTTGTGTTCACTAGGAAGAAAGGTGTGTTCTTGAGTAAAATCCTAGTGAAGACAAGGCAGGTTGTAGTTTTCACATTAGCAGGTCAAGGGGGAGGGATAGCTCAGTAGTTTGAGCATTGGCCTGCTAAACCCAGGGTTGTGAGTTCAATCCTTGAGGGGGCCACTTAGGGATCTGGGGCAAAATCAGTACTTGGCCCTGCTAGTGAAGGCAGGGGGCTGGACTCGATGGCCGTTCGGGGTCCCTTCCATCTCTATGAGATAGGTATATCTCCATATATTATTAAAGGTAAAGATTATGGGGAAGTCTAAGGTTTACCTCAACCTGCTAACACATATTAGACCTACAAACTGCCTTGTCTCCATTAGGATTTGACCTCTTGAGTTACCACACATTAGCTAACTTGAGGCAAGCACACCCCTTTGCTGGTGAAGATGCACCATGCAGGAGCCTGATGGAGTTTGAGGACTGCCAACGTAATGGCACAGCGACTGATTTCCCACAGGCAGTCTTGCAACAGACAGCACTCGCTAGCCTTTGGCACAGGAAACCGTCCATAGTTAACCACGTGGCTTCAGTGATTTTTAAGTAGAGAACACGAGAGAAAGAGGCCAATAAAATACCCAGGAGTTAATTTTCAACCTCAATCTGGGCTATTTAAAAAACATGGAACATATTTGTGCAAATGGCCGGTGCTGCAGTACTGGCAACCACAAGTGTTCAAAAATCATGAGATGTTTCTTTTAAGCCAGAGTGTTTAAAAAAAAAAATAGATGTGTGATTCTTTTTATCCTTGCCTCTTGGTCTTTTAGCCTTTTACATACTTTTTTCACCTTGTCATTAGCTTTTATCACCAACCCTGAAAACTAGAAATGGAATTTTAATTTTGAAATGAAAGATGAGATTCTCACATAGTCATAGGATCCGGGGACTTGGGGCTGAAGGTAAAAAGCCGATCTCAAAATCCTTGCAGTAAAATCATAAGAGTTAGCTGCTCTGCTTTCGGTTATCTGTGTGTGCAATTATCTGATTTGCAAGTGCTTTCGTGGTGTGGGGCATGCAGCTGAGGCGTGTACTTGAGCACCTGGCCTTTTTGAGCACCTTGCCCTCTTAGTGTATGCGGTTCTTTATGAAATGTGAAATGCCTTTTGCATCAACACAGATGCAGAACAATGACATGGCAACATGACAAAATAGACCCTGACTCTGCCAGCTATTCTGCACAGGGGGCCTGCGGCTGTCACAGCCCTATTGACTATTGATGTCCAGTTTGTCCTTCCTGGAAGGTTCTCCACATACTTATTTGAGCCTGGCATCGGGGAGGCTGCTGGGCGGGGGGGAGAACACACTCAAATGTCTCCTGAGTCCTTTCACTTCTCACCTAAATTGACTAGGGTCACTGCAGAGCAACGCAAGACACTGCCTCATCTGCATGAGCAACCTCTGCAGCAGCACCTCCAGCCTGGGTATAGAGCCTTTATACAAAGTCTGTTGGAGCCAATGGAAGGTCTCCCACTGACTTCAGTGAGCTTTGGATCAAGCCCAGGAAAGGTACCCAGGCTTTCATATGATACTGGGCCACCAGCCTGGCAAGTAGGTTGGGATAAATGTTTGAACCGAGATTGTGTGTTGGATATTGTGGCCTGTCTCTGCTTTTATCCCAAATACGATGTGTGTGTGAGACAGTTTCTCCTGCCTCTTTCTGCAGTTACAGACTCCGCATGGCCTCTAGATGTCCCCCCTCCTCTTCTCAGAACACCTGCACCAGGCAATGCAAGAAATCCAACTGCACGATGGCCCACTTCTTCAAGGAATAGACTCTCCTGCTGCACATCAAACCAAAACAGGTACAGCAAGGTGGTCTCCCCGTGGCACGGATGAACATGCAGCGCTTTGCGATGTTTGCATTTCTATTGCCAAAGCACTTTACAAATGTTAGTTCACCTCAGAGAACCCCTGTGAGGCAGTTAATTATGGTCCTCAGTTACTGGTGGGGAAACTGAGGCACAGTGACTAGCCCAAGGTCACAAAGAGATCTGGGAATAGAACTCCATACGAGTCCTAGTCCCTTGTTTTAGCCAGGCCCATAAGACCATCCTTTCCTCTTGTTCTGAAACACCTAGACCCGCTGGACCCACAAGTTCAAGTCCTGGCAGGGTTGACTTAGCTCTCCATTCTCCTGCAGCAGCAGAACAGAGTTCCACTCCATGCCCTGTGCGTGAGCCTTGTGGCAGAGGTCGTAAAGCTCACTGTGCCGCTCCTGCAGGTGGATCTTTGAGCCCTTGGCAATTCTTGTAAGTGCTCCGATTCGCCATTCCTCCCATGCTGCTGGGCAAGGACCTGTGTGCCACTTGCTTGCCACCCCCCACCTCACACAGGACTGCATTTCATTTCTGCTGTTGGTAGAAGTGCTGAAGTGCTTTGAGATCTTTGGGACCAGGACTAGACCTCATTTGCATATTAATTTACATATTTAATCTTGACTTCACTATTTGCTTCTTTGGTAGGAGACATTTTTAATACCAAAAATATAGTGCCATGATGCTTTTTAAATACATTCGGTCAGATCCTCAGCTGGTGTAAATCAACAGAGCTTCATTGTAATCAAGGGAGTGATATAGATTTTCCTCAGCTGAGGATCTGGCCCAATCCCCCTAGTGATACTGAAATGACTCTCTTCTCCGTAAGTCAGAGGACGTTTTGACGAATCCAGTTAGTTGCAGAAGCCCAACTCAGTAGAAAAGTTGGTTGAAAGCTGCTAAGATGCTGATGGATAGAACCTAGTGCAGGGGTCGGCAACCTTTCAGAAGTGGTGTGCCGAGTCTTCATTTATTCACTATAATTTAAGGTTTCGCGTGCCGGTTATACATTTTAACGTTTTTTAGAAGGTCTCTTTCTATAAGTCTATAGTATATAACTAAACTATTGTTGTATGTAAAGTAAATAAGGCTTTTAAAATGTTTAAGAAGCTTCATTTAAAATTAAATTAAAATGCAGAGCCCCCCGGACCGGTGGCCAGGACCCGGGCAGTGTGAGTGCCACTGAAAATCAGCTCGCGTGCCGCCTTCGGCACACGTGCCATAGGTTGCCTACCCCTGACCTAGTGGATAGAACTCTAGACTGGGACTCAAGACCTGGATTTTAGTCTTGGCTCTGTCACTGGCCTTCTGGGTGATCTTGTGCAAGCCACCTCGTCTCTGTTCCTCAGTTTCACCACATGCAAAATGGGGATAATGATACTGACCTCCTTTGGGTGATGAAAAGCGCTTCATAAGAGCGAGGCATTATTATTACTAGTCATGTGAGTAAAGTTAAGTACATGTGCAAATGGCTGCAGGATCGAGGCCCAGGATGGTTTATATTTGGTTAAACTAAACTGTAAATGAAATAGAGAAAATTAGTATTATTGGGAAAAGTTAGTAGGATAAGGAAACCAAACTGCCTCCTGCACTACCAGGAATGGTGGTGAATAGTAAAAAGTTAACATTGATTGGACAGTGATATCTGAGTTTCCCCTTTTATTTCTTGTTGTAAGAATAGGGGAGACTGACTTTTCACATTCCATTTTGGGTAAATGGTGACTTTTCTATGGAGACCACCGTTATTCCAGGTGACTGTGTATTTGCAGGCACAGGACAGTGCTGAACTGAAAAGATAAGGCAAAGTAATCCTTCAATATCATAATCCTGTTCTGTT
Organism: Terrapene triunguis; assembly: GCF_002925995.2. Taxonomy (NCBI): domain Eukaryota; kingdom Metazoa; phylum Chordata; order Testudines; family Emydidae; genus Terrapene; species Terrapene triunguis. The sequence goes on from NW_020665065.1 coordinate 13,118,041, forward strand.
CATTCCCAGTTCGAGTGGGACCAGGAGTTCCTCAGGAGAAAAAGGTGCCAATGGTATTCTGTGCCAGAAGCACCGGCACCTTGTTGTCATATTTTCCTTCTTTGCAGAGAGCGAGCCATGAACTACGGAGGTCGGTGAGAGGATGATTCTATAGCATCCCCTGCAATGTGAAGTCCACTCATCCAGAGCCAGTGGAACAGCATGGGAACACATTCAGAGAGAATTGTAGGTTGTTTGACCACGTGGGGAGGGCAGGCAGATTTGGGCAATTCTTTTCTTTTTGCTGGAACGTAGAGGGGTTGGACATACTATGCAATTACATTTTCAAAAGACTGTTACATCATTTTATCTTCTAACTGTACTGTACACGCTATAGAACTGGGCAACCCATGGAAAATCCACCCAGTTGTGCAGAGTTTGCTGAGGTGTTCCTATCCCAAATCTGTCGGTACCCCAGTCTGTCGAGTGTGTATCATGACCTTTAAGATGTTGGAACATTGCCAAGGTGTGATGCCACCGCTTCTAGAAGATGGTAGGACCCACATCTCCTGGAAACGCACCTGTTAAGTGGTCTCTGAAATGCAGTGATGGCCTCAGTCCAGTTTTCTAATGGGACAAGTGTTCATTTTGCAAAAAGCTTCTGTTACATTTAGCGCTAGCCTGGCACCCGGCCGTTGCTGCCGTGACTGAGTTTTACAAACATTCCTGAAGTGCCCATTACAGTGCACGGTACCAAGCAACATCTTCCCCCCAAATAGGGAGGTTAGTAGTTGTGACCCTCCATTAGAGCCAATCTAGTTTGGTTAGGCTTAGAGAGGAAGGAGCCATAATTGTGGACCAAGCCTGTAAAGACCAAGTTTCAGGGTGTTGCTGTTAGTGAGAAGGCTGAACAGAGATGTATTATCTCTTGCTCATAAAGGGCCATGTTCACGCAGGTCTGTCATAGGGCAGAGGTGCCCTCTTCTTGCTTCCACAAACTTCACCTCTGTAGTATACCGTTCAAGGGTTCCTTCTACGTTTCCTCAGTAATTAAGTAAGTATCTGCGCCCCATCAATGTAGTTTGAGAGGGTGGGATTTTCAAAGTAGATTAAAGAGAATTTGGTGCCCAAGTTGCCTTGAAAGTCACTGGCAGTCAGATGCTGGACTCTACTTCTGGTGAGGGAATGATTTCTCCTCCCCCCCCCCAAGTCAATTAAAACATTTTGTCCCAAAATCGTGGGAGGGTTTTGTTGGACAGCCAAATATGTGGAAACAAACAACAACAAAAAATTCACAAGCCGCTTCTCCCCACCCTCCCAAAAAAGTCAAGAAAAATCAGCAATGTTGAGAAAAAACATTTTTCAATCTTTTTTTGCTTGTTTTTGTGTCTCAGTGAAAAACTGATTTTGTTCCATGATAACATGAAAGTTTTCAACAAAAATGGAATTTGTTTTCACAACAATAATCTGTTTAGTCAAAAAACATTGGAAAAGTGCTGATGCCCATAGGCTGTTTTCCGAATCCTAGCTGGAGTGCTTTCCAAGTGCAGTTGGCATGGAGGGCATGTGGAGAGAGGCAGGCTCCCACACACTAAGGCCTGAATGAACCATAAAGAGTCAGATCCCTTCTACCACTGAAGTTGTGCCTGCAGATCACGGCTGAGGGGCCCAGGAGGAGGGCACTGTGGGGAAAGCTTTTGCTGTTGCTGGCTGTTCTGTACCTCCCCCGGACCCCAGGGACCTTATTCTCTAGCGCTTGTCCCATCTGGCATCTTTTGCCGGCACTAAATTCCCTTTAAAAAAAAATCATTACAAACTGCAATTGAGATTTTCATAGCTGCTGAATGAAGTTGGATGTCCCATTAAAAATGAATGTAAACTACATATCCAAAGCCACTGGGCAGCTTTGAAAATCTCAGCACACAGATAAAACAATTTATGGGTCTTCGATATGTCTAGGAGCCTGCCCCATTGTACCGAATCTCCAAGTTACAGGCATTGAGCTTCATCTAAAGGTCTCCACAATAGACTCTGCTGCACTAGATTCAGCAAATTCTCTTTTCTTTCATTTACCTGTCCTTGTTTCTTCCTTTTTTCGTGATCCAGAATTTGTATGGTAACACCTGCACTAAGTTCTTTAGAAAACGGACGATCTTCCTGTATGTTTTGACAGCACCTAACATTCTAGCAACAAATTAGAGAAAAATTCCAACCAATAGCCTTTGTGTTTTAAAGCACCACTTTCAGGTATCCCTGAAGTTTTCCGTGCAATGTTGTTAGACAACGAGCATGTTTACTAAGTGATGTATTTTCACTTGTCACTCAGGGGCTCTTGCTTAAGAGACGCCTCATGTTGCAGCCGGAACTATGCTTTAAAATAGCCCACTCTTGAGACCTCCCTCAGTATCTAGGAGTGGGCAAGGTGTGTTTAAAAATGGAGATTCTGGCTTGGATTCTGCTGGTCTTAGTGCCTTTAGGCAGACCTATGACATTATTCGAGCTGAATTTTGTGCCATTTACTTTTCTTTGTTTTTTAGAGTGATATTAATGATACTGTTCAAGAAACTCAAGGAGAGAAGTGTGTAAATGCTGTGCTATATGAATACTTTTCCCAGAGCAGTTTTGGTTTACCACGCAAACCTGTAAATATGTATTTACAATTTTAAAAGCACGTCTTTACGTCCCTATTGTAAATGCTCCATTTTTAAAGTTTTATATCTTGTTACTCCACTAAAGATTGCAGCACCCAGCTTGACATTGTGTCAGTCCACACTAAAAATCCATTACAGTCTGAGAAAAATCTCCACACCATCAACAAGAAATGTTCCATTGTTGCAGTAAACTTTTCAGTTTTCCCTCAAACAACAAAAGAAGATTCTTTGGGGGGCAGGGAGTCCATCTTTGCACAACAATTGATTCAAACTCATAGCATTTCTATATGATGATGGGGACTTTTCACCTCTGCATATTCAGGAAAATTCACCATTGTTTTCCAGGGCAGAATTTCAATATTGCAACAACCCTCCACCATGCCTGCTGGTGAAACTTGTGAAATTTTGCCTTTGACTTCCTCTCCCCAAAATCACACATTCTCATGAAAATTCAAGGGGGGGAAAACCCTCAGGTTTTGCATGTAGAAATTTGCAAGGCTGACACTGGTAGCTCTGCAGCACTCTCATGACACTTGTTTTTAAAATAAAAAATTCAGTATAAACAATGTGAAGACGTGGTGGTACCTGGTGGGGCTTGAGTTCTGAACGTTGCTCTGGAAAACCGAAGACTCTGTTTGCCATGTAAAGAAAAAACAATAAACGAATGTGACAAACTGCTGCGATGGAACAGTTACTGACTTGCCAGCACTTTCAGTGTCCCAGTTTTGAATCACAGCCATGCAAAAGGGCCGAAATGGAGAATCCCTTTATTGGTATCTCCTGTAACTTAAATGTGGCCAAAGGATTTTTTTTTTTTTTGGAGGCGGGAGAATATCGCTGTAAATAAATGAATATTCCCAGTGTAACACTGGGTGTCAATACCTGCTAATAATTATGAATAGGAAAGGCTGAGTGCTCCCTTTGTGTCACCACCATCTGCCATCTTTTTGGACAAAGCCAAAGCATCACCCAAGCCTCCGTGTCCTTTGGGCCCACCAGCTTTCTCTGCTCCTGCAGAGAGCAAAGATTCCTGCATTCTCAGGGATGTGTTGACACTATGTGAAGATGCAGCAGCGTGGTCTAGTGGCTAAACCACTGGCGTTGGGCTCAGGAGATCAGGGTTCTGTTCCTGGCTCTTGCAGTGACCTCGGGCAAATGATTTCCCATCTGTGTCCCTTCCAAACCTTGTCTGGTCTATTTAGATTATAAGCTCCTTCGGGCAGGGACTCTTTCTTATCATATGTTTGTACAGCTCCCAGCACAACAATCTTGGTGGGGGCTTCTATGAACCACCACAATATGTACAAATAATAATTTAAACCGGACACAGCTTATCTGAGAAAAAAGAGCTAGATGAAATAAACCGGAGCATTTTAATAGTGTGTCATCTGGACACAGACTGCAAAAAGTTATTCTAATAGGGGTTAGAGAGTTTGTTAATGGAGAGAAATTTCAGTGATCACACTATGCCTGCTCTTGTCAGCGCTCACAACTAGGGTGACCAGACAGCAAGTGTCAAAAATTGGGACGGGTAATAGGAGTCCATATATAAAAAAAGCCCCAAATATAGGGACTGTCCCTAAAAAATTAGGACATCTGGCCACCCTACTCACAACTTTTCCTTCCAGTCTGCTGGAGTTCTCCAAGAGTCCCCATTTCCCACTTTTAGGAGGTAGCCTTCTGTTTTAAAGAGAACTCAGGTTCTTGATCTTTCCAAACCCTCCTTTGTCCAACTGTCTGGAGTTAGTCATGTCATCTATGCAAGCTCACTCTTCTCTCCTTTGATTGCCCTCCGTTTTAGACCCCACACACACACAAACCCCAAGGAAGGGTCCTTTGCTCAATCTGTGTCTATGCAAATGTGTCTGATGTTGGTTCCTCAGACCCCTCTCTCCGGGAGTAGTAGGGCTAGGAAAAAAATCCAACGTTATTCATACAGAACAGTATACATGTTCAGAAACGGAACAGAATTAGAAGTCAGCTGTTCAGCTGTAGCCATCCATCCCAGCCAGACTGAGTCTTTATATGCCATTCTTCATCCCCAGCTTGTAGTTATTATCTCCTGAAAATGAGCTGTCCAGAGTTAAATGCCACTAGATTGCTAATTGTGATGGTGTTGCTGGAACGTACTTGGATGCTTGAACATGACAAACGGCCTGTGACGATCCATCCACCTTGCCAGTGTTTCCACAATGATGTTCCCCTTCGCCCACACCAAATGTAAATCTCATTATCATACGTTATGCAGCTCGTGCACTTGGTATCAGAGAATTATATGTATTCATGGCTTGCATATGATTTTTCAGCTAAGGTCAAGGCAAAACTCAAATGAATAGTCAAATCCAGGCAAAAGGTGCCCTTTACAGGAATTGTGATAATGAACTGTTGGGGCTTATCCAGTTCCCAATAGACAGGGGTCTGCATTACAGAAGAGACATCATTCTAACTGGCATCTTTGCTGGACCTCTCAGCAGAGGAGCCATGAATGAAAGATCAATGTCACCTATTGGGGAAGTCCTTCCAAGACAGGGTTTTAGACTCCAAAGATCACAGAGAAAGGGAAGCAAGGCACTGAAGAGTCTGACATAGCTTCCCTAACCCAAGACCACCTGCCATCCAGGTGAGAGAGGCTGGGGCTCATCGGAATAGAGAGAAGGGGAGTGGGATGGAGGGTAGGATTTTTACTGGAACATTTCTCATCTGAACGCGTTCTCTGAGGTCTGCTCTAGAACTGGATGAAGGTGAGTAGGCTGTGGAGAAGGGTTCCCTGAACCGGTTCATCCATCTCTGTTACAGAACAAGCACGTTCAGTGTTGAGCAAATTAGTGGTTTGAAAAGGAGAGTCTATGCCATTCCTTATGGTGTGCTGTCTGTATATGGCTAGAAGGTTTATTATGGTTTTTAAAGGCGGGGTGGGGAGGGCTCATTATTAGTGAATTCATTTCAGCAGCATCCTTCATTTTAGGAATAAAGGTAGATTTATCGAGCCATTCCACTGGGAGTATTTGAGGGGTAGTTTTGAGGCCTAAAAAAACGGTAGGTTTTTCCCTTTGACATCCGGAGATTCCTTCATGCCCCATAAGACTGCCTTGTTACTTAAAAGTCACCACTTTATGTTCTCGTTGATTAATGCTGTTAGCTCGTTTGAAGCTGCATACCGAAGTCAATGGGCTGTCTTTTGCCCGCAGTCCATTGTTGAAGCCTTGATGGTTTTTTAAAAGCTTAGTTTCAATTAAGTGATGAGCAAAACCAGACTTCTCTGACCATAAATCTCTCACTGCATGAGAGCGGGTCTGAAGTGTTCTTTAGCTGGCTAGCTAGATGTCATTTGCTCTCAGGTGCTGTCCAAGCGGCAGCACTAATCTGCCCTTTGAAAGGAATGAAGACAGGCTTGGTGTTTTGGGCTTGTGGAAGAAGAGTACCTCCACAAAGATGGGGAAAAACCCTCCAAATATTACTGGGGCTGCTCTTGTGGCACAACATATGATCACCCACAGCTGCAGGCTCCAGGGGGACAAAACCTGGAGATGATGAAGCAGCCGGTGAACAAACCCTTTGGGGGAAAAAAATCTCAGCTATGCCTCTAAGGACAGAGGGGAGAGAGTCTCACAGGAGGGGAGAACCTGGTTGATCTATTACAATCTTTGATGTCAATGTCCAGATAATGTTCCTTGTAGGCTGTGTCTGGAGAACAGCACATGTAAAGGTTAAAACAATTAAACAAGGAAGACACTTGCAAGTGTCTGGATCCCCTAACAGCTTGTCACTACGTATTAGACACGGGGCAAGCTCCTGAGGGGACAGACTAGAAATAGTGTAAGAGTCAAGCACTAAGTAACACACTTTCCTTGTTTATGGGGAAGGGAGCCTTTTGCCTCTAGGTCACTGGTTTGAGTCTAGCCTAGGTCACGGACCAAAGGTCACCACTAGCTGATGGCTAGCGGCCTATGTGAAACAAGCAGGGGGTGCTCTCAGTCTCTAGCGGACAGCAGTGCACGCACATGACCCATCACAGCTGGTGCTGTCAGCAGAGAGGCCAAGAACTGAATAGCCCCATGAAGACTGAACTATGCGCCGCCCCCCCCCCCTGCCCTAGAGACAGTCCCTCCCAGTCAGGGATGAGCGAGCTTGGAAGGGGAGTGTGGCCAGGGGAAGCTTGCTGTGGAACAGAGCTTTCAGACCACAAAGGGTGTCTGCTTGGCTGTAGATGATTAATGAAAGGCAGCACCTGCAGTGGTCAGCTTGTTGAAAAGCAGAGCAGGTGGGAGCAGGCAGGCGTTTGGAGACTGTTTGTGGCACTTCTTTATATTTCAAACTCAAGCTCTACTAAGCTGCTTTGGTGCCTGCTTTGGAAGAAGGGAAAAATTCCTCTCAAGAGTCAGACCGCCCGGGAATGACTGCCCTTTGCATTTGGAGGCTGAAGTAAATCACGCTGGTTCTTCCTCCCAGGTACACGTTTCCTATAGGATTTGTTGTGCTGCTCTATTAAGCTGTTCATCACCTTGACTTTGTAGCATCTTTATGTGGTTGTTAATGAATCTTTCTGTAAGAAGTCTTTGCTATGCTTTGGTAAATGCTCCGTTTAGGGAGGTTTGTAGCCTTTTTATTTAAAAAAAGGAGTATGTATTGTGTTTTCATCAGCTATTGGAATCTCCTTCTGCAGAAAGTGTTGGGCCCATCAAAGTTATTTTCACATAAGAGCAAGTGATAAAAAAGGGGGAGAAGTAACCTATACAGTGCTGTGCAAGTGAATAGTAGGTTTGAGGCTCCACCAACCAAATAGACTGGAACCTTTCAATGAGCACTTAACTCCCTACCAGTTTTTCCCCAACAGGAAGGGAAAGAAATGCATTCCTGGAGGAGGGGTGTCCAGCCAGGAACTAGAGGGCAATGAAGTTAGCATAGTTCCTTTTGGGGTGTAACCTATGAAGGGCCAGATTCTCTGCTGCCCTGGACAATGTGTCGTCACTTGCACCTGTTCTGATCTAGCAGCAATTCACTCCTACTTTGCCCTTGCTCTGTGCAGCTATGGCTCTGTATAGTGCAGGGCAGTGGAGAATCTAGCCTAAAGTCTCTCAACTTCTTCCTATCCTGTCCAATTGGATTTGCATATTGCAGAACTTTTCTAAGCCAGCAGCATGACACAATATTTGTGTTGCAAGGCAAACGCCCCACTGCGATGATTCATCTGCCAAACTTGCTTGCTCTGTTACATGCCACATTGGGGCTGGTTCAGCAGGCTCTTCCTGCTACAAGAGTCGGTCCACCCGAACTACTGCTGTTTAGCTACTGAACAGAAAACCATGAATGAGGCAGGGCAGTTAGACTTGGGATGAGGAGACCTGGCTTCAATTCCCTGCTCCACCACAGATTTCCTGTATGATTTGAGCAAGTCATGTTGTACCTCGGTTCCCCGTCTGCATAATGGGGATAGTAGTTCCCCTCAGGGGTGTTGAGTATAAATGCATGAGACTGTAGGGTTTTCAGACACCACGGTATGGGGCCATAGAAGTACTTTTGATACTGGGTTTTTTGACGGACGAGAAGATGACAATGAAATTTTCTTTCAAAGTGCCAGCAAATGAAATCCTTACATACCAAATTTCCACTCCCCATCACAGGGAGGGTGGTATTCACCCTACTAACAAATGCTTCTCTTTATACCTTTACATCCACCTAACCGTGCAGAAACCAAAGCCTCCATCTAGCTGCAAGAGGCAGCTCTCTGTTTTGATCCACCTGCAGAACCCTGGCTTATGTGATGAGTAAATCTCTGACTTCTCCAGCCACACACTCACCCTGAATACCTGTCTCCTGAACGTCAGGAGTCTTCAAATACCAAACGCTGGGGCTCAAACCCATCTCGAGTTTGTCTCACAGCAGTTGCTTCGTTTAAAAATGACATTAGTTATTTTCTTGGAATGTGGCTTATGCTGCTGGCATCAAACAACTTCCTGCCAAGAACTACTCTCCTAATGACTCTTCACTGTATTTCCCCCCCTTCCTTTTGTTCCTAAACTGCAAATCATGAATGACGCATCTATTTCCAGTGCACATGAATTGAATCCCAGGGGAGAATCTTTAAATGTGCAGTAATTCTCCTCATCTGCATTTGAACTTGCTTGGGGCTGCAAACGGAGGGAACAGCAAAAATTCTTTAACACTTTGCCAGTCAGTGTTTTTCAGTAATGATACAATTGCTTGTTTCCATGTCCTGCTGGTGAATTTCAGTTAAAATCATGAGTTAATTCCTCGTTGTTCCATTTAAACTCCTCCTCTTCTGTTCCTGCGTCTTCTCCCATAGGGGAGCACTGCATGGCATAGCACCCATAGTTTGTGCAGGGATTCTTCCAGAGCGCGCTCGCTCTCTCTCTCTCTCTCTCTCTCTCTCTCTCTCTCTGTGTGTGTGTGCACAGAGTGAAAAGCATGTTATAATAAAATAATCCATTTTCTTGCTGGAACAGCTCCTTGCATATTGTGCCATCCTGCTCTGACCTGTATATTGAGCCCTCTGCTATATGCTTGTTCTTCCACTCAGGTAACTAAACATGGAAGAAAAACTGGTACCAAGTGGGTTGCATTTATCAAGGCCTGGCCTTGTGTGAATTGCTCCCACTCTGCATTCACTTTAGACTTTCTTTGCTAATCTTGCAGAAAGCTTCGCATTGCAAGACTTCTTGACTCCCTGTCAGATCCACTAAGCATCAGCATGGGGAAAATAAGTTGCTACATCTTCATAGAATGATATTTAGGACCTTGTCAGCAGGGATATTAGTCATTCCAGACAGAGTGCTACTGAAGGTGAAATAGCTGAATTTTCTCTTTGTCAAATCACCCAGTTCCTTGGTTTAACTTGATAGAATATCCCCGGCAATTTGGTAACTTTAAACCAAGGGAAACATTTCAATGGACAGATCTGTTGGATCCAGTCCTGGCCTCTCTCTGTACGGGACATGTTGAAAGCCCTATTGCTTCAGACATAGTAGATGGATAGGAAGGATAGACAGGGGAAAAAGGGAGGAGGTGTTGCCTTATATATTAATAACGTACACACTTGGACTGAGGTGGAGATGGACATAGGAGACGGAAGTGTTGAGAGTCTCTGGGTTAGGCTAAAAGGGGTAAAAAACAAGGGTGATGTCATGCTAGGAGTCTACTACAGGCCACCTAACCAGGTGGAAGAGGTGGATGAGACTTTTTTTAAACAACTAACAAAATCATCCAAAGACCAAGATTTGATAGTGATGGGGGACTTCAACTATCCAAATATATGTTGGGAAAATAACACAGCGGGGCACAGACTATCCAACAAATTCTTGGACTGCATTGCAGACAACTTTTTATTTCAGAAGGTTGAAAAAGCTACTGGGGGGAAGCTGTTCTAGATTTGATTTTAACAAATAGGGAGGAACTCATTGAGAATTTGAAAGTAGAAGGCAGCTTGGGTGAAAGTGATCATGAAATCATAGAGTTTGAAATTCTAAGGAAGGGTAGAAGGGAGTACCGCAAAATAGAGACAATGGATTTCAGGAAGGCGGATTTTGGTAAGCTCAAAGAGCTGATAGGTAAGGTCCCATGGGAATCAAGACTGAGGGGGAAAAATAACTGAGGAGAGTTGGCAGTTTTTCAAAGGGACACTATTAAGGGCCCAAAAGCAAGCTATTCCGCTGGGTAGGAAAGATAGAAAATGTGGCAAAAGACCACCTTGGCTTAACCACGAGATCTTGCATGATCTAAAAAATAAAAAGGAGTCATATAAAAAATGGAAACTAGGACAGATTACAAAGGATGAATATAGGCAAACAACACAGGAATGCAGGGGCAAGATTAGAAAGGCAAAGGCACAAAATGAGCTCAAACTAGCTACGGGAATAAAGGGAAACAAGAAGACTTTTTATCAATACATTAGAAGCAAGAGGAAGACCAAGGACAGGGTAGGCCCATTGCTCAGTGAAGAGGGAGAAACAGTAACAGGAAACTTGGAAATGGCAGAGATGCTTAATGACTTCTTTGTTTCGGTCTTCACCGAGAAGTCTGAAGGAATGCCTAACATAGTGAATGCTAATGGGAAGGGGGTAGGTTTAGCAGATAAAATAAAAAAAGAACAAGTTAAAAATCACTTAGAAAAGTTAGATGCCTGCAAGTCACCAGGGCCTGATGAAATGCATCCTAGAATACTCAAGGAGCTAATAGAGGAGGTATCTGAGCCTCTAGCTAATCATGGAAAATCATGGGAGACGGCAGAGATTCCAGAAGACTGGAAAAGGGCAAATATAGTGCCCATCTATAAAAAGGGAAATAAAAACAACCCAGGAAACTACAGGCCAGTTAAAAGAACAGGAGTACTTGTGGCACCTTAGAGACTAACAAATTTCTAAGGTGCCACAAGTACTCCTGTTCTTTTTGCGGATACAGACTAACACGGCTGCTACTCTGAAACCTACAGACCAGTTAGTTTAACTTCTGTGCCAGGGAAGATAATGGAGCAAGTAATTAAGGAAATCATCTGCAAACACTTGGAAGGTGGTAAGGTGATAGGGAATAGCCAGCATGGATTTGTAAAGAACAAATCGTGTCAACCAATCTGATAGCTTTCTTTGATAGGATAACGAGCCTTGTGGATAAGGGAGAAGCTGTGGATGTGGTATACCTAGATTTTAGTAAGGCATTTGATATGGTCTCACATGATATTCTTATCGATAAAGTAGGCAAATACAATTTAGATGGGGCTACTATAAGGTAGGTGCATAACTGGCTGGATAACCGTACTCAGAGAGTTGTTATTAATGGTTCCCAATCCTGCTGGAAAGGCATAACAAGTGGGGTTCCGCAGGGGTCTGTTTTGGGACCTGCTCTGTTCAATATCTTCATTAACGACTTAGATATTGGCATAGAAAGTACGCTTATTAAGTTTGCGGATGATACCAAACTGGGAGGGATTGCAACTGCTTTGGAGAACAGGGTCATAATTCAAAATGATCTGGACAAATTGGAGAAATGGTCTGAGGTAAACAGGATGAAGTTTAACAAAGACAAATGCAAAGTGCTCCACTTAGGAAGAAACAATCAGTTTCACACATACAGAATGGGAAGAGACTGTCTAGGAAGGAGTACAGCAGAAAGGATCTAGGGGTTATAGTTGACCACAAGCTAAATATGAGTCAACAGTGTGATGCTGTTGCAAAAAAAGCAAACATGATTCTGGGATGTATTAACAGGTGTGTTGTGAGCAAGACACGAGAAGTCATTCTTCCGCTCTACTCTGCGCTGGTTAGGCCTCAACTGGAGTATTGTGTCCAGTTCTGGGCACCGCATTTCAAGAAAAATGTGGAGAAATTGGAGAGGGTCCAGAGAAGAGCAACAAGAATGATTAAAGGTCTTGAGAACATGACCTATGAAGGAAGGCTGAAAGAATTGGATTTGTTTAGTTTGGAAAAGAGAAGACTGAGAGGGGACATGATAGCAGTTTTCAGGTATCTAAAAGGGTGTCAGGAGGAGGAGGGAGAAAACTTGTTCACCTTAGTCTCTAAGGATAGAACAAGAAGCAATGGGCTTAAACTGCAGCAAGGGAGGTTTAGGTTGGACATTAGGAAAAAGTTCCTAACTGTCAGGGTGGTTAAACACTGGAATAAACTGCCTAGGGAGGTTGTGGAATCTCCATCTCTGGAGATATTTAAGAGTAGGTTAGATAAATGTCTATCAGGGATGGTCTAGACAATATTTGGTCCTGCCATGAGGGCAGGGGACTGGACTCGATGACCTCTCAAGGTCCCTTCCAGTCCTAGAATCTATGAATCTATGTGGCCACTCCTCCCAAGGGAGAGGCTAGATTCTCTGTTAGTCAGGACTTAAAAGTAGAATGGACAAAATGTGTGTAGAGGTGCTGTAGGGTACAATGTTGCTTTGACCCCAGTGAGCTAACATGTTTCTTCCATGTTCTCTGGGATGCCATAGCCATAAACTTTCAGTAGTGAATGGAACTTTGCATCACTTTCCTTTGTCACACACTTGCACTGATTCTACAAAAATGACAGCAAGGATCATAGATTTCCTCTACATGCTTGTACTGAAGCTAAAGAGCAAAATATCTGCCTTGGAGCTTAATTCTACCCTTGGATAATGACTGTGTACCATATGTTATAAAACTGGTGCAAATGCAATAGATACAGTATGCAGCAATGGGACCTGCATGTTCATTGTTTGAATTACTGTAGCAACCAGAAGTCCCAGTGGAGAGCAGGTCCCTAGTGTGCTAGGTGCTGTAAGGACGCATAGTAACATGATCCCTGCCCCCAAGGAGATAATTTAGCAGGCTCAGACTCTTAATCCACACTGAAGCCATCATGACCAGCACTCTGCCAAGGACACAAAGAACAGCTGTAGAAATGGAAGAACATCTATTTGGCAGAAGAATCATTGACCTTGTTAATATTCTACCTTAATGACTAGGTTTTGCCCTAGGATTCAAGGTGAAAATTCACAGCGATACTGTCAGTCAGGGTCAGCAAATCTAGAACTCAGCGTTGAGTTTTGAGTGGTCAGACCTTCTAGATTCCCCCCCCCACCCCATTCTCTCTTTTAGGGCTATGTCAGAAGTGAGCTGCTAGCAGTGGCCGTGTTGACTGGCTGGCCCTGTGACTTTCTTCAGGAGACAGTGTTTCCAGGATGTGACAACAAGGTAGCCCCAGTAATATGCTCAAAGGGCAGAATGTCTTTGGAGCTTAGAGACTGTTCATATTGATTCTCCAGGCACTTCACGAATGCGCCCAGTGCACGAACACTTGATATCTGGAGGAGGGTGGGAGTAATCCAGTTTCCTGGGTGTTACTTTGTTTTAGGTAGAAGTTTGCAGCATATATTTAGCGGGATGTCATCGCTTTTATGCCCCACTGGGTTGAGACCTTGCCTTGCTGACCTTTTTATCAGAAGCTAGGGGAGCATTGAGATGTAAAGGGAGAGAATGCGCAGTAACAATGTAAAATGGTGATGGCCTGATTTCCACAGGGGCCTAGCAACTGCAGCTCCCACTGGTTTCAGCTGGAGTTGGGAGTGCACAACACCTTAAAACTAGGCATCAAGTATCTTCACAAGGCTTGCCCTATCCCCATCCCTATTCTCGTGCTTCAAGTACTTCATGGGTTGGTGGTGGATCAGGTTATCCACTAGAATTTACTGTTTCTACTGTGGCATTCCCAATCACAGCCCTACAATACTAGAGGTGGTGCGATCTAGCATTTACAGTGGGGTTTTCCAAGCACTCTGTGTTGGCTTAACTCTGCTCCCATTAAAATAGTCAAAATCCCTTTGCCTTTAATGGGAGCAGAGTCAGGCCAATGCTGAGTGAGATTGCAAGCTCTATCAGGCAGGGGCTGCCTTCTGTTTGTACAGCTCCTAACGCAATGAATTCCCACCCATCACTGGGGCTCCCAGGTGCAACTGCAATAATAACTTTGAAAACTGAACCGTTAGTTGATATACAAGTTATAGCGTGGGGATGGGAGGACAGGGGAAATAGTCACTGAGGTCTGCATAGTCCTGGGTAGCCACCAGCCTATGAATATTTGAGATACCTATTGCTGTTTCCACCCGCCACCTCCTTAGTCACTTAACACTCGGGGGGAAGAGAAGGGAGAGAGAAAGAAGCAGATCACATCAATGAGTGGGTGAAGGAAGTTATAACAAGAGGCCGATACAGTGGTATTTAGAAGACAGAAAAGTTGATTGATTGTCTTAGTGTTTTATACTGCTGCTCTGCCTATAGTAACTGAGTGCCTTCCGCGTAAAATAGACATGATCGTGAAGTGCCTGATAGCGTTAAATAGCTCACACTTACCTAGAGGATCACTGGTTGCACGCATCAAATGGTCCCAAATAGCCTTCATCATTCAGAAAAATAAATCTAACCTTCACTGGGGGAGTGAACCAGGAGGCTCTGCCTTTGGCAGATTAGTCATTTCAAGGCTGCTCAAGAATATTGCCATGAGTACTTGTACCCGCCAGTGCAGCCTGGTTTCTACCCCTTCCGTTCAGGCTTAAACGTCTTGACTTCTCCAACTCCTTACTGCACGGTGCACAATCCACAGGGAGCTACTGGCAATATCAAAGAGCTCACTCCGGCTCTGGCTGCTGTCCACGGCTGGTACTGAGGGAAATCTGCTGCTGTCTGCTTTTTCTTTGCTTCAAGGCAGGATCTCGGTTCCCCTGTCCTAGCTGCGGTTCACAACATGCCAAGAATAGAAACCCTACTCGAAGTGCCCACGAGACTGAGGAGCTAATGGAAAAGTCAGCCACCATTGATTCATGTTTGTGCTGCCACTTTCAAGGGGAATCTGGTTTGATCTTGCAATAAGAGGAATCATTTACCGGGCTATTCCAAGAGACGAAAAGATTGGAGGAGTCTTCAAAACAACAAAAATCAAGTCTCAAATCTCCCTACATGTACAATTCACTGTAAGTGCTAGAATAACCCCTCTCCAGCATTGGCACGAACGGCCGCTACTAACGTATGTTGAGGATCCTATAAAACATACATCGTTACAATATTGTGACGCGTGTAACAGGAATTCTCCCAACATTATAGGGCATCTCAGATGAATGATAAGCATTTTACAACTTGAATGAAGTTAAGAGTAGCTTTAAGGCACTAAACCAGGATTTGAGAGAGCTGGATTCAATTCCTGGCTCTGTCCCTGTGACCTTGGGCAAGTCACTTAATTGGTTTCTGTTTCCCATTTGTTGGCCCCATTTTATGTAATTTGCAATTATCCATCTATGCTGCAATGCCTGCAAACCACTGGCCAGTGATTAGGTAGCTGGTGCTCTTCCTCCATCCATCATCACTCATTGTTGCCTTGTGTTCCCCCATCTGTTAGTTGCACCAACCTCTAATCTCTTGTTTCAGATTGCAAGTCATCTGGGGCAGTAACCATCTTTTCCATGGGTGTACCGAGTATCTAGCACAATGGGGTCCTGATCCTGGAGCACCCCATAGCCTCTAGGTATTACTGGAATACAAATAACAAACCTTCTATGGTCTGTCTATCATAGATACTTAGCTGGCCATCACTGTACATCTCACAGTCTCTAATGTAGTTATCCTCACAATACCCCTGGGAGGTAGGAAAATATTATCTCCATTTTACAGATGGGGGAGAGGCAAAGGCCCTGATCCTCACAGGTATTTAGGTGCCTATCTTCCATTGAAATGAATGGGAGAAATAGGGGCCACCAAATGAAATTAATAGGCAGCAGGTTTAAAACAAACAAAAGGGAGTATTTTTTTTTTTCACACAACGCACAGTTATCCTGTGGAACTCCTTGCCAAAGTATGTTGTGAAGCCAAGACTATAACAGGGTTCAAAAAAGAACTAGATAAATTCATGGAGGATAGGTCCATCAATGGCTATGAGCCAAGATGGGCAGGGATGGTGTCCCTAGCCTCTGTTTGCCAGAAGCTGGGAGTGGGCGATGGGATGGATCACTTGATGATTCCTGTTCTGTTCATTCCCTCTGGGGCACCTGGCATTGGCTACTGTCGGAAGACAGGATACTGGGCTAGATGGACCTTTGGTCTGACCCAATATGGCTGCTCTTATGGGAGTTACGTGCCAAAATAAATTTGAGGATCTGGGCTTAAGTGACTTGCCCATAGTCCCACAGGAAGTCTGTGGCAGAGCAGGGAATTGAATCCAGGCCTCTCATGCTGCACTTAACCATTGGATGATCTTTCCCCTCAAAGGGCATATTCTGCAAATATTTATTATGAGGGACTACAGCGGTAGGCACAGTAGAAACCCTATAAAAAAGGAATAAAGCCAAGCAAGTTATGGAAAATACTGTCCTTAGGAAAAATGAGTTATGCAGTAAGTGTTTGTGCTAGTGAATTATTCTGCCAAATTGTAGAATATGAGATTGGTGAACCTGCCCTGGAGATTTTTTGGTCCCCCTTGTGCTGTTTGAGGACCTTGATTCTCTTCATCGCTTGCTGCCAGTTGTGCTTTATGGTTCTGGTTTTTGCAAGAATAGTATCTGAATGCACTTTATCAGGAGCTCCTTGATTTTGTATAGTGGCTGTCAGTGACCGGAGTTGTCCACTGCTCTGTGTTTATTGATTAAGTAGATGAGTGGAACGAGGGGTTTCCCACTTGGGTAAGTGAACTGCTGTGTGTGTGGTGAGAAAACGTAGGCATTTTAAATTCTCCTGATGATTTTGCTGGTGCTCCCTGGCTTGGGGGGAATGTGTGGGGGGGCTGATGTACACCCCTCTGAGCAGCCCCCACACAGAGCCCATTGGCAAGGATTGGAGATTTGGCCCTGAGAACTAGTAGGCTGAAAGAGCGATACTCTTCATGGAAAGCAAGAAATTCATACAGGCTGCTCCCAATATCTACTGTTTATGAAGAATAACTTGTCATAGTATGCACAGAAGAGCTCCATCAGTATTCGTTAGTACAGTGAAAATATGCAAGCAGTAAAAGCCCAACAGGGCATGAACAATTTGCTTATAAAAATTAAAGAAAAACCTTGGCATTTGCAGATCCACTTTATCTGAATAAAGAGTCAATTAGTCAAAGTTCATTGATCTCAGCTGTTGATATTCCTGTAGCCAGGCACATAGAGCTGAATTCCAAAAAGCCTTCAGAGTAGCTATCATAAATCAGAATCCAGGCACCAGGGCTCTTTCAAATAGCAAAAATAGATACGTGCAAAAGCAGCAGGTTGAAAGATGCATGAACATAGGAGGTAAGCTGGCTCAAGTGCATTTCTTATTAGTGAAATTGCTATAAAACAGGGAGATTGTCAGTGAGGCAAACCCGTCTTTCCATCCCACCTCCTCGTGAACCCTACTTGCCATTTTTCAGCCATCTCCACTATGAGGTTTGCTTGGAAAGATTTCATGTTCTTTGAGAACTAAAATCTTTTTTCTCCCTTATCCACGGCTTTTCATTTCGCCACTGAAAGTGCATATGCATGTGTATCCCATATCCATTGCTGAAAAAACAATGCAACCCTCAAATGTTTCACTTTATCAATTAGAAAAAAAAACAATTCACTTTTGACAAAAGGCCAACTTTATCAAAGTTCTGAATGAAGATTTGTAGCATTTTTGCATCCTGGTCTCCAACACTTCCATGTATTCCAGTGGTTCCCAAACTGGGGTTTGCGAAATATTACAGGGGGTTCTTGGGGGGGAAAAATTCCCTAATGGCAGACAGAGCTGTCCCTAGGGACCCCGGGCAGCACAGGGCCGGAAGCCCAGAGCCCCTAGACTTCCAAGAGCTAAGCAGATCAAAGCAAGCGTATATATTACACTGAGGCGATTTAAACTTCAAGACTCCTTATAAGAAATGGAAAGGGAGGTGGATATTTTTTGCTGTTTTTAAAATTTAAATAGGCAGTTGGTATTGTTTTTAAAATTACTATGAAGAACAAGTTTAAGCTTTGTTGTAATGCGTGTTATTTGCCTGGACTGCTCAAGACCTAAATGCTTCTGTAGGACGGACTCTGAGCTGGCTTCTTAAATACCTTCATGCTGTTTCACATCTGATACTCCTGATGAAACATAGGAGCCTTGTCTTATAACAGGCTTATTCAAGGTGATACAAGCTACGAAAGTGAGATCTTGGAAGAGTGTTGCTGTTTTCATAATGTAATAAAAATACAGTGATGATAAATAATAATAAATAGTGTATAATAAGCATGTCATAAAAACAAAGTTTATATTTCCAAGATCACTGCTTTTATAATTTGTACTCCAGTAAAGGAGAAAATCCCTGGAAATATTCATTTTTAGGAGGGGGTTCGCGAGACTTGACATTTTAGTGAAAGGGTTCGCAGGTTGTTAAAGTTTGGATGTATTCTGATGCTCTGTAATACGCTCCCTGCATGTTGCAGAATGAACCCTTTCCATTTGCACCAAAAGGCAAAACCTTAATTCTATCTGAGCTTCACGTTAAGGTTTTGCTGCATGAGGACTTGTTTACACCGATGAGTTGGGGTGGGTGTTTTACCAGTAGAGCTACACAGAAGGGGGTCACTATAGTTACGAGCGTATACCTGCTGCATTAGCGTGATGGAACCTACTTGCACTGGTTCGGGTTGCCCGGTTTGAGAGTCACTTGTGCCGCATGCCCACACTAGGGGCTTGCAAAGGGTCAGCGTCCCTGACGGCAGTGGAACTGCTTGTGTGCTTACAGTGAAGCATGTGCTAGAGTTGGGTGCAATACTTTGAATTTAATAGTTTATTTGCCAGAAAATGCAGTTTGGGGTTGACTGAAACTGCTTGCAAATTTTTTGACACAAATTTGACTAATAGTTTTGGACAAAAAATAAATTATTTTTTTGACTTGAATCACAGGGGGACTTCAGTGCCATTCGTGAAACCACGAGAGGAGGAGCCAGTACCCTCCTTTCTCTCCTCCCCGGCAATATCCTACAGCCCTATGGTTACAGCACTCCCCTACTATATGGGATGACTGAGGGTTGAGCCCTTCCGTGGATGATTCAGAGCAGGGATATTAACTTGGCTATAGGGCTAAAGACAGCACTACTGTCACCTATTTCTATGGTGGTTTTGTGAGTCATAAAAGTCCAGTCCCCTGCACTCAAGGCAGGACTAAGTATTATCTAGACCATCCCTGACAGGTGTTTGTCCAACCTGCTCTTAAAAATCCCCAATGATGGAGATCCCACCACCTCCCTAGGCAATTTATTCCAGTGCTTAACCACCCTGACAGTTAGGAAGTTTTTCCTAGAATAACAATTTTTCTCCCTCCTCCATGTAACCTTTTATGTACTTGAAAACTGTTATCATGTCCCCTCTCAGTCTTCTCTTCTCCAGTCTAAACAAACCCAATTGTTTCAATCTTCCCTCATAGATCATGTTTTCTAGACCTTTAATCATTTTTGTTGCTCTTCTCTGGACCCTCTCCAATTTGTCCACATCTTTCCTGAAATATGGCGCCCAGAACTGGACACGATACTCCAGTTGAGGCCTAATGAGCACAGAGTGGAGTGGAAGAATTACTTCCCGTGTCTTGCTTACAATACTCCCGCTAATACATCCCAGAATGAGGTTTGCTTTTTTTGTAACAGCATCACACTGTTGACTCATATTTAGCTTGTGATCCACTATGACCCCTAGATCCCTTTCTGCAGTACTCCTTCCTAGGCAGTCATTTCTCATTTTGTATGTGTGCAACTGATTGTTCCTTCCTAAGTGGAGTACTTGGCATTTGTTCTTATTGAATTTCATCCTATTTACTTCAGATCATTTCTCCAGTTTGTCCAGATCATTTTGAATTTTAATCCTATCTTCCAAAGTACTTGCAACCCCTCCCAGCTTGGTATCATCTGCAAACTTTATAAGTGTCCTCTCTATGCCATTATCTAAATCATTGATGAAGATATTGAACAGAAGCAGACCCAGAACCAATCCCGGCGGGACCCCATTTGATATGCCCTTCCAGCATGACTGTGAACCACTGATAACTACTCTCTGGGAACGATTTTTCCAACCAGTTTTGCACCCACCTTATAGTAGCTCCATCTAGGTTGTATTTCCCTAGTTTGTTTATGACTATGACTAAAGGAATGACTTTTCTCAATTTCCTTTGCTGTTAATAAAAAAAAAAAAATGAAAACGTCTCAAATCAAAATGATTTTTTTTGAGTTTTCACTGAGCACAGAACACAAATGAAAAACGTTTGGCGTTAACCAGCACACTGACAGGTCAACGATTTGCACAGCTCTCGCAGCCCCTTTGCAGGCTTGCAGGGCTCAGCGTCCGGAAGCACTGAGGCCATCGAACAGGAGGAGCTTGACTTCTAACATTCAATTGCTGAAGTTTGGAAGCCTTTCACTGCTTAGCTAAGCAAAAAGATTGTTAAAATCGGGATGGGGGAATCCCATGGGGTTTGGAAATAGCAACCCTCCCGAGCTGTTTCTAAAGGACATAAAACATGCTTGAAAATTCTTGTTACCCGTGGGACAACTGGTTTCAGTAGTTATTTTAAGAGACTGTTTTCTAGATTCAGGGATGTCATTGCTCTATATTGGGGATCAATATACCCCAAAAGCTTGGCGCACTCAAATGGATGCAGTGTGTACATACAGCACACAAAATGGGGGGCTGTATGTAACTACCCACACTCAAATTACATTAAAAAAGCATTACAGTTGCAAAGTCAAGCACGCCAAAGTTAGGAAAAAAACAAAATTAGGGTCTGTGCAACTTTAATACTCATGCACATACACCCCTTGTGTTACAATAGCTTTAACGACACGCTCACATACGGTTTTTCACACAGGACCTATGTCCCATTCAGTGCACAGAATGGACCTGCTCTGGGGATGAAAGCAGGATGGGACCCCCTGCTTCATTTGCTGCAGAAGGTGGACAATGGCTGAGGGACTGTAGGAAGAGAAAGGAGGGTCTCAAGTTTAAGACTGTTGAATGCTTAGGAGAACTGGCATCCATCCCTGTATCTGCCCACAGTTGCTGTGTGTTGCTAGGCAAGTCACTTAAGCCAAACTTTTCAGAGGTGGTCACTAATAGTGTACGCCTTGCTTTCTGGGTGCCCGGGGTGAGATCTTGCAGGTGGGGTGGGGGGCTGATTTGCAGAAGCACCAAGCATTCATAGCTGCAGCTGAAGCCAATGGGAACGGTGCTTTAGTGCTATATAATGCTAAATACTGTGAAAAATTCAGGTCCTAGGGACTAAACTTGAGCACCCAAAGTTACCGGATATGTCTGACTTTTAACTTTTCTGAGCTTCAGTTCCCCAGCTGTAGCTTGGGGATAATAATTGGCCCTTATCGTGCAGGCGTGTTGTAAAAATACATTAATCTTTGTGAAGACTCAGATGCTCTAGTGCAGAGCACCACAGAAGAGCCCGGGGGGAAATGAATACTTCTGTCTTCATAGCAGAATTTGAAGTGTGTGCAGTGAATAACACCCAGGGTCAGATGCTGAACAAGAAAACAAAAATATTGACTAGCTGCTCGTTCAATGAGCATGCTCCATTCTGTGCACTGAATAAGGCAGGGGTCCTGGGGGGAAAAACTTATTTGATCACGTAACTAAAGACTCTATCATTTAATGCAGGGGTGGCCAACCTGCGCCTGAGAAGGAGCCAGAATTTGCCAATGTGCATTGTCAAAGAGCCACAGTAACAGGTCAGCAGCCCCCTGTCAGCTCTCCCTCCCCACCCACCCCCCACATCTTCCACCTGCCAGAAGCACCACCGATCAGCACCTAACCCTCCATCTCTGCGCCTCCCACCTGCCGTGATCAGCTGTTTTGTAGTGTGCAGGAAGCTGGGGAGGGGGGGGGAGGAAGAGGAGCAAGGGTGTGGCAGACTCAGGGGAAGGGGCGGGGACCTTGGGGGAAGGAGTGGAGTGGGGCTGGGACCTGGGGCAGAGCCAGGAGTTGAGCAGTGAGCACCCCCCGGCACACTGGAAAGTTGGCGCCTGTAGCTCGTTCCGGAGTCGGTGCCTATGCAAGAAGCCACATATTAATTTCTGAAGAGCTGCATGTGGCTCCGGAGCCACAGGTTGGCCACCCCTGATTTAATGCATATGCACAGGGGGGATGAATTAAGATTGCACAGGGAAGGCAAAAGGCACCTACCTGCCATAAAAGCCACCCTCCTGCCAAATTTGAAGTCCCCTGATCCAAAGCATAGTGATACGAAAGTTAATGCAAGAAAAGGCCACCAGCATTTTTTTTTAACATTGGGCAAAACAATGTATGTTTTCCTTGGCTTTGGTCACCGAAACAGCTGAACAACGGCCTTTTAATGAGTCGGGCAGGTAACCGCCCTTTGTGCCTTTGAAAATTTTCCCCTCTGTATTTTCTCTTCCTCCGCCGCCTTCCTCTGATGCCTCTGTCTTATTTGTCCCTAGTAGTTTTATTAGATTTTCCCCCCCATCTGCTACTGTTTATTTTCAGTCTTTTTTTCAGATGCATGGCCTTTATAGAGCAGCCCTAATACGTCTCTCCTAATTAATGTCCAATGTGAGCTGAACTCTTGAATCCACAATATTCAAATATATTCAGAATTAAGCCAAACTTATTCTAAATTCAGAGCACCTACCAAGTCATTAGCAGAGGTGATCTGAGGGGTAAGAGTGTTTCTGACAGAGGCTTTATAGTGTCAGCAAGAGACCAATAAAGGCAGGAGTGAAATTTACACCTTGGTCCTTGAGCAGAATTTACCATTTGAAGCAGTAGGCTCTTTGCTTCGGTTTATGGTTCCATGCAGTGAAGTTGTGGGAGGTAGCGAGATGCAGCCTGTTTCAGTAATTATGTGTTCGCCTCAAAATGCATAATGGGGGTGGTAGAATGCCTGAAATCTACTCTAGCCGCAGCTGGAAGACATATCCCCTGCTACTAAAAAATAATCAAAACATTTACACCTTTATAATATGTGGAGCTCTCAAAACACTTTTGCACACACTAATTAAACCTCAACTCCATTGCTAAGATGTTAATACAGACATTGTACAGAGGGGGGAACTGAGGCACTGGGTGACCAGATGTCCTGATTTTATAGGGACAGTCCTGATACTTGAGGCTTTGTCTTATATAGGCACCTATTACTCCCCACCCGTGATTTTTCACACTTGCTGTCTGGTCACCCTGCTCTGGGGGATGGAACCTCCTAAGCTTATGCTGAATTGAGAACAGAACCCTTGAGCCATCGGGGGTGTGGGAAAAGTTCAGGCAGCTGTAATGAAACCTATAGCTCACAGGAAGGTCACTGAAAAAACATTACTCCTTTATAGGGCCATCCAAGCCCTGTGATATACATCTCTACAGGGCAAAATGCACTTGCATTATCTTACCCTGCTTGTGACTGGAATCTTAGGGGAGCCAGCTAAGGTCACTCAGGGTGAACTGCAAAGAATGGGGCAGACAATCCCCAAAGCTGGTGGATATTCCAATACTTAGATTTACCAAGCCAGCACCAAAACAGCTTCTATAATACCTTACTGGTTATCCAGAAGCCAACAACACAGTTCCCTTAGGCCTCCCCCAGATACCCAAGTCAAATAGGATGAGGATTTCTGAAAATCTTATTCATCATGTAAAAAAGGTTCTACCAATCCCAAAGGATCAGACAAATTACCTCCCAGGTTAATGAATATTCCAGATCTTACCCAGATATATGCTTACAGCCAATTCTTATTAACTAAACTAAAAATTATTTAAAAAGAAAAGAGAGAGAGTATGGTTAAAAGATCAGTGTACATACAGACACGAGTCAATCTTGAGATTCAGATTCATAGCAGAGATGGTGAGCTTTGTAGTTGCAAAGAGTTCTTTAAGAAATAGTCCATAGGTTATAGTCCAATGTTAGTATTCAGGGTGGTCCACTCAGGACTGGGATCTCAGTCTTGGTGGCTTAGGCTTCCCTGCATGAAACCTCAAGCAAGTCTCAGATGACAGGATCAGGGTCCAAGCCATTTTTAATATAGTTTCAGGGTCTTTGGGTGAACAATAGGCACTCATTTCCTAAGCATTGCCAGTAATTATTCACACAGATTTTCCCACCATTGGCAGATGATTTGCTATACATGTCAAAGAGGGATGAATACAGTGATATCCTATGTTTACAGTTGATTTAAATGTTAAGATGTTCTTTTGATATCTGAATTAACAGAATACAGCATAGACAGGGACTGTTTGATTACATTGTTGACCACTACCAATATACATGTACATACACAAACATTATGTATGCATATGTTTTTAAGGGTTGAATTTGAGTCATTTATCCCTCAAGATGTTTATCCCTTTCTGGTCATGTGCCACACTGCTGTTCTGAATAAAGATGCTGTACCTCCAGACCCTGCCACACTGCTTTCAGCATGTCCCTGGTGTTTGTCTGGGCAAGGAGGAAGTTGATGCAGTGAATGTACCCTGCTTTCCAATCAATGTGCAGTAGAGATCTCATTGTGTTTGTGACGTGTTTCAGAGGCATGTACTGACTTGATCTGATTACTGTAAGCGGCAAACAATGATGTTAAATGAAGCGCAGCCGCCCAGCGTGCAAGGAGCGTGACGGTGTGTGTATACACACAGTACACCGCACACAACCGTTAAGCTCTGCTCCTTAGTGACTGGAATATGGTGGCAGGACTGCTGTCTTCCCCACTTCCGCAGCCCCAAGGCACACACCAGAAATCGAAACAACAGCGAGATGTTAGTCCGTGTATCTGAACACTGCTGTCATGATCTGCCCCTTTCTGGGCCCACACTTTGTTCCACACTGGTGTCTGTGGGTGCCAGTACACTCCTCTTACACCTTTAAGGGTGTGTCTACACTACACCATAAACTGGACTCTGATTCAGCCCCCCTTCTGCATGCACACAAATCAGTCTGACTTGGGTCAGCAAGAACTCAGGATCTAGGGCCTAGGATCTTGTTACGGGGGTGGGTCAGAACCAGAACCCCACTGTGACTCTGGTCTAAACCCTGTCATTTTGCAGTGTGGACGCAGGTCAAGCTGCACACCTGCGTCAGAAGGTCTGTGTAGTAGAGTATCACCGTGTTAGCACAGCTGAGAGACCCGGGTCCAGGAACTGTAAACCCAGGTTCACAATGCAGGATGCAAGCCCAGATCCCACAGCCGCTTTACCCCTTTCAGGATACTTGCCTGTGAATAGTGGGCAATTCTGGCTGCTTTTCCTAACTCTTTGATGGGCCCTGCACGTTTCTCTTCAAAACCCACCCACTGACGACACCTTCTTACTTCTTTGAAAAGCCTCAACACTTTTATTTAACCAGCATAAACATAACAATAGCATTCAGTAGCCCTTCTAGGTCCAGAGGGAAAGCCTGGCAGAGTTTCCCTTCCTGGTCACCATCTAGCTCCCAGAACCTCTCTGTGATCCTGCTCCCCACCCCAGCCAGAAGCCGGGCAATGACCCTTCAAATTCCAAGCCTCTAAGGCTCCAAACACGCAGTCCGGGTGCAGCTTCCATCCAGCGTCCCAGCCTTCTGCAGCATACGTGCTTTTGTCTTCACCCCACAACATATTCCATCATGTTAACACCACCTCTAACAATCTGGGTTAACACCACCTCTAACAATCTCTCATATCCTACAATTTCAACTTAACATAGTCCCTTCTTGGCGTGAGAGGAATCTCTTCCAGATTCAGCCCACCTCCCACCCAGCTCTTAAGACATGCACTGTAAATGCTTCTTAAACTCTTTTGTCTTGCTTTTCGTTGCCTTTGGAGCCATTAGGGTGAATTACACCTTTTTTAAGAGAGAAGGGGAGGGCAAAACCCCCCACAAACTTTTCTTGTGTATTTTTCTACATTAAAAATCTGAAATTGTTCAAATATGAAAATTTAACCCAATACTTAAAAAAAAAAAAAAGGGAGGGGCCAGAGGGGAAAATTTTAACTTTTTTTGGTTGTATTTTGAAATTCAATTTTTTTTTTATTTTTTTTTGCCTATTTTGGGCATCCTATCCACTGCCCCCGCTGAACTTTGAACTGCTCCAACACCTGCCATTTGAAGTAGTGAAGCCATTTTTTTACACATATTAATGCATTTGTCCCTACAACAGCCCTGTGCAGTTGAGCATTTTGATTCCCATTTTGCAGAAGGGGAAACTGAGGCACAGAAAGGTCAAGTGGCCCACCCAAGGTCACCCAATGAGCCTGTGGAAGAGCTGGAAATAGAACCCAGATCACATGCCTCCCCATCCTCTCCCTTAATCTCCAGGGCACATTCCCCTGATACTGCAGAAGTCATTTGTCAGTGTAACATGCTTTCACATGAACCAGTCTCAAGGGGAAAACCTAGCTGGGGCCGAGCCAGCTCGTTTTGAAGTCTGCAAAATAAACAAACTCCACTGCCTGCCATGGGAACAGAACTGGGGCCTTTACCCTAAACTCCCCCACTGGATTGCAGCCTGCAGCAGTAGTGGATGTGAGTTATGCTGTGCTGGACTTTAGCCTTAGGAAGATACTGGAATATGGGGGAGTTTGGGGAAACTTTGTTGAAGCTGGCGACTGTAACAGCCACCCGTTGTTCAGGATAAATGGAAGAAGCAGTTAAGCTCCTTTCATAGTGAAGCAGTAAGAGCTACCCCCCCAGACGCAGGCCACAAAGGAGGTGGCTCAAGAGCTGAGCTTTTGGGGTGGAGAAGTTTCACTGGGTGCTGAGCATTATTTGGAGCTGTGAGCATGTGTGATGGAAGCACGTGTAAAATGACCCTCAAGGAGAGCTCTTTGGGAAGAGTGCTGGCTGGAAAAAAAAGAGGCTGAAATATTGAGTACAGAAACTGTCTCCTGTTTCAGGATTAAACAAAGACTGTGAATGGCTAGCCAACTACAAAAGCAGTTTCTCCTCCCTTGGTGTTCACACCTCAACTGCTAGAAGAGGGCCTCATCCTCCCTGATTAAACTAACCTCGTTATCTCTAGCCTTACTCACTCTTGCTTGCATATTTATACCTGCCCCTGGAAATTTCCACTACATGCATCCGAAGAAGTGGGTATTCACCCACGAAAGCTCATGCTCCTATACGTCTGTTAGTCTATAAGGTGCCACAGAACTCTTTGCTGCTTTTACAGATCCAGACTAACACGGCTACCCCTTTGATACTTGTCTCCTGTTTGACTCCTTCTGTGTGCACGGAAACAGGATGTCATCCATTCTTTGTAATGAAACTATCGCATCAGAGACATACCTGACTCATCAATTTCTCCTCCTAAACAAAACCAACCTATAAGACTCCAAATATTGGCTACCCTCAGCCCAAAAGGGGTAACAATATTTTATTTAGGGACAAACCTGTCACCAGGTCCCCAGAAGACTGTACAACACATCTGCCTTCTTCCAGCTGCAGCATCCCCCATGAGGATGTTTGGCTCAGGTAGAACATGCCTCATGACTTCTCACAAGTGTAAAAGTCCCCAAAGCTTGCAGTGTTAGTGTCACAGGGTGGAAGGGCCCTTTATGAGGGAACTGGTCCAGCCCACCTGTGCCTCATTAATAGCCTTGATGGGGCTTGATAGAGGGAAGCCCATCTCTATAAAGAGTGAAAGGGAAATAGGAAGAGGAAGATGTACCAGAAAGCTAGAAGACTCCTATATGAACAGTCAATCTGTGGAACTCCTTGCCAGGGGATGTTGTGAAGGGTAAAACTATAATGGGGTTCAAAAAACAACTAGGTAAGTTCAGGGAGGATAGGTCCATCAGTTGCTATTAGCCAAGATGGTCAGGGATGCAACCCCATACTCCTTGTGTCCCTAACCCCCTGACTGCCAGAAGCTGGGAGTGGATGACAGGGGATGGATGGATCACTTGAGAATTACCTGTTCTGTTTGTTCCCTCTGAAGCACCTGGCACTTGGCCACTGTCGGAGGACAGGAGAGTGGCCAAATGGACCATTGGTCTGACCCAGTCTGGCCATTCTTCTGAGAAGCTGCAAAGAGCAGCAGGCTGCGGGAGAGCACCGAGCCCAATTGGCTCCTGCAGGGAGGAAAGGGACTGAACCCAGCTCCAGGAAGGAGGGCTGGGGGTTTGTTCTGGTTCAAGGAGAGAGACGTGGGCGTGAGGTTGGAGTTTAGAGGATCAGTGTGTGTAGGGACTAAATCAACTAGACCCCAGCAGGGGAACGTTTTAATTACCGTTGTGCTGCAATGTGGCGTTCTTGAGGAACCCCAAAAGGGTAACTGAGGCAGGGTGCCTGCACAGTGACCTTAGGCCACAAGGAGGTGCTCCGGTGGTGGCCTGTTGCAGTTTGAAGACAAGGTTTTGCTTCAGGCTCTTCTCTTGTTCAGCCTATAATGTTCTACTATGGAAGAAGGGTTCATGCCAAGCAAAGTGATTATTAAAACACTCGCAGCCCATGTTCAGCTGTATTTCAACTCTTGCAAACCACCTTTAGTCCATCTCTGGTATTGACTGGAACACGGGGGACCTGACCAGAAATCACATTACTGCAGCCCCAAATATTCCAGCAGCAAAAACATACTAGGCAGGGGTATGGGAGCTACCTTGACTCCAGGACAGTCGTCTGTCCCAATGCTAATTTCTCCCATAATCCAACTCAGAGACACCGCTGGCCTCCCCGGCCCTATGAAACCTGTAGTGAGGGGCCCTTTTTCCCCGGAGGAACTAGAAATGGTAAGAGGACTCTGGTTTCATTTTTAGGAAGGCAGCGTAGTCTAGTAGGTAGGGCTGGGTCCTGGCACTGGGGAACGTGAAGTTCTATTCCTGACTCTGTTGCTTGCTTATTTGTTGACCTTGTGACAGTCACTTCTCTCTCTGTGCCTAGGTTTCCCCATATGCGAGATGTGGACAAGGCTAGTTGCCTTCTTTCTAAAGCACGTTGAGGGTGATGGATGAGTGAGGCATTACAAATATATTACGTCTGTAGCCCTGGTCCTTGTGAAGATTGCCTGGAAAATGTAAACTAGGCACTCGGGTTGAAAGGAACAAGTTGCTCACTTTATAGAAATGCGTTCAAACGAAATGGGTGTGTATGGACGGATCATCTCCGCCAACTACCCCCTGCCACCACCCTGAATCCTTAGGCTGTGTGCTGCTGTGAAAAATGGTGGGAAAAGAATCTATTTTATTTGTGGGGGAGCTGTAATAAATTGCCACACTGACTAAGGCAACTGTAGTAAACAGGCCAAATTCTGCTCTCCTCCTTGCAGTGCGGGCGGGGAGAGGGAGGTGCACTCACACCAGAGAACGGAATTTGGCCCGAAGTTTGTAGTGTTTCTAACCATGTCAAGCAATAGGCCCTTTGTTGGGGTTTCGCCATAAGTTAATTCAAACTGGGCAAAACATGCCGTTTGAACCGCCTCGGGGAGGATCACCCCAGTGTAACAGGGAGCCTTTAGCCTTACCTAGCACAGAGCCAGCCAAGAGGCTCTTCAACCACTCGTCTCAGTCTGCCAGTTTCTGGCCTAGCAGGGAAAAGGGAGCATAGCTGGCAGAATTGGATGTGTACCTTTGATCCATGGCTCTGTTTAGCTCGGGGTGGGCAAACTTTTTGGCCTGAGGGCCACATCGGGGTTCCAAAACTGTATGGAGGGATGGGTAGGGAAGGCTGTGCCTCCCCAAACAGCCTGGCTCATGCCCCCTATCTGCCCCCTATCTGCCCCCCTCAGAACCCTCAACCCATCCAACCCCCCCTTGCTCCTTGTCCCCTGACCGCCCCCTCCTGAAACCCCCCTGCCCCTAACTGCCCCCCTCGAGCCCCAACCCCTATCCAATCCCCCCTGTCCCCTGACTGTCTGGGACCCCCTGCCCCTTATCCAACCCCCCTGCTCCCTGCCCCCTTACCATGCCGCTCAGAGCACCAGGACTGGCAGCCATGCTGCCCGGCCGGAGCCAGCCACACCGTGGCGCAGTCTAGAGCACTGGGGCAGGCCGCCGGCTCTCACAGCCACGCTGCCTGGCAGGAACTCGCAGCCCCGCCGCCCAGAGCGCTGGCAGTACGGCGAGCTGAGGCTGCGGGGGAGGGGGGACAGCAGGGGAGGGGCTGGGGGCTAGTCTCCCTGGTCGGGAGCTCAAGGGCCGGGCAGGACGGTCCCGTGGGCTGGATGTGGCCCATGGGCCGTACTTTGCCCACCTCTGGTTTAGCTGCTTGTGGCTGTCTCAGGGAGGATGGTGCTGGGACGAGGGGACAGGAAGAGGTGGCAGGAGAGAGGGGAGGTACTGAGCCTCTGGAGTCGGGGGGGGGGACAGGGCAAAGGGGGCCACTGTCTCCAGGCTGCAAAGGAAGGTTCCGGGGGTTTCTACCTGCTTCCAGGCCCACTCCAGCCCCTCCGGGTCCGTTGCTCCCTGTCCAGATCCTGCAGTGACTATTCCAGTCCCTCAGGTTCTCACTCTCACTTCCACGCTCCCCACTCCCCGAGCCTGCATGAGTTTACAATATTTCCATCGTGGGGGTGCCAGCCCTCTGCCTCCCCTCTCCTTGGAGCATAGGGTTGCCACCTTTCTAATTGCTGGTAACCAAACCCCTGAGGCCTTGCCCCACCTCTTCACCCCCAAAGCCCTGCCCGCATCGCTCGCTCCTCTGCGCCCCCCCATCGCTCACTGGAGCCTCTCCACCTTTCTTCCCTCCCCCACCCCCACCAGGATGCTAGAATAATTTGTACTGTGTGGGTGCTGAGAGCCATTGAACCGAACTGTAAAGCCTGTATAAGATGGAAACCACTTCAAGCCAGGGGTGTGCGGCAGCACCCCGAGTTCCAGCACCTGTGTCTCCCCCCTCCCGCCGCCCCCGAGCCAAGCTCTGCTTCAGGGCTGATATGGGAGCTACTGCAGCCTGACAAGGAGCCTGCCTGTAGGTAGGAGGCAGCCCCCAGCTTAGCAGGGGCTGGTGTGGGTTGATGACCCAGTGCCTCCCCTATCCTGCGGTAACTGGACTTTTGCTGTCTGGTCAGACGTAAAAACTGAGCACCTGGCAACCCTATAGCATTGGGCTGGGACTTGGGAAAACTGGGTTAAATTCCTTTGCTTTGACACAGATTTCCAGTGTGACAGTAAGCAGGCACTTATTTTCTGTGCCTCCGTTCCCATCTGTAAAATGGGCATAAATACTTTCCAACCTCCCGGGCATGTTGTGAGGATAAATGCATTAAAGACTGTGGTGCTCAGACACAATAGTGGGGGGCCATCTCAGTGCCTTAGATAGGCAAGTTAGCCAACCCTTGTGCTCTTCTCGTACAGCACATGGGAACCAGCCAGACATCAACTTTAAGGCCCTTTTGCACACTTAGGTGCGCTGCCCACCCTGGCCCGTCATGCTATGTGTTACCGTTTCATAGTCCTGCTTAGGTTGCAGTGTTTGTTTTCATCCTGATTTGTCGGTTCTTCTTCCCCACAGAATTCCCAAAGACGGCGCCTGTGACTCACTAAGGATAAAATCATGCAGCGCTCTCTAAAGTTAGCATCCTTTGCGTCACCAGATGGGATTTTAAAAATAAAGATGAATCCGCTGTCGCAGATGCTGCTGGGAGTTAACACTTGGTCCCTTTTCCATGGAAATGGCCTTCCTTGCTACTTTACATTGAAATAATTGAGACAGCAGCTGCTATCATCCTGATTATGACAGAACAGCCGGCGTTAAAAATACGTGTGTACACAACTCATCCCTCACCATCTTTCCCCCTTTCTCTTGGACTTCGATCCCTGACAATTGCAGATGGGCACGAGAGGGTTAAAGCAACCAGCTTTCTCCTGCCTGGCTGAGTTAGCACTTCCAGGATGACTCCAAGGAACAGCCTTTGCATCGCAGAACAGAGGGGGGGACACTGCAGCAGGTCAGAGGAAATGTTATTTAACGCTGGCTCCAATCTCCTCCCACTTGCCTGTTTGGCTGGGGAAAAGAGAGAGGCAGATCTGTAGTGAAGGAATTAACCAGGGACTAACGCCAAGAGCCAATACAATCCGTGACAGCAGAGACTGCCTGCTGCAGACTGCTACTGGATTCAGGAAGGGAGACAGAGAAATTCAATCAGACCACCTGGAGAGGAAGGAGACCATCTTCCGTAGACTGCTGCAGGTGGAAGGTTCCCTGAAGCACTGTTCTGGCACTGACTTGATCAGCTGAAAAGACTATTTCATTCTGTGATCACCTGCTGACTGTGAAGTCCAGACATAAAAGCTGGACAGACTGATAGATCTTCCTGGTAACAAACCTCACTGGATCTTGCAGCCAGGAGTCGATGCAAGGATCTTCGCGTGTCCACCTAGCAGACTGAAATGATTAAGGCTTAATACCCCTAGCAAGACCAGTTACTAAACCACTGGGAAAACTCCCTTCACGGTCCTCACGTGGAAACGTACCAAAGCTCACGGACAAGCTAATCACACAATTAGACACTGAAGTCGAACGAGCACACGACTGCTCTGGGGAGAAACTTGCACATTTCCTACAACTACTGCAGTCACCCCAAGAAGGGGGGGGGGAGTTAATTAATACCTATCTTTTTTTTTAACTCTCTGGTTTATGTCTGAGGCCCTTGGAACTGGTTAAAACAGGTACAGCAGCTCCTGAAGAGAGAAGGTTAGCCTCATTCCAAATACAGATGACACCCGAGTGAAAACAGCAGGTGGTGGTGGTCCTTTCTTTGAAAAAGCAGGGGAAGAACCTTGGGCACTGAGAACAAGTTACCTACCCAGGTGGTGGTCATCTTCTCCGATCCATCCAGGTTCTCGATCTGGGACCGTGGGGGAACAGGAAACTTCTTCAAGGGTTCTGGATTGTGTCACATGACTAACACGAAGGACCCTAAGAGAGCCATGGATGCTTTACCAGTGACCTCCAACTCTGCTGCAGGCCCTGTTACTTTCTCACAGGTCTTTGGCCAGCAATGTCAACTTATGGAGGCAGGTAAGAGGGGTATATATTTAATTTCCTAACTTGTTGCCCACTAATTGGCAAATTATCTTCTCCCCAGACCCAGGACTTACCAAAGTCTGGGATTGTTCAAAGGAGTCTAAGGGATTTAAGCACCCAGTTCCTTAGCTTCTTTTGAAAATCCCACCTTAAGATTCCTAAATCCAAATACTCACAAATTTGAAACCATGGCATAGGATGGACATTATGCTGTTTGGATTAACATGCTTTGAAATCAGCTACTCTTTGTCCAAGAGAGGTTGCCTCTGTGTTTTGAACAGTAAATGGTATGCATGATAACTCATCAAGTTACTACGAGTCATGAAAACAAATGATGCTGAAATAATTAGTCAAGCAAGGGCATGAGTGGTAATTCCACTGCTGCATCTTTTTGCCTCATGTAACTTTTATAGGAAGTGAGTTGTTTCTAACTGGTGAGTAGCTGGTCAGGGAACACGGATTTGTACCGTGTTGGAGAGTGACTATTGTAGCATGATGCATCTCCGGGTGGGGTGGACCTTTGGTGAAGGTGTTCTGTTCTATAAAGGACCAGGTGACTATTAATTATTACTGTAGTGCCCTGGAGTCCTGGTCACGGACCAGCACCTCATTATGCTAGGTGCTGTACAAACACAGCACAAAAAGAAGGTCCTTGCTCCAATGATTTTTACTGAGTTGCAACTCCCCTAGGGTGGGTCTGATTCTCGGATGCCCTTGTGGAGTCGCATGCAGCTATGTAAAACATAGCTAAATCAGAATTCTCCCTCTGATTGTTCTTCATACTCAT
Organism: Terrapene triunguis; assembly: GCF_002925995.2. Classification (NCBI taxonomy): domain Eukaryota; kingdom Metazoa; phylum Chordata; order Testudines; family Emydidae; genus Terrapene; species Terrapene triunguis. The sequence continues at coordinate 13,151,846 of NW_020665065.1, forward strand.
TCTGCGGAGGTGCAAACAGCTACGCAAAGTGCAAGGCCATGAAGGATTAGGCTCACTGTCTTTAACTATCTTAATGTTTTGTAGCAGCGTCCACCGCCATAGTATCTGAACAACTCCTGGGTTAATAAAGTGGCCTGGCAAACAAGGACCCTAGTGAAATTCATGAGTCTTCATTTCTTCTCCAGTGCTGGGTTAAAGGAAGCTCTCTCCACAAAGGATGGAGAGAGAGGACTGGTAGTTGCAAATATTGATGATGACTTTGCAATGAATTTTCTTAATCACATATTGTGTCGACCTGATTTAGTGTCCATGTTGCCAAGACCCACCGGCACTTTCACAATACTGGTTATGACTACGGAATAGGACTTATTTTCTGGTGAATTTCTAGGAGTGAAGCTAGTACAGAGACACCTAGTTGTCTCCCCTAGAAGATCACTTGAATATGTCCTCCCAGATCCTATTACAAGTTATGTTTGGACCATATTGTTACTGTTTAGAGGGTGAATTCTGAAAGAATTACACGGCACTATTCCTGCATGATTTCCACTGAAATCTGTGGAAATGACCTAGATAAAGTTAAGACATATGGTGAGCCTCATTTTCTAGCTTGTGACTGTGTTGGGCTCTCAAGGCAAATATCAGGGAATAATCCAAGGCAGCTTTACTTTTCTCTCTTGCATATTTCAGATCATATTATCAATGATGCCAAGTTCATAACTCCACTGGGTCAGGTGCTGTACATAAACGCACTAGAAAACAGTCCCTGCCCTGAGGTCTTGCATTCCAAATGGCAAGACAGACAAAGGATAGGAGAAAGCAAGTAATAGTAGCTTAACTTCTAAAAGGGGCAACTGAGACACACAGAGATGAAGAAACTTGCCCAGGGTCACGTAGAAAGTTTGTGGAAGAGCCAATGTTTGATAGCTCTTGAAATCCAGTTCAGTACCTCAACCACAAACTCATCTTTCCTTTCAATGGCTGTCTTCCATGATGTTGCTTCGATGTAACTGAGGACAGAATATGGCCCTGAGTGAGTTTTTGGCCAAAGTGTGTGTGTGTGTGTGAAAAATACAAATTCAGTCACACTGAAATATTTCACGAATTTGTCAGTTTTACTGAATTGTTCTTTTTGGGGGGGAGGGAAGAAACAAAAATTCTGGGGGAAAAAATGGAAACGTTGATTTTCAGATTAAAACTACTTTTAGTTTCAAAATATCCTTGAATCTTATTTAAAAAAAAAATTCAAATGATACTGGTACTTCTTGTTGCTGGCTGGGCAGCTGGATAAGGATATGACCGTGTAGATTGTATCTTTAACACTAGAGAGGGGTCAGGACAAAATTTCTCTTCCAAACAATCCAGAAGTCTGGGGAAGCTCTGCTCCAGTTATGAAACTTTCAGACCTAGGCCCTTCTGGACGTAATCTAATGAAATGCCGTCTCACCGCTGCAAAACATGATTGCACGTGGAAAATGGATGTCCAGGGGAACGTTTGAACAACTGGGAGCAATTGTAAAGATTTAGCCACACAACTCCAGGGGGGGTAGAGTGGGGGGCAAATGCTGTATTAATTTATATACCTGCCTGACTTCAAGTGGGTTGCAGCAGTTGCTATTGGGGATGCACAGGCATAGCTGGGGGCAGAATTTTGACCCAGGACTATTAACTAATGTGTATGTCTCACAAAGCCCTGACACAGACTTCCTGCATGACCTTGGGCAAGTCACTTAGCCTTTCTGTATCTCAGCTCCCCATCTGTAAGATGAGGATAATAGCGCTGCTCCTCCTCCTGGAGTGTTGTGAGGACAAATTCATTAGTATATGTAATGTGCTTGGATATGGCTGCACCTAGAAACTTCAGGGCCAAATTCTGCCTTCAGTTATATCTATGCACCACTGACTTCACTGAGACTATAGGGATGTAGAGTCCGACCCTGGGAGCCTAAATTTAAACAGCAAAACGTGTCGACCTCCTATATCACATCACCGTGGTTAATGACATTTTGGTGTTTTTCATAGCAACAGGATGTGCTGAAATGATGAACAGTGCACCTGCAGAAATACCAAACTCTATGTAAATCACAGACTTGGCAGTACACCTCCCATTAGCCCCTTTCAAGTTGTCTACAAGTGGCAACATTGTCTATGGCTCGCCCTTTGTCACATGGAAAGCAGCAGGCTTGGAATGCTTGAGTTGAGTTTAAATGTAGAGGGTTCTGGTTTTTAGAGCATCCCGCCAGTACCCTCCAAGACCCATTGAAGGCAATGGGAGCCCTTCCACTGACTTCAGTGGACTTGGGATCAGGTGGGCAAATTTATTTTCCCTTAAATTTCTTTAAGGACAGCAGGCTCACAAGTTCCCACACAGAAAGCCAGCCCTTCGTGGGTAGAGCTCCCATTGCAGTCACGATCGCTCCCGGTGGAAGGTTTGCACGGGACTTCTGGGGGCCACAAAACTTGAAGATTGAAACTTTGATTGTTGAGGCTTGTTCTGTGAATATTTGTATCAGTCAAACCAACCTCTCTCTGCCTTATAGATGTTTGGGGACCAAATCTGCCCTTGGTTACAAGAAGGCTTCTCCCATAGTAACTGAAAGAAGAACCAGGCCCTTAGGCATACCCTTCTGGCTACCTTAGGGTTTTGTCTAGCAGTGTGTACATTTAGCAGGGCACACAGTGGGCACTGGAGACCCTCTTCCTAGCTGGCAGGCCATGCCGGCTTGCAGCTGTGAAGTGTGAGGGGGAATGGCAGCCACACCCACATCCCTGGTTGGGGATGTTTGGCTCACGTCCTGTGCTGGAAGGTGACAGAGTCTCTGCTCTGCCGTCCCCCAGGAGGGAGGACTGGGGCCTGCTTGCTGCCTGCCGAATGGTCTGTTTGATGAAAGAGAGAGATTCATTCTGTTTACGTTTTTCCTAGATATATTTCAGTTTCACTATTCCCAAGGTGACACTTCCTTTCTACCATCTATATGGTAGTTACACGGCTCCTGTTACTATCATGTCTGAGCACCTCTACTTCTGGAGTGTATTTATCCTCACAACACTTCAGGAAATAGAAGAGGGATCTTATCCCCATTTTACAGAGAGACTAAGTGAATTTCCCAGGGTCACACCTGCAATCTGTGGCAGAGCTAAGCCCTGAACTGACTGAGTCCTATGCTAGTGCGTTCACCACGCACTTTCTCGCTCACCTAATCTTGCTGTGCAGTCTCTTTTTCTAAACACCAAACATTTACTTGGGGGGAAAAAGTTAACTCTTCTCCACCCAGCTGCACATCATTTTGCTTGATATGAAAGTTTAAAAATTTTAAATGAAAAATTTCTCTGCAGCTGGTTTTGCATAATCTAATTATTTATGCACGCTTTTTGTACATTTGCATAATTCCCTAGGATGTACCATGGTAATTACACTATTAGTCTAAATAGTTCATTGTCATAAGGGAACACTACTCCAAACCTGTGAGGCCCATTGCATAAGTGCTTGCTCTTTTTTTAGCCTCTGAAATGCTGTTTGCTTGTAAATTTGCCTGGGAAATTACTTTTTAAAAGAGCATCCTCTCTTTTTGTCATATTTTACGGTACATCTACCATCTGCCTTACTATGTCCCAGTAAATCTGTTTGTTTGTCTGTGTTCTTTGAGGTGACCTGTTTTATCTGCATTGAGCATTAGCAAATATTCCAGGGGAATATTTTGTAGGGGCGGGGAAAGGCGGGGAAGAGGTTGCACTTTTGTAACACAGCTAGTTTAACTCCCTGGTTCTGAAAAAGCTCCAGCTTCCCAAAGTAATAAGTAATCATTGTAGCATGCGTTCAGAGCTGTTTGTGTCTAATGGAGAGTTGATCAGATAAGGCATCATTTCAAAAGTAGGCGTTCATTCTGACTTGTTGCAGGGATCCACAAGGAATAAGCCGGGCCAGCATTACGATGTTGGTGTTTCCCACACTTACGCCCTGTACTTCCTTCTCCTGTCTTCTGCATTCTCCAGTCCTCTCCCGTCCATGCCTGAACTGCCCACTCTCCTCCCAACCCTTTGCCATGCTCAGCACTATGAGGTCTGATCAACGTTAATAATCTGGGTCGAGGGTAAAGGCAGCTGTTCGCTATATCTACTGGCTGATACTGCAGTGGGCAGTGTTGTAACTGCCAATGAGGGACAGAACCTAAAGGCAAAAGAGGCAGAGCAGTTCAAGAGAAGAGTGGGAAACGATGACATTATGAGAGTCGACTCAATGAACTACATTTGGGGGTAGATCATCCTGAACTCGGATATGCCAGTCGGAGCATGATAGCGAGCAGCCAGTTGGACACAGTGAGTGAAATGAAAAATCCTGTGAGAGAGCCTGTCCCATTCTCTAGGCCAAATAGGGGTGGATAAAGCTTGCCCATCACTAGCTCTTACCCCGTGCTTTTCATCTGTTGAGGGAGGTCAGTGTTACTATCCCCATTTTACAGGTGGGTAAACTGAGGCACGGACTTGCTCAAGCTCAACCAGCAAGCCAGCAATAGAACCCAGCTCTTACGTGTCCCAATTTAGTGCTTTGTCCTCTAAATCAAACTGCCTCCCCTTAAGCAGTGAGTACTTTAGTTACAGCCATTTTTAAAATTATTATTTTCTCTCCTCCTCTGAACCGCCAATGCAGTAACATTCGCGGTGCTTTTGGGGAGTGGAGTGCTCCAGAACGAGGCTTGAGCTCTTTTCTTCTGGATGAGGTGCTGAGGGCTCTCGCCTCCCCTCGGTCTCAGTTGGTGTTGGCAGATTTCAGCACCTTGCAGAATTGGGCTCCAGAAGAGCAGCCACTGTTTCTTGCGTAATTAATTCCAAGCCGTTTGTCATTCTCTGCAGTACACTTCCCAAGATTGGGTTGCTGTATATTACTCCATGACTCACCGTTCTATAAATACATCCTGCATTAGGTTAATTGTCATTTTCCTTAATTCATCTTTGACTCACAGCTTTGTTATCCTGCAATATTTTTACTTCGCCAACTAATTTTCCTCCATCAGTTAGAGAATGAGTAACTCAAATCTCCACGTGACTTGAATGAACAAGGAGGGTCAGGTAGTTTCAAGAAAGCCACTATGCTTTGGATGCTTATGGGAAGCTTTTGCATGGTGTTCATCCATCATATAGACTGGTGCTCAGTATGTGTGTTATGCATCCCACTCTAATGGCTGGTCCACAGCTGCAAGCAAGGGGACAAAGGGCCTGATGCAAAATCCATGGGAATATTTTCATGGACTTCAATGGGCTGTGGCTTGAACATTAGGGCCAGACTTTTAAAGGTATTTTGGCACCTATTGAAATCAGTGGGAGTTCAGGCCCGAATTCACAAAGGTTCTTAGGTGCCTAACCCACCGATTCCAGTCACGAAGAAATAACACGGTGGACTTGGAGACTCTAGGAGCTGAGCTTCTAGGCACACATCCTCCCCACTCTCCTGGCTGCTCTGAGCATGATAAGAAGCACGCAGTTCTTCATGCTTCTGAGCTGCATTCCTCTATGGAGCCATTCCCTCCTTTCCAGAGGCAGAGTTCGTGCCATACAGGGCTGTGCAGTTCACCCCCCAGGCATGTATTGCTTTCCTCCTCCCTGTCTGCTTGCAAGTACCAGTCCAAACAAAATCACTTAGAATGAGCACAAATCACTCAGCCCAGCAAGAGCAGAATGGACACAAGAAAGCTAAATATATTTAGGGCTTTTATATACCCAGAAAATCCTTAGGCTGAATTCACTGAGGATGCAAATTCTTTTAAAGTTGGGGGAGAGAGAGATCTTCTCTTCCTCTCTGCATCAGAGGAATGCCGGTGGGAAACATGTTTTCAGCAGTAAGCAGAAAACTTAGCAGGGAACTAGAAATTGAAGTGTCCCTTGTAAGGAAGGTTTATTGTTCTCTGTGTTGATGGTTCTGTAATGCAGTAATTCAGCTTTTGAATGTGCAGCAGGCAATAGTTCTCCTCTGTATGGGCTCGTTACTGTTACAGAAGGCAGTGGAGTTCTGTAGTACCAAATATCAAGAAAGGGTCTTGGTTTGTTACAGTGGATGACTAAGTATTTATTTAAAAAATCATGTGAATTTAGTGGTTATGAAAGATACTGAACGTACAGCCCAGCTGATACTTTCATATCAGAGAACAAGCACAGCCTGGGTACAGCAGTACAAGCTTCTGCTATGCTGCCCTATTCACACACCTCATAGAATCATAGGGTTGGAAGAGATCTCAGGAGGTCATCTAATCCAATCCCCTGCTCAAAGCAGGACCAACACCAACCAAATCATCCCAGCCAGGGCTTTGTCAAGCTGGGCCTTAAAAACCTCTAAGGATGGAGATTCCACCACCTCCCTAGGTAACCCATTCCAGTGCTTCACCACCCTCCTAGTGAAATAGTATTTCCTAATATCCAACCTAGACCTCCCCCACTGCAACTTGAGACCATTGCTCCTTGTTCTGTCATCTGCGACCACTGAGAACAGCTGAGCTCCATCCTCTTTGGAACCCTACCTTCAGGTAATTGAAGGCTGCTGTCAAATCCCCCCTCACTCTTCTCTTCTGCAGACTAAATAACTCCAGTTCCCTCAGCCTCTCCTTGTAAGTCATGTGCTCCAGCCCCCTAATCATTTTCGTTGCCCTCTGCTGGACTCTCTCCAATTTGTCCACATCCCTTCTGTAGTGCGGGGACCAAAACTGGACACAATACTCCAGGTGTGGCCTCACCAGTGCCGAATAGAGGGGAATAATCACTTCCCTCTATCTGCTGGCAATGCTCCTATTAATACAACCCAATATGCTGTTGGCTTCTTGGCAACAAGGGCACACTGCTGACTCATATCCAGCTTCTCATCCACTGTAATCCCCAGGTCCTTTTCTGTAGAACTGCTGCTTAGCCAGTTGGTCCCCAGCCTGTAGCGGTGCATAGGATTCTTCCTTCCTAAGTGCAGAACTCTGCACTTGTCCTTGTTGAACCTTATCAGATTTCTTTTGGCCCAATCCTCCAATTTGTCTAGGTCACTCTGGACCCTATCCCTACCCTCCAGCGTATCTACCGCTCCCTGTCATTGCGAACTTGCTGAGGGTGTAATTAATCCTATCATCCAGATCATTAATAAAGACGTTGAACAAATCCGGCCCCAGGACCGACCCCTGGGGCACTCTGCTTGATACCGGCTTGATACCAGCTGTTCTGAAGTGGCCATCTCTAAGGCTGAGAAGGTAGTCCCGGCTCCTTGGCCCATTCAGTCCTGTGCATCTTCGGAGACAGACTGGCAGAAGGCTGGCAGTGGTGATATTGTTGACTAGGCTGAAAATCACCAATTTTTGGAGACGGCGGGGTCGTTCATGAACATTTCCAATGTTTTTCCCAACAGTTTCATTATCCGCTTCTTCATGGTCCATTGTTGACCAGATTGTGGAGGTCTCGTGCTGAAGTCAGTGGCACTACTTCTGCAAGTAAGGCCTCCCCATTCTGAGGAAGGGCTTCAGAATCTGACTCTAAAAAGCAGGATTAAAAAATATCATGTTGACAGATTGTTTAATAAAGGAACAGAACCACCGCTAAGCCGAGCAGGGTGGTTTTTTACATTGTTTGTTTCTGTTGTTTCCTTTTAAGCAGAACCACAAATCAATGCTTATCTACAGCTCATTACATTTCCATGCGGGACGCTTGCTACTTCTAATAAATTACTTAGGACCAAGGACTGGGTTAGGAGGACTTTACTGATGGCAGCTGTGATCGAAGGAATGCATCATGCAAATGACGAAGAATTTATGAAGAAGCCTCTCTGTTTAACAGGATGCTGACGGAAAGTGGCGAGATTTCAGAACAGTGCTAAGGAGATGATGACGCTTTACTGACAATATCTTTCCTCTGTTTTGTTTTATTTTTTTAATCCCTTTTGTGTTCTTGCTGGGTTTAATTATCCACTGTGCGGTGACTTTCCACACCTTTAACTCAAAGTTGAAGTGGGGCCGATGGATAAATGTCACCTTCTTCCAACTAGGTGAAGACTAATGGCATTCGTCAGTGTTGTTCATTGAGGGCTGCATTATGGTGCTTGGAGTCTCTCTGAAATATAAAGAGGGGAAAGGCAATGATGTAATGGGTTTGCATCCAAGCTGCATTACTCACCTCTGAGGTGGGTACAATTGATCTACACCCATCAATAAAGGACAGATTTCTCGAAATAGCTCAGCACTCCGTGTGCAGCCAGTGGGCGGAGCCCTTTTGAAAATCTAGCCCTAGCTGAGTGAAATGACCTGCAATGAGATAAAACAGAAGTCTGTTCTCCTGGCTTTCCTGGAATGGATCTCTTAGCACTGCAGTGGTGGGTATGATTGAGTCCCCCCCAACCTCTGCCCTTCGTTACAGAAGGAAAGATTTCACATTCATATAGAATTACATTTTCAGGTGGTATTTCTGCTTTTTCATCATTACAACCTAAGGGTAGCTAATGACGCTTTGCTTTTGCAAAACCAACCCCTCCCCCCGCCCCTTGATTTCTTGGCGCTGTTATTATTTGCATTGCATTGGTGATCAGAGGTTCCAGCAGATATTGGGTGTCTTGTGCTAGGTGCTGTACAGACCCATAGTTAGAAACGCTCCCTCCCCTTTGGATCTCACAGTTTTTAATAGCCAAGACAAAGGGCAGAGAAACAAAGGCACAGCAGTGAAATGGCGTGGCTGAGTTCACAGAGCAGGTCAGTGGAGGGCAGGGGGAACCGGGATGAGAACCCAGCTGTAACTGAAAGATGGCGATGCCCTAAGCTACCATGAAAAATATTTGTGCACAATGGACCCGACTGACAGAGGGGTTTACATCCAAGCTGCATTACTCACCTCTGAGGTGGGTACAATTGATCTACACTCGTCAGTAAGGGACAGATTTCTTGAAATAGCTCAGTGTGCAGCCAGTGGGAGGAGCCCTTTTGAAAATCTAGCCCTAGCTGAGTGAAATGACCTGCAATGAGATAAAACAGAAGTCTGTTCTCCTGGCTTTCCTGGAATGGATCTCGTCTAAAAGGCAAGAGACATTATTTAATATATACGTCATCGCCATGCCTAGAGGCCCCAGCATGGCATCAGAGGTGGGCCATAAACAGGATAGGAGAGTAGCTTTCCAAATCAGTTCAGGGAGGATGTTCTGTGTGTGAGGAGCAGCATGGAAGAAGGTGGGGAAAGATTTGGGTTACGAGCTGGTAAGGAGGTGGATGAGGCTGACATCATTAGTGGCCTGGAGAATGCAGGAGCCACATGGTAAGCGATGAGAATGGGCCAACCCTAGTTTAAAATTATTGTAGCGTTCTAAGACAATGGCCCTAAAACGAGTGGGGATACACCTGCACAGCTGAGGGAGTATCAAATCACTACAGTGTCGCTCTCTGTTGTTTTTATGCAGCTGTAAATCTAGTTTGCAGTCATGTGAATTAATTGCTGCCAGACCAGACTGCAGTATGGCAGCCACAGTAGAGGCAGCAACAGGGAACAGGGAAGGGACGGAAATAGATTTGCCTCCCATACAGGTTTACTAAGTGGTCTGCCCCATACTAAAGCAGTATCCTATTTCCTCTCAAATTCCAGGCTTAGAGCCCATTACCCCTAATGGAGTTCTGCACGCACCGGGGAGGGGGGAGTCGAGTGAAACCCTTTTTAAGTAGGATGTTCTGTTATTGGGACTTACCCTCTTCAGATGCACAAGCGGCATCACAGACACGTAGTGCCTGCAATGGGAAACATCACACAGCTTTCCGTGGGTTCGCCTTTCTGCATTTCCAACAACGGGGTCGCTGTAAGCGAACATTTACCTATTTATATAAGGTACTTTAATGGCCCCTATCATCACCATATTTGAGCACTTCACAGTGTTTACTGTATTTATCCACACAACATCCTTGTGAGATAGGGAAGCGCTATTATCTCCATTGTACAGATGGGGAACTAAGACATAGTCACACGCCTAAGGTCACATGTCATCAACTATACATTCACCAACTGAGAGTTTCCATGGTAATTATGCCAGGTAAAGATTCCCCTAACCATGGCTGAGTCCTGGCAACAAACTCCACATTTGGCAGGCCTCTGTGCCTGCCTGGAGCTCATCAAAAGGATTAGGGCCATAAGAAACTGGGGGAACTCTGCAACCGGGGACTTGACCAGGAATTGCAATGAGAACAGAATGCGAAAGTGGTGACAATTTTTTGCTGTCTTGAAATAGTCGCTATTTTGCACCCTTGGAGTTTTTCATTTCCATCAACATGACCAAAATATCTCTGAAATCTTCATGTGTTTTCTTTGCCAATCCACTTTTGCTTAAAAAAAAAATCCATTTATGAGTGAGAGAAAAAAATGGGCTATTTGGTGAATACTTCACAAATACATTGTGGGACAGGTTTCTCCCCCCTCCCCCCGTGTGTTATGTTGTGTGGTGTTGTTGTTGTTGTTTTAATGACAAAACAGTTGAAATGTTTCCCATTTTGGTTGGAAAACATGACTCCTATAACAACTTGCAGCCCACAGCTATAGTCAGTTTGCACTGTAGACAAGCCAGCTGTGCATAAAGTGTGGAATTCGCATGCACAAGGATTCTACACTGTTGGAACCCCATTTAAGCCCTAGTTTGAGTGGGACTTAAGTGGCACATAGATCCTTTCTGCACAGGGGTGAAAGTCACCAAATGTGAAGCTACTGATCGTTTTGTCTCCCTAGGTACAACATTGTTAAAACTATCTCAAGTTCAGTCTGCAAGAGTATTTGAGCAAACATTTTGTGACAGCTCTTCTTAGTAACAATTAGTAAAGTCAACAAAAAATTGGCTTGGATCAGTTTGGGAAAGATCACATGACGGGAAAAGTACTCTTTGGTACTGAATGCATTGGGTTTCCTATGCACATTTCTCAGTTAATAATCTTTCATGATAAGTTGTTTCATCTGATCTCTCATGAAAACATGACTTGTGAGTGTGTGTATACCAGGCGTTGGCAACCTTTCAGCAGTGGTGTGCCGAGTCTTCATTTATTCACTCTGATTTAAGGTTTCGCGTGTCAGTAATACATTTTAATGTTTTTAGAAGGTCTCTTTCTATAAGTCTATAATATATAACTAAACTATTGTTGTATGTAAAGTAAATAAGGTTTTTAAAATGTTTAAGAAGCTTCATTTATAATTAAATTAAAATGCAGAGCCCCCCCGGACCGGTGGCCAGGACCCGGGCAGTGTGAGTGCCACTGAAAATCAGCTCGCCTGCTGCCTTTGGCACGCGTGCCATAGGTTGCCTACCCCTGGTGTATACAATAAATGGGCTTGGTTTCAAAAGCTGATTGCAGCAGTCTTGCTCATTTGCCTGTGGCTGCTAAGGCTACATTTATCCACAAGCTGGCTTGTTAGTTTCATGAAAATCTGAAGCGAGAGCGATATCAAACAAAGTGTGGAGAGATGTATTCAATGATCCATGAGGTTTTGATCCCTCTGGGTGTCAGGTGGGTGCTCAGTGTATGTTTCGGGGAGTTGTTGAGCTGCTGGCTAGCTCCTGAGGAAACCAGGGTAGTAAATTGTTTATTACAACAATGCAAAATTAGAGCCTCATCCTTATTTCACTGAAGTTTAATGGCAGATTTTTACTAAATTCTGCTGCCCTTTCAAGTTTTATCTTTCTGATGGATGTATCCTCTGAGTTTATGTCCTAGTGGTGTGTCGAGCCTCAGAAGTTCCAGAATTGGAATGAAGTTTTGATGACAATGTAGTAATGGATGCAGCATACATATCCTATGGTATCCAGGGGCTCGCAGCAGGGGGGTGTTGGGTGGAATTGTGGTGGTTGTCAGAGAAAGGTACAATTTGTACCAAAGTCAAAAGCATTTTTTTGACATGGAAGAAAATGCAAATACTTTGATAGAAATTGAACCAAATATTTTTCAAGGCTGAAGTTTTGGGTGGAGGGAGGGTTGGGCCAGTTGTATCCGGCACCAACCCTAGAATAGTGGAGCACACAGTGACGACTTTCCATGATGGCAGTAAAGTAAGGTGGGCCCAACAGGTGACATGCTACTGGGTGACCTGGACCAAAGGAAGAGAGGGAAAAAATGTCTCCAGCCTTGGGATGGTTGAATAGGTTAAGTGGGGCAGGAAACAAAAATGAAGAACGTCACGAGCCTTCATTTAAACCACAATATGAATCAAACCTGTTTTTAAAGTTAAAAAGAAACTTACGTTTCCCTTTATTTTTATCTAGCTCTGATCTCTCAGTCAGATCAGAAGCGACTGGCTGGAATTAAAACTTCTCGTGTGACATAGGCCACATACTCCGATCAGAGATTCTCCTTTAACGGTGTTCTGAATCTGAATGATCTGTGTTCTATTCTTACTATCAGCAGGAAATTCCAAATGACCATGGTGTGCCACAGATGGCCACAGATTTTCACTATATGCTGGTCTGCTTTGTCTTTAGTTGGAAGACAACTATTGACTAGTAGCTTAAAAAACCCAGCAGTGAAGTGTATGAGAAGTCCTGCATATTGATAAATGTAACATTCAGCATAGCAAGTGAAATGGGGCCTAGAAAACAGAAGGGTTTGTTATCCATCAGAGGTCTTTTTGAGTTAAACACCTGGCAATTGTGATGCATAGCTAAAGTCGTTGGTCAGGGATCTCTTACAGCAGAGATCATTTTTTTACAAATGAGCAAATATTAGGTGTGTTCCTGTGGATGACAGATTGTGCTTGAAGGAGAGTGGTGGCAAAAGGAAGAAAGGGTCAGAAATATATTTCCCTAACTGGGAATCTAGATGGTGGGGGTACAAGTGAGGAGTGGAAATCTAGGCTTACGGTGAAGACAAATTCTCATTTCAGATGATAGTATGGATGCTGTGCTCCCTGCAGAAGCATGCTGGGCCTTTTGTATCCAGCTGCAAACTGGTACCAGCAGCTGGAGGACTGACTAGACATAGCAATACCTTGGGCATGCCCCCTGCACTGTGGGCTAGCAAAAGAGCACACAGTATGAGTGCTACACCACCTGGGCTTCCCTCGTGCTCTGGGAATCCTCAGGAACCCACTTCAGCCGCCTTTACCATTGCTTTGTGCCACAAATTGGCCACAGTGGGGGCCCCGATCTGGCCCACTAATAGTTACAAGAGAGGTCTATATAGAGCTGTAAATAGTTAATAAATATAGTGCCAGCAGATGGCACTCAAGCATAGCAGCATAGTTGCTGGATTGTGTAGGACCAATACTACTTGTGCAATGAAAATAGCCCCCTCTCTGTGCAGCAATTTACATCAGCTGTTAATGGTAACTTTGCAAAGGCGCAGTTTCGGTCGGACACATTTCTTCTGACGCCGCAACACCTTCCCCCTCCACTGAGCTGCCCAGCATAAAGGGATGTGACCTCCTTCGATGTCAGTCACACACTGCACATCATTCACATTCCCTAGGGATTTGAAAGTGTCTGTCAAATAACAAGTGCCTGTCCTCCTCCCCCACCCCGACACAAGTCCGACAGTTAAGTTTTTAGGGCACCAGACACTTGACTGTCATGTTTGCCCTTTGCTGAGCTAGTTGTAAGCTGCAGCTGTAGGCACTCTTTCTCTGCTGCTCTTCCATGCCCAAAGAACATCTGTTTTATAACGTCTGCACATTGCAACCTGGAAAGCTGCAGTAATAAATCTGTGCTTTGTCTCCTTTTATGTTGTGGATGACTTAGGTAAATCCAGAGTCAATGATACCCAAAGGTTGCTGGTGACTTAGCAGGGTATGATCAGTGTATTGTACTGGAAAAGGTCTGCAGTGATTTCTCTGCATGCTGCTGTCTAACAGCTGGGGGGAAAGTATCTGGGCAGGTCTCAGAGATGCCCCTCACATTTCTCCATCTTCTCTAAAGCCAATTTAACACTTACGAAAATCCTGCCCAGCAGGGCACAGTCACAGTCCTAACCCAGACAGTTTAAGGATAAAAGCGTTATCCTCTGTCCAGGCTCAGTTGTGCCAGTCTAAAGCTGTCCTTGCCATTTCAAATGGAGATGCTGTTTTTCCCTTCCCCTACTAAACTGCTGCATGGTGTTTCTGTGTAATTTTACATGGCTGCCCTGTTCCACCCCAGCGGTGTCTGCTTTTCAGCAGCATGTCCTATGTCACAGAGACGTGGTTTGTAAACCGCTTTAGGGTAAAAGGCTTTATAACATTTCATGCCATTTTATTTCTAACCCACCTGCCCATGTGTTTTTTTGATCTGCACAATGGCTTTTTCAAGATCAAATAAGTCACGTCAGGTGGGTATTTCACAGGAAGGCTTCCGATGTTTTCCTGTGTGTGAATTAAATATTATAAAACGTTCTCAGTGGTCTCGCCAGAAAGACCCCCATTGTTGCAACATCTGTGCACAAACTGCTAACCAGTTGGTTTGCTCCTGACTAAATTATGGGAATCGCTTATCTCCATTCCTGATGGAATGATTTAATTTTGCCAATTAATATTAGTGAACATCAAAGTCTAAGCAAATGATGATTCCTTGAAATTGAAAACAGGCACCATATTTTTATGACCCTGCAGTAATGAGCGGAGTGCACGGGTATGATTAGAGTGGCAAACTATAAACATGAATGAGCCATTTTCTTTTAGTAAATCGCGTTGTGCATCGTGATGCATTTCAATTGCATCACATTGCCGCAGCAGAAGAAACTCCAGGGAATGTGACACTGAGCTGGGGATTTGGTTTGGGTCCCTACTGTGCTTTTGCCCTATTTCTCTGGAAAGCTTTGCTTTCTGCTGATGCTGCACGGCTATTCCAAACTCAGATCATCTTCCAGGTAGAAGGAAAAGGCATTGGGACAATGGCCGGGTACTTTTGAGAAGGAAGTCAAATTGCTACACCCAGAAGTTCATTGGATTTCTGACAATTAATATAGTGGCAATCTATGCCTAAAGGTATTGCTGAATGATCACTCCTCAAATAAGACGTGACACAGAAAGTACCCATTAGCCTGCAACCAGCTAAGGCACAGCTTTCACAGTGATCTAAATGATGCAGTCCTTAGGAGGTTGGGAGATATGAAAGAAAAGCCAGGGTAGTCTCAGAGGCTGAGCACTGAACTGGAAGCCAGGAATTCTGGAGCTGGAATCCCAGGTGTGCCAATAATGTATATTGCAAACTCCTTCAGTGTATTAGGAGCAGCACTGCATGAACCATTCCTGTATACCAGTGCTCCTTCACCACTACTCTCCCTTCTTTCCCTCGGTTGCATCTGGAACATAGTGCATTGGGAGCATTCAGTCACCAGCTAAACTGAGGTTCATGCGTTGAAGGTCATCAGACCAAGAAGTGCAGTACAGGTGGTCATCCTCTGATTCTGAAGTCTCTGCCTTCACTGTGCAGTTGTCGGGGACTGGGACGAAGCTAATGATTGGAGCAGGAGTCAGGCCTAGTGGTTGGAGCAGGAGTTGGTAACCAGGAATCAGAGCTGAGGGTCAGAACCAGAGTCAGATGTCAGAGCTGGAGTCAAAATACAGGAATCGGAGCCGAGGGTCAGAGCTGGGTGACCAGGACCAGGACTGGGACCAATGCGAGAGCAGGAGCTACCACAGACCTGGGAGAAAGCTTTGAGCAGCTGCTGAATTTAATAGCTGGTCTGTTGCCTCTTCCAACCAATCAGGAGGTATGGCCAATCAGGCAGCCTGCTAGAGGCCAGATGGATGCACTCATTAGGTTGCCCGGAAACTGGCTCTGTTGCCAGCCCTGATTCCTGACACATCATACCAAGAAGGGCTGTACCAGTGGCCCTCCTCTGATTCTGCCGTCTCTGCCTGGACCATGCAGTCTCCTTTTAAGGGATGCACACAACTAAGCATGGCCATAAAGCCGGTATCAATTTGTGCCTTTACTCTGCCTGCCTTCAGTTACTCCACGGCCCTCTATCATATGGCACAGTGTGGATAGTTATGCGTAAAACTCTGACAGCAGCTTTATTTCCTCTTGAAATAACAGCTCCCTGTTATGCGGCTTAAGACGTTGATCCTGGAACAAATTGCCGGAGACCCCTCATTAATCACGTAATTCGTGCATATCACTACTGTATCTGCTTTTGCAGTATGCTACCCAGGGGGCTTCATTGCCTGTTGTGCTGAGGCTGGGTTCCAAGTCATGACATTGATTTTATTTCTGGGAGGTTTTCATAGGGTTCCCCATCCATGTAATAACATCAATAATGTGGTTATGTTAAACAGTGCCCCCATGTAGGCTTCAACATTTAGCATTGTCCTTTATGTGCAGATCTCCTCTGCAGCCCCCCAAACTCTCATTACAGACATTCCAATCATCCGATATTGACTTTTTGGAAAGATTGTTCGATCCTTGGGGCTGGTACTGTCTTATTATTATGTGTGTATAGCTCCTAGCACAACAGGGCTCTGATTCTCCAATGGGGCCTCCAGGTGCACCTGCAATACAAATAATAAAAAATAATTATGTAAATTGCAAGAGGGTGAAAGGCTAGATTGACAGCTCTGGTGCCTGACTTTCTCCCTCTCAGTAAAATTCACTGCTGGGCAGAGGGTCTATGTCCCACTTAAGCCCTCAAAGTTGCACTTAAGTTGGACTTAAGTGGTGCGTGGGCTTTTTGCTGGCTCCTCTGCACAGAGATGAATTTCATCTTTTATGCACAGAACAGGTAAAGCTTGGGCAGTGCTACTGAAAGCTTCCCTCATGCTACTTCCCCCATTTGCTTCAAATCTTTTCAGGAGGGACCAAATTGTAAGAAGGTTCGTGTCCATGGCTCATTCACCCTGCCCTCTCTGCTAAGATGCCAGTTAGTATCAGCTGTGATGTGGACACTTGACAATGAAGGACTGGATGGAGACCGCCAAGTTTGGAGGGGCTTTTGCCATCAGTTGTTAACAGCTTTGTTGGATACGTTACTGTTCAGCTGTTCTCCGAGGATGCTGATCCCTTGGAGAGTTGAGAACTGACATATACTAGCAAGTGACTTCACTATCGCCCTTCCCGTGCATTCAAACATCATGAGTCAGGCCCTGTAAGAGCACACTCTTGCCTCTGAAGCACCTCTTTGTGTCCAGGCTGCAGGGGTCCTTTCAGTCTAATGCCTTCACCAACCTTCTGGCTTCAAGACAGCCTGTCGTCTTATGTGGCCTAGCCCTCCGTCTAAGGTACTGCTCAGTCTATTCCCTTTCGTGGTTAACAGAAAAGTCCACAAACAAGGAACTCAAAGTCCAATGGTCTCGGAGTTTCTCCTCCAGCCTTTAACACTTGTAGTTCTTGACCGTTTTACCTCTGCTTTCTTAGTCTGGGGAAGAGGCAGGAAAACCCAGGCCAGCCTGCTCCACTGGGTTCCAGCTCAGGGGTCTTGTTCAGAGCGGCCAGAGTTAATCATAGAATCAAAAGAGAGAATGGTTCTCCAATCATTTGCAAATAAGATCCTTTTTATAAAAGGTGAAATTCACCCTTGTATAGGGAACCAGCACAAAGTCTATCCACCCCTTGTTCTGAGAGTGCTCTATGTCTGTGTATATGTAAATGATTAGCTAAAGTGCCAATCGGTGGTGCTCAAGAATAGGTAGCATGGATTCCTGGGTTTCCAGGACTAATAAAACTTGAGGCTGTGCACTGCACATGGCTTCTGCTGCATCACTCTTTACCGAAGCCTCCAAACAGGGAGAGAGAATCTCCATTCTGGAGCCGGTGCTGACACAGGGAAGGCTCCATAGCTCAGGTTTTACTTTGTTCTTATTCAAGCAAATTTCCATTGGAAGCTTTGGTCCATAGTAAATACAAGGGATTTGTCAGATCTAAAAAGAACCGATAGGGCTAATCCCTGAGGTTTCTGACACGTAGTTTTTACCAGTATTGAGATTTGTTACCGATCACTTGGGTATCTATTCAGGTGCGACAAGAAACCACTGTGGGAAAGGAGTGTTCTAGTGGGTGTGAGTTGGGAACTGGAGAAGCCAATGGGGGTTTCTGCGCTGGAGATGTCTGAATGGCTGTGTCCAAGCATGTGCAGATGGGGAGGTGGCAGGCATGTCACAAGAGTACGCTTTTTAAATGTCGCCTGGGGAGCAACATTCCTGACAGCAGATGTTAAGAAGGTTTGAATCTGTGCTGGGCCTTTTATTAACACACTGCTTAGAGGTCTGTTTCACCGTGTCTGCTGTGTTAATGATAGCTAACGTAGTGTGTTTAATGCTATATGCCTTGCCATACTTACAGCAAGGGTATTTTTATTAAATGACCAATTTTCCCTCCGCTTTGGGTTTGAAAAAACAGCCATTGCCTCTGGTATGGCATTCCCCATGAATCCTTATAGGACTATGGCCAGTGCTTAATTTGTAATGAAATTGGTGCCGGGGCTCAAGCAATTTTTTTACATTCATAACTGATGCAGCAACTCAGAGATGCCGAGGCTATGAACTGCCAAGCCTAGAGGTGCCGGGGCTCAGCCTTGGTAAGCCCTGGCACAAATTAAGCACTAACTATGGCCAATATCAATGACTTGAGCAATTCTACTTCTTTTCTTTTCTTTCTTTCTAAAATATCCTTGCAGTATAAATGCCTTTTCAGCCTCATATGCTATGATACTGACCCCTAGTGGCCAAACAGATTAATAATCATGCAGTGATTTCATTTTGCAAGGGGATCCCAGAAGGAAGTAGCCCGTAGTACACAGCCAGTGTCAGCCCACAGCAGTGAGACTGGGAGCCCAGGCTGACAGCCTCCCTAGGCTTCAGGGGCTAAGCTCCAGCCTGAACTTCAATATCTACACAGCTGATTTTAGCGTGGAGAGCAAGCCGAGCAAGCCCGAGTCCGTTGATCTGGGCTTGAAGGCTCACTGCTGTAGGCTGTGTACCTAAGGGCTGACGTACCCTTAGCATACTCATTTGAATTCTGATCTGTTACCATGTATTTACTGAGGCCCGCTAGCCTCCAAGGCTTTCATCTCTCTTTCTCAAGCACACAAGAAAGGGAAGTTTGCTTTGATTAATCTCTTTTATAAACATATGAATAAATGCTATAGGAGTAAGGGCTTGATTCAACTCCCCTTGTAAATAATAGGAATCTTTCCATCGACTTCAATGGGAGTCAGATCAGTCCATACATTACTAAAAAAGGGACAAGCTAAAGAGATTCTCTGAGTTTCAAAGGTGCGTCGGTAGAGAAACTTTTCTCGATTAAAATATTCTGTAGCTATAGTACAGAAGGTCCCACTGGAATGTAAAGCTCTCTCTCAAATTGGACTGCAGCTCTAATGCCCACTTGTGCAACATACATGGGTGCATATTTGCATGGATCCCATTGCACGATTGGGGTCAGAGACCTCTTGTCATCCAAGTGCTATTTTTGGAATGTGCACCTGGATGCTGGTTTGGCAACAGAGCAAGCAATAGAAAAATTGTCTGTGAGTTTGAGCCTGACAGCATTCACAACAGCATTGCCAGCCGCACACATGCAAAGAGCGTGAGCCGGGCATCCAAAAAAATCACAAGAGTTAAAAAATAATGAAATTTGGGTTCACGTTTTCAAGCTTTTTCTCTGCAACCGTAACGGTTAGAAGCTTGCTTTTTTAAAGTGAAAGCTGAGATTCTCCTGTAAACACATCACTGAAGGCGTAAAAAACCCCAGATATCATAAGACTCAAGAAAATTGTACAAGTTGGCAGCACAGAGACACTTTTGCATTGGTTTTCTATGAACATTTACGCTTTATTGGTGCAAATACTCACAGATATTGAATTCTTATCTCAAAAGTAAATGGCGAACTGTAGATTACTATTTAATAATTTACAATGCATTACAATAACAATTTACCATTTACAGTTCATTGCATTGGGCCCTGTTCCTGCAAACACTTCCACCACAAGCAGACCCTTTAAGAAATAGTACTGCATGCGTGAGAAAATTTTCCAAACACTGTACAGATGTTTATTTTAACTTAATTAACAAAACACAAACCATCAATATAGACAATACAAGTAAATGGGCCTTGCGCAGAATTGAGTGGTCAAAAAAATAAAAACATAGCAAACATTTTCAGGGGGCTCTTTCCTATTGAAAATCAAAGTTTCAACAAAAAAAAATTAATCAAAAGCTGAAAATTGAGAAAATGTTGACCACTTTTATTGGGAATATGCCAATAAGAAAATTTTAAACCAAACTGCGACTCTCAGGGGGCTAAAGCCCCTCGTTACCAAATTCCAGCCATACTCAGAGATCTGATCCTGCAGCCTCAATCTTGCCAATACTTAAAGATGAATGTAACTTTATGCATATGAGCAGTCCCATTGACTTCAATGGGAGTGTTTTCATGTCCATAGTTGTGCATATGTTTCAAGTATCAGGCCTGTGATATATCACAGCAGCACCATCCTATCACAAGTTTATGTCTTTTAACATTATGACTATTTAAGCACTATCCCTAGCAAACTCCGCCTCTGTAGCCAGCTCTTTAAATTGCAAAGAAAGCCCCAGCTGCCTTCGGTTCTATAGTGCTCAATATGAAAACAAGCAACTGAATAGTGAAGTTTGCAGCTCATTGTTCTCTACTTTGTAAGTACATAGGGGATTTTCCCATTGCTGTTCCCTTAAGGTAGCTCTTAAAGCACTTGGTAGCCTTTTAAATCCAGCAAAAAGAACAAGAGTACTTGTGGCACCTTAGAGACTAACAAATTTATTAGAGCATAAGCTTTCGTGGGCTACAACCCACTTCTTCGGATGCTCTTGTTCTTTTTGCGGATACAGACTAACACGGCTGCTACTCTGAAACCTTTTAAATCCACGTTTCTCAAGCACCATTTTGGGACGATTAAGCCCCCCAGCTATTTGTTTGATTCTGCTCTAAGGAAACTATGCCTCTCCCCTGCAAACAGACTGCCTGATGACAGCTAGTAAAGTCATAAGGATATGGGACCTAATCCCAGTCAGCTAAAAGTAATGCAGGAAAGGAGGTTGGGGAGTATGCTGGACAGAAAATCTATGGGGAAGGCTGTATGTTCCCCTTCCCATGGCTAGGAACCCACAGGGACACTTTAAATAAATATATGGTGATATACCTATCTCATAGAACTGGAAGGGACCCTGAAAGGTCATTGAGTCCAGCCCCCTGCCTTCACTAGCAGGACCAAGTACTGATTTTGCCCTAGGTCACTAAATGGCCCTCTCAAGGATTGAGCTCACAACCCTGGGTTTAGCAGGCCAATGCTCAAACCACTGAGCTATCCCTCCCCCACACTTGTCTCCTGGAAATATAAGGAACCAAGATAGTCAATTCCTTAATCTCTTAAGGGGAGGGCATAAAGGAAAAGAGGATAATGTGCTGGCTGCCTATTAATTTCTGGGTTGTATTGGAAGTGTTGGTGTTGACCTATAAATCCCCACCTGGTCTGGCACTTGCCAACACACATTGTTGCAGTTGTGATCAGTGGAGATACTCAAGCTGGAAGCCTGCCCCGTGGGAAGGTGAGGGAGCTACGTGGTATGCATTATCCAGGAGTCACCTGCAGTTTAAGAATGAAGACCCCCCCCCAATAGTCTGAATATGGTGACCGTCAGGGGATGCCAGGATGGTTTCCCCAGTATTTTGGGGTTGGGGGGATGATAGGGAGCCGTTTGTGTGTTGGGAGAGGGGTGGTTTTGTTATGCTTAATTTTTATGCTGGTTGCTAATATTTGGCTTGGAGTTGTGGAGCAGCTGTTGTTTTTACTGCTGTTCACGGGTTTGAAATCTTGGCTTAGGATAGGGGCTTTTTCTTTTGCTACATGTTGCAATAAATCAAAATAAACAAATAATTGAAGAGGGCAATTTCCACCCACCCTTTGGCTAGAAGATCCCCAAGTAAGTGGTAGAAAGCCAAACCTCTGCCAGGCTTGGATTCCTGTGTTGTCATCGTCTTGTTGGTCCCCAGATATTAGAAAGACCAGGTGGGTGAGGTAATATCTTTTACTGGACCAGCTTCTGTTGGTGAGAGACAAGCTCTCAAGCTTACACAGAGCTCTTGACCTGAAGAAGAACTCTGTGTGAGCTCAAAAGCTTGTGTCTCTCACCAACAGAAACTGGTCTAATAAAAGATATTACTTCACCCACCTGGTCTTTCTAAGGCTTTGATACCATCGCTTGTTCTTTTCCTAAGCTTGGAACATTTGGCCTCTTCAGCCGTCTGCTCCCCTCTCTCTGACTGTGCAGGAGATGACACATCCTCACAGCTAGCTTTCTGGGACACCTTTGGCCCCAATCCACGTGGGCACAGGGATCTGCCATTGTGAGTTACAGCGCAGGATCAGGGCCAACGATAACCATAAAGAATGGATTTCCTTTGGAACGTTCCAATGTTTTATCCGTAGATTCTGGGAAATGCTAATAAAAAGCCTGTTCTAAGTTCAGTGAACAAACACAGTAAATAGACAATAAGCCAAGAGTTTTCCTGATCTGACGGTAATACTGCTTATCAGCTAGGAGCTGAAGTTTCCTGCACCGGAGCTCCTGATTTATAGAATGACCTGGAAGATGCCAGGAGAGGGAGGCAGAGTACACTGTAAAGCAAAGGGATCGTTTGAGTCTCTCAAATCTCCTCAGAGCTTGTGGTTTTCAAACCTTATGCACTGAACCAACTGATGGATGATTATTTATTGGTATCGCAGGAACACACAGATCACAATCAGGTATTTTGACCCCAGTGGGCAGGGGGGCTGGAACAATTTGTATTGTGAGGGGGCTGAGAGCCATTGAACCAAACTGTAAGCCCTGTATATGACGGAAATCACTTCAAGCTGGGGGGGCTGCAGCACCCTCATCACCCCTAGTTCCAGCCCCTATGCCAGTGGGTCAAACACAGAGAGGCATTCGTTGCTCCAGAGTCCGAAGTCCCAGTCCTGAACTCGGCTCCATTGCCAGTGTCTAGGATTTAAGTGTGGTCGAAAAAAGACTCCCGTGTCTTAATATTCTAACGCTGCACAGCAACGTCAGCTACAAAGGTATTGAAAATTGGGAAGCATGAAAAAACAAACAGCCAAACAAAACCCCAAATGGCCTGATATTTTTTTTTCTGAGATGCTGAGCACCCACAAATTCCACTGAAGTCAATTGGAGCCTCTTTGGTGTAAAAGAAAGAGACCGGTTAGCAAGGCATTTTCCAGGAATGGTCAATAAAAGTTGCGGGTCGTAGATCTTAAAGCCAGAAGGGGCCACCAGGGATCATCCAGGCTGACCTCCTGTATATCACAGGCCACCCCCACCACTCAGCCACCACACGCTAAACCCAGCAA
Source organism: Terrapene triunguis (assembly GCF_002925995.2). Lineage (NCBI taxonomy): Eukaryota > Metazoa > Chordata > Testudines > Emydidae > Terrapene > Terrapene triunguis. The sequence continues at coordinate 13,175,101 of NW_020665065.1, forward strand.
CTGAAATTAGACCAAAATATTACAGCCCCCAGTGGTTCAGCATGTTTGAAAATCAGGCCCCAAGTTTTCATGCTGGTCCAAGGGCAGCTCTTATTTAAAAATAAATAAATAAAATTGTCAGGCCTTGGGCAACATCCATAGGGACATCTCAGCCTCCAGTCTCCTGTGTGCGCTATGTTGTCACGGTAGATTAGAGCCTCCTGAGACTCTCCTGTGAACAAAGTTGCTTGTTGTTAGAAAGTTTGGGATCAGCACTGGATTCGGTATTGACTTTTCCCTAATTTTCAGTGAAGATTCTGGCAAGGAATTACCAGAGGGAGTCATTTAAAACTTCACCCCATCTGCTGCAACTTTCTAATACGCTGCAAATTATGATGAATAGTCCATTCATCCAGCCTTCACTGATGTTTATTGCATAGCTAAAGGACAGCGCTAGACTCTCATTCGCCAGTAACTTGGGCCCCAGTCCTAAATATATATGCACATGCATAACTTTAAGCATTTGTGCAGTCCCATTGAAATCAGTGAGCGTACTCTCAGTGCATAAAGATAAGCACAAGTCTTTGCAGGATCTGAGCCTCAGGATCTGATCCTGTGAAGTGTTACACCCCAAATTCATCTAAAATGGTTAACATGTAGGCACGTATTTGAAGCTCGTACTCACCAGCTTTCATTTTAGTGGGTGTAATTCAGGTGTGTTCTGAGCATTTAACCTGATGCAATGTTCAGATGCACAAAGAGGTGGCAGGGACCTTATCGGCATGAAAGGCATGAAAATGATGCAAAACAGTTGGAAAATGACCACTTTGGTGTCTTATGATGCATAGCTGAACCTAGTGATTATAGAAGCAAACCTGCAGTGATGCACGATCAGGCAGTGCATACATTTTCAAGAGTGATGCCCACTTACTTCCATAATGAGTGGTGTGACTGATTTGATGGTTAAACATTTCTATTAGTATAACTTCTGAATAGCTGCTTTAAAGACTTGGGGAGTTTTTTATTTAGCTGCTACTCCTGTAATTATTTATTGTTTCCTTATAATTTGCTCTGTTTGAGTTTTAGGTTATTTTTTCGGGGGAGCAGGGGAGAGTAGGCAGGGAAACTTTCAGACAAAGCTCCTACTTCTGGCTGAACCTGAATAGAATAAGGCAAAGAGCGCTATAGTTTGAGGATGTAAGTTCCCCATCTATCTAAAGGAGCTGGAACTGTCTCACTGAAAGCGTCTACTGGGAATAAGGTGTGATGCGGTTGTTCACCCCACGCCAGCCCTGAAGGAGTTAAGGAGGCCCAGAAGTGGCCAATTAACTTTCACAGTTGCACCTGAAGGCACAGCCCTGGGATTTATAAATACTAGCTGGTGATGAAGCCCCGCTGGCAGAGAACCTGGGTCAGGAATATAAAAAGAGGAAGTTTGTAGCAGCTGCAGCAGCAGGCTGTGGGGGCAGAGTCTGCATTCGCTTGTTGGGAGCAGAGCAGTGGGGAGGAGGAGCATCAGGCCTGGAAGAAGGGTGAATCCTAGAGGAGTTAGTGGGGAGGGAAAAGGGCAGGAAAGCCTAGGAAGAAGCCCAGAGAAATAGGAGCAAGGCGTGAGACTGTGTAAACCTAGGCTGCTGGTTATAGGCTTCCTGGGAAGTAGCGCAGGACTGGTGGAGGTGCAATCTGGACACCTGGTCCAATGAGACTTTGATACCTCGGAAAGGGGGACCACATAGTGACCTGGCTGGAGGGCTGAGTCGATACGGGAGAGCACTGTGGCTGATGTGAAGAGAGACCACCCCTGTGACGGAGCGGCCATTGGTGGGGGCGGCTAATAGGAAGAAAGCCACTACGCCATGCCTGGCCAGGAGGAGGTGCTTTTGTGGTGAATGGAACCCCATTATGTAAAACTATGGGGAAAAATGGAGTTTGAGTCTTCTCAGAGATCCCTGTGTCTGGGCCTCACAAACTGAATAACAACATTTTGCAGTGTGAGATGGCTCTGCTGCCCTTAGTCTTGCTTTAATAGGGAGTCACAAGAGATTTAAAACATACTATGAGCTAGGGCTCTTATTCACATCTTAGGATCTATCATCTACAGAGGTTTGGCCCTAGCTATAAAATATGAATTTGATTTAATGGTCTTCCTTCCTATATAAGAGTTAAACAGACATGTATTACTGCCCCTGGCATTCTTGATAAGCCCCTGGACAATGATTAGAGCAATTTGTTTTAATTCTGCTTCATAGAACAATCAGTGAGATGCTCTCAAGTTTGACCTAAACACATCACACTTAATCATGCTACTACATTTTGTGCATCTTTTGAATGGACTTTATGATAATGTGACCAAAATAGCCACAAAGTCCTAGTGTCGGAGGCAAACAGCTTGTGTGCCAAGAGAAATCAATATTGGCTTTGCCTCAAGTATCCTAAAGGAAGCACAGTGTTATCAAAGACTGAAATAGCTCAGCCCTAAAATAATCAAGTGACTGAAGCATATGGCAAATTGCACTTAGCTACAAACCTCTTCTTTTGCAAGAAACGCTAAGTGAAGTTTCAGACAACATTTATTCTCATAATTCAGTGATAATCCTATTAGGGAATTGCTCTCTCTCTAACTAGTATAGTATTAATTAGATCAGCTAACATAATAAGTGTCGTAATACGCTTCTGAGGTAGCTGAATATTATTAGTTATCCCCATTTTACACATGGGAAAGCTGAGGCACAGGGTGTTGTGAGGATAAATACATTAAAACTGTGAAGTACCTTGAGATCTACTGAAGGAAAAACTCTGTACAAGAGCTAGATATTGTTATTGACTTCACTGGGGCCAGGATTTCACCCTTGGTTCCCAGATCTGTGTTTGAATTCTGTATTTCCTGGGCTTCTAACTTTTTTGTTTTTTTGCTTTAATGTTTTTAAAAGCTGCTAATCATGCAAAGCATCTGCAGTCTTTGCTGCAATTGAACTAGGGTTTTTGAGGGGGAATAGAACACAATAGTGTGGTGGTGGTTTTATAGAACCAAATTTGAACAAATGTATTTGGATAATTATCAGTTTAAAAACTCTAGGATGGGGCAACCAACCCATATTACTGTCCAAAATTCAAGTCAATCACTTTTTGAGACCTGGAAAAGCTTGCTTTAATTTATTTATATATCTATATCTATATCTTTTCCAGATTTTTGACAGGTACAGAGGCTGTTTTTAATGTATGTCTAACTTGACTTGTTTAGGCTGACCTGGCTGCAATCACAAAGGCCTGACCTTGTGAGTTTTCAGACCCAAGGCTAGATTGGTCAAAACTGGAACGTTTTTATCCATTTCTCCTCACACTCTGATGTTAGATGGTTCAGAGAACATGGAACTTAGTATTGAATCACCTTTCTACCAATAGATCTTGGACAAATGAAAATATTGCCTCCTTCTGTCCATCTCCAAACAAGACATTTGGAGATCTCGATTTGTACATTTGAATTTGAATTCAGGAAAGCATGTGAATTTTGTGCATGTGGGGTGGCAAACTGGGTAGCTGTATCTTCTGGGACTGAACCATTGGGGAACATAATGAACATACTCAGAGTAGACTATGTCTGAAATTGCTGGGAAGCGCCTTAAATCAAAGCACCGAGACTCAGTCGTGAAGTACACAACTGTAATCTTTATTGACCATATCTCCCTCCTCCCTTGTCACCCCAAGAATCCTTCCAGTGCATGCTCAGGATCTAGCATGGGTTGCGTGGCTACTCATACAATGCAGTCTGATTTTGAGTTGTTCCAAAAAGTCCTGGCAAAGGATCTGAAGGGGACAACATTAGACTAAGAGATTCTTTGCTGTAGAAAAACCAGCAGGCAATACCTCTCTGACCAGCTTGTTTGTTGGCAGGACATGTCTCCTCCATGCAGTGGAGTTTACACTTACAATTTTCTCAAGCAGGTGGGCAGACTGTACTTCATTAGGACATACGTTGTGTGCCATTTTCTGTTCACGTTAACATTCCCTCCTCTCCCCCCCCACCCCAAGACTGAGGCATTAGGGGTTTGATTGCCTCATCCAGCCTGCAATTTTTAGTGGCCTCGTGGGCGAGACAGACCTCTCTACTCCTGTCAGTGAGACATGACAGTCCGCTGCTCTTTCTGTTTACAGCGCCACTTGTGAGAACAGACAGCCAATCAAAATGCCAAACAACTGAAAGGTCAACACTATAAAGAACAGTGTGCCTTTAGGTATAATAATTCTCATGTCAAACTTGCTGTAGGAACGGAATATGGCACAATGTGAATCTAACCTGGTGACAGACTAGAGCAAAACTGAGGAGTGGTATAAATGTACGGTAACTCATTTTTGTTACAATCTCAAGCCCATAATTTCCTGGTCTTCCTGAGATGCTGGAGGGGGCTGTTAGGCGGATGAATGGCCCCTTTCATTTGTTTTATTACTTGAAAAGATGTGTGTCCACTACAAGATACTTCCCTTTAGGGCATATTTTTGCCTAGTTCATGAAATACGACTTCAAGTATATTATGCTGTGCAGTGTATCTTGTATTTCTTGTAATAAATTGAAGTAAATGTGAGAAAGATGACTTGCCAGGAATGCAGTATTATAGTAAACAATAATATGTCTGAAGAAAAGCACTGGCCACACTCTCTAAAGCTGGCAGGCTTAATAAATGGATAGGTAATTAAAATAAGTCAATAGCTCTGCTAGAAATCATCCAGTTTGAGAGAATATCACGTGGTCTTTGGGCATATGATCAAATTTGGCAGGCTGTTCTTCAAGACATATATGGATTAACCATTTGGGGAACTGCACCTCATTACGGATGTGAAGGAATCTGGAAATTAGAATTAGTGTTCAGTCTAACTACTTTCTCTCTCTACAAATTGCCAGTGATGCTGGTAATATTTATTGGTTAATAAAAACCCTATTTTTGACTGTCACGCTATAAAGACATGTCTTGTCTTACCTTGTGTCTTATCCCTATGGCTCAGCTAATATTGTGTGTCTTTATGTTCCTATATAGTGGTTGTGACATTACTCAGGGTACAGTCTGGACTGATGGACAGCTGTGTCCCCTCAATTCCCCAGCATGGGGTGCCTTTTAGTTTTACACTGCTTCACTGTGAGAGCAACCATTCCTGGTCTGCTCTCACAGCTTCCAGCATGTAAATCACTCCCAGCTACACTATATGAGTGCTATGGCCAGCCACTCATGAATTACACTGCAGGGCAACACTAGCAAACTCCCAGTTCCAGGCTTTCCCCCAGAAACGTATGTCCTGTACTGCTCAGTCCTCTCCTGGACAATACCAGTTCATATAAAGTCTGTCATTTATTAATAGAAAACAAATCTTGTTATCCCAAATGGAGTTTCCCAAACACTTCAATCCAAGCACACTGATTTAGGTAAAATAACAAAACAAATTTATTAACTACAGAAAGATCGATTTTAAGTGACTACAAGTAATGAGGCATACAAGTCAGAATTGGTTACAAGGAAATAAAAGGTAAAATGCAACTAACACCTAACTTAACAAGCTAAGTGAATACAAAAGCCTTCAGTAACGATATCTTCCCCACTCCCCCGGTCCAATGCTACTTCCTTTGTTCTTCAGGTGTTGATGATGCTGTGGGCAGAGAGCAAGGGAGAGATGATTTGGGGCATCTGGCCTCTCCTCTCATAACCCTTTCTTTTGTGCAAGAATCATCGCCAGCTGACGTTCAGGAGACAGAAAGACTGCGTGGCAAGGAACCTTACCCTGCTTCTTTGTCAACATGTAGATCTTTTTTGCCCACACCCTACTGAAGATTGGCCACTTAATCAGGTGGTGGTCCATTTGTTCTCATTGGCTAGCCTTTTGTCTCTGGGGAACTTGTGTGTGACTGCCCTCTAGAACATGTCTTGGTAACGTTATACAGTGGAATCTTATATCTTTACATGCAACATTGCTACACATATTTTACCAGGACAATACTGATCAGCGGATCCTGAGTTTTCAAATGATAGCTGAAATAGTATGCTTTGTACAAAATTGAAGGTCGTCTTGCAAAAGGGGTGAACAAAGGGGTGCAGACTGTCAGAGGTGTATGTTTGATGGCTAAGGCAATGCACGAGAAAAAAATAGAATCATATCACATCTGTGTATGAAAAGAGCTGGGATTTTCAAAGCTGCCTAAGGGAATTAGGCACCCCAAATCTGTAGAAATTCAATAGTTGAGTCCCCAACTCCTTTAGGCTCCTTTGAAAATCCCAGCCTGAATTTTATATAGTATTTCAGTTTTATGTCTGGCTTCTACATTTATATTTCATATCATATCAAAAACCTCAAAAGGAAATCTGAAACTAAGTGGGAAGGTTATTGGAGATGCATCATTTCTTGAAACTTCATAACATCCGATAGAGGCTGAGCAAGGTGACAATCCTGCAAGGCTCTGAGCTTTATACAGAGGAACTGGGCACCCTCTGTGCCTACTGAGGAAAATTGGGTCATAAATGAACGGTGTATAGCGAAGAGCAGGAAAATGCATTGGTGTGATTTTATCAGTGCTGGAAAATAAACCCTGGGATGGCAGTAGTGGAGTACCAGGCTGGGGAAGGTGTCCTCTGTCAAAGGGGTTGTAAAACCAAAGCATTGGAAAGAATTACTTCTACTTTAGAGAAATTTGCACCCGCATCCATGCAGCTCATTTGGATTACACTGATGTAATACAGAAGAGGTGCATGGATGTAAAGTGGGGCGTATGGATGAAATCATAGTGGTGAAAGCCATGCTTGACATCCATGCAGCATATGTGTACCAGGGATTTGCATTGGTGTATATAGTTTAACTGGTGCAAATTTCTCTAATGTAGACAAGAACAGAGAAAATTAGATTTGAATAGTATTGCCGTGAATCTTAGATCATGTAGCCCTGCTAAATTTCCTCCAAGCATTCCTTGGGACTTTTAATTTGATGATCAACATTTAGCTACTTTATTTAAAAAAAAATAAATGTAAAAATCCATTGATATGATGAAAGCAAAAGCTGTGACAATCCTGCCCATTAAATTAATATAAAGGAGCTAAAACTTTTGGCAAATTTGAACAACTTAAATCCTACTCACTCCTTGTGGGCTAAATTGTTTGGGAGCTGGCAATCAGCATATTGAGTAGAACTCTATATTTACTCAAGGCTAAAATAGAATAAGTGTTATATATTTTAATAATGAGTCTGAAATTCATTTATTGTCCAAATATTACCATGTGAGGCAAGAAATCTGTGCAGTTTTCTGACAAGATGTAACAGAGGAACCTTGCTTTGGACACAATAGTAACAAAATGAATGTTCTTTTGAACCACTATGTTCTCTTCATTCGGATTTATGTTAATTCCTCTTGGTTCTTAATTTAAGATAACCCACTGCACCTTCTGGAGCTCTAGGACTTTCAGTTCTGTATCTTTCCTGAACAACTTTCTCCTTAAAATTTTAAGAGGGAAATAATTGATAATTTAAAATCTGGTTTGGGGCTTTTGTTCCAATAGAACACAAAGGTTATGGGTCAGATTTGCTGCCACGGCCTCTGAATTTTGCCACAGAATTGGATGCACAAGCGCTTTCAGAACATTCAATGATACATGCGAATTCCATGAGGTACTAACAAACTTTACACATGCAAAGTGATTAGTTGGGTGCTCACCTACCCAAGCGGTATGCACAGAGGTGTGTGCGCACAAGTTTATAGGCAGACATTTGCCTGTGCAGTTTTGTGGGCACAACATTGAAGGCTGGTTCGAAATCAACTAAGAATTTGACACCTGGAGCATGAGATAGGCTAGGAAGTTCATTAGGCCCAACACAACTTTCTAACCTGTGGCAGTGCAAAACGTATGTAGTGGTGGCTTTGTTCCTGTGACTTGTTCAACAGTTAACCTTTTCTTGGCAAAATAGGTAACTTTTAAAAACATCTTTTAGTCAGCACGCACTCACTTCCCCCATGAGTTAGAATCAAACTGGGGGGGGGGGGGAGGAGTTTTCTGACATACAGTGTAATCTTCCCTTTTGTATTCGATGAGTCTTCCAGTCTAGTGGAAAACTGCACTATGGTTAGCAATGCCTTACTGGCTAGCTTTGGAGGCTCTTTCATTACAAAGACATAGCAGGTCTATTTTGAGATGAGGATGTTCAAGTCGGGCAGCTTGAGACCTCGTTTCACTTATTTTCTGTTTAGAAAAGCTTTTTACCTACAGAAAGATTGGCAAACCCTATACAATTTTGGAGCCCATTCTGAAACACCTGAACTGCAACAAAATATTTTCTTGAGTTATTTCTTCACTCCTTTTCTCTCTCTTCCTACAATAGCGTCTAAAACGTACTTAATATTAGAAATGGTTAAACACATGACCATAAAACTGCAGAAACTTTGGTGTTACATGCGATGGAAAATTCAGATAGAGTTTGGTAACCTGAATCTAAATCCATCTCCCAACATAGCAAACACACAAAAAAGAAGCGAGAGATGATAATATTAACCCGTCGCTCTCCTATAACTCTTTTACAGACATGAATTAATAAATCTTTATAACACCGCTGAGAGGGAGGGAGGATTGTAAATACTGTACCCTCGTTTAACAGAATAGGAGCTGGGACAGAGGTCTAGGCTGATATTTTCACACTTTGGTGCCTAGGCACCTACATCATTGGGGCTGGTTTTCAGAGATGTTATGCGTCTTGAATGCTCACTGAAGTCAGTGGAAGCCATTGCTGCTCAGCACTTCTGAAAACCAGGTACCCACTTTTGAACATTTTGGCCTAAATGATGCGCCAAAAACCTCAGAGCAATTCCATGGCAGAAATGAGATGAGGAGAGAGATTTTCCAGGGCACAAATAGCGATTCGGTGTCTAGTTCCCCAAAGTCTGTGAGAGTGAAGAACCTAGCTGCCATTTGTGCCTTTGAAAATCTTTCCCTAGAGCACAGATCTCTTCCCAGATCTATGCTTAATCCTCTAGACCAGTGGTTCTCAAACTTTTGTACTGGTGACCCCTTTCACATAGCAAGCCTGAGTGTGACCCCCCTTATAAATTAAAAACACTTTTTTTACATATTTAACACCATTATAAATGCTGGAGGCAAAGCGGGGTTTGGGGTGGAAGCTGACAGCTCACGACCCCCCATGTAATAACCTCGCAACCCCCCCCCCCATGTAATAAACTTGCGACCCCCGAGGGGTCCCTACCCCCAATTTGACAACCCCTGCTCTAGACCATGTTGCTTATATATATTTTTTTAATCAACTAAAATGGGAAGCCCTCAGATCTTTGCCCGAAAATCATATCGAGCCCAACACAATCTATTTACTGGGGAGGTTATTTTCACTTTTGCTTTACCACCACCCTTCCCTTTTCTGACCAGGAATTGGAAGTTGTTAGTTCAGAATTCCCTGTCTCGCTGTGTTGGGCATTATGCAAACCTATAACAAAGAGATGGTCCCTCCAAAGAGAAAAATACTGAAATGTTCTTGTAGTATTTTCAGCCATTCTAGAATGAATAAGGAAATGGAAATGTCACAGAAAGGTCTGTTCCCACAGGATTTCCAGATTAAGATTTTGCAGCCTCGAGAAGTCCAGATCATTTGGGCAACTTTTGAAATTTTCATTGCTTACCTGACCCAAACTTGAACTGTAAACCTTTTTGAGTTCCATCTATCACCAACAGAAACCTACTGGACATACCATAATAGTATCCTCATAAAAGACATCATTATTTAGGGGAAGAAAGAAGATCTGGAATATATATTTGTGAATGATTTTTCCAATCCAGAATAACTGCCATTCAATGTAATATTTTTAATCTTTCCTGAGGGACTTTCCAAATGTATTCATGTCGTGATCTTCCAGGAGAACAAATGAGAAATTGACTAATAAAAGTCAGTAATATAACATTTTTAATAACTCAGTTTGTCCTTTGCTGTCAAAGAAGCAAACGCCTGTTACTCCATTCAAAAGCTCATCGGATGAATTGACCTTCATGTCAAGGAAAAATTACTCCATATGGTAATGTAATCACAAAGGGGAAACATTATTCTCCTATAGATTATTCCCTCCAGATCTCCTAGTAAGAGAGTCATTATCCTATAAAATATAGAGAGTGTTGCAATTCCTGGTTGCAAATCTGATTGACTTTCATTTCCTTTTAAAGGTGCAATATACTTCACACTGTGGTAGCACTTTATTTTAAGGGTCCATTTAGTAATCCTAAATTGCCTTGGAACACCTGTAAGAAGTACAGATAATATCCACATGGCTATAAACGAAAATATTATGATCAGTGTGCTATTACGAGCAGTAACAGTTGACTTTTTGACATGCTAGAATGAAGTACGCACATGCGTTCATCTTTTCATTTTGAAAGTCAGTCTGATTGGGAACCACCAAATCTTGGCTTTGCATCCTGAAGTGCTTGTACTCCTCAAAAATGGTTACGTAAAAAAGGCATTTCCTTATTCTAAGTATCTTCTCCTTCTGTATGTCTTTGAAAGAGATTTGCTTGGTTTACCCACAAAAACAGTCTCTTACAGTTGACTGCATAGTCAAAACGCCCAAGGGACAACAAGATAGAGACTTTTCTGGCACACACATCGTCAGTTTATGTCAGCTAAATTCTGAGTGTAGACTGATCATCACTGGTCATGAGGTAAGAGACAGAAAGAATGCAGGTTGAATTCTTGTGGTATTTCCTGCTGTATTATCTTGCAGTATTTCCCGAAAGAAAAACAACTTGGGAAGAAAAAATTCTTTTAGCTTGTAAACTTAAGCATGTTTTATCTGGAAGCGGTAAGAGAATACATATAAAATCTCCACCATCTAATTTTTTAAACACACTCTTGAATATAAACACACTTAAAGGAGAAATCCCTGTAACCTGATATTAGATGCCTTAAGAACCAAGATAATAGGTTAGTTGCCAAAGCAGAAATGATCGGCATTATTTCAGTAAAGCACTGGCGATGATATTTTTCATAACAAAGGTGGAATTCCTGCTTTAAGTGCAAATACAGTGTCCTGGGTTATGCAGGAGGTCAGACTTGATGATCACAATGGTCCCGTCTGTCTTTGGAATCTCTGAACCTATAAAAAACCCAAGTCAGCCTTAATTATGGAGGTGTAACCAACGCCTTTATTTTATTTATGTGTAAGTGTGGTAAAGAAGGAGTTAACAGTTTAGTCTTTTATGCTGAATTAAGATAAACTTATTTATTTATTTTTATGTATTTATTTATTTTAAGCAATAACATATTGGGTTGCATGTGGTTCCTGGTACTTTTTAAAATAGACTTAGGGGAAATGAGATGAAGTGGATCATAATATGGGACTTTTTTTTTTAAATGATGCAATTGTTTTTTCTGGTAGCTAAATAAGAGAAGAATGGGTTTCAGCCACTCTGATTTGTCATTATCCTTGATTCATATGGAGCAGGCGAAAAAGAGGATTCTGTAATTGTGTTGTGAATACTCTCACAGCAACATGATCTTGACTGAATGTCACATCCATGTAATGGTGTTTAAAGAGGAGACAAAATCACTCAAGTCTTGCGCCCCTGAGAAAGGTCAGAACATCGGATTATCTGTTTGTCTGAAACCAAATGAAAGTACAATGTAATTTCAGTTTATAAGGTTTTTGTTTGAAGCAGGATTGAAGGAGGCAGAGTTTTCCAGTAACTCACTAGTCTGCCATAATGGTTTTCACTTTCACAAAGCATAGAGGATGAAATCCTGGCCCCACTGAAATCAATGGGAGTTTTACCACTTCAGTGGGGCCAGGATTTTGCCCATAATCACTGGGAGTGGAACAAAAGGTAGCTCCCTGGCTGCAAAGGCAGCAAGACTGTGGAGGTGAGGGGAGACTGGCAGTGGTCTGCTCCTCTTACAAAGGCAGCATTGACTTCCTACGTCCCCCATCTCAGATAGAATGGGCCAGGTGCGGTTTAACTGGTGGAAATGAGACTCTGGCATACGGCCACCAAAAAGGCAGGTGCAGCTGCCCTAACTCTCCCCCCTTCCCCCATAAACTTTTCTTCACTGGTGGTCCCACTGCAGTATCAGGAGTGGGCAAGGCCACGGTGATGATTTGCTGATTCAGCACCTTGCTGTTGGAGCTACCTGAGCTGAGCTTTGGCTGAAAAGTGAAGCTGTCTTCTACTGACAGAATCCCAGGGCTGGGTGGGGGTGATAGTGCTGCATGTCTGTCAGCGGGGGGAGGGGGCGTACCTTAAATGGAACAGCTTCTCCCATGGGTGCAGGATGGGTGCAAATTGAGTAGGAATGAATATTTCATGGGATATTTTAGGGCTGCTTGTCTGCAGCTTAAGAACTACCACAGATCGTAGAAGTGTGATGGGTGTCCTCTTGGGTGACACTGGTGGTTGAACTGGGGCCCTCTAGAGCTAGAAGCAAGAGCTGCTACAACGTGAGCTATCGGGTCAAAGCTCTGAAGATGAGAGTTCCATCAACTAAACTCTTCTCTGGATCAGCCCAGAAGAGGACCAGTAACACATACTCACAGGAGTGGCAGGAAATTAGTAACTATGTACTCCTGTGGTACATCTGGAATAGTTTGCTTTCACCTTGGGGTTGCTATGAGGGCTTTTGCTTGACTGTGTTTTGAATCTAAACATGGTGTTTATTCTGCTTGGTTTGTTTAGGATTTGAGGTCTGGTCCTGTGGGGTTTGGCTGGTAAGGAATCCTAGATAGCGCTGTGGCTTTGCTCAGTAGATAAAACTGGAGCGTTTGCTCTAAGTAAATGTACTCTGTTCTCCCATCAATTGCTTTGATGCGACTGTTACTTGAGAAAAGAGCAAACACAAAGGGAAGTTACTTAAGATGAAATTCTCTTTCTGCTATCGACTGTGGCAGATGTATGCTGCATCTGAATAAGGGCCTCTTTGTTTATGAAAAGCATTCTTGGATGAGGGAAAGGTTGTTTGGTTTGGTAAGGTTGCTAAAATGCTTGTCTGGGGAGGCACTTACTGTACAGAAAATTACAGCCAGCTGAGGTTTAGAAAAAACATTCAGTCCTTCCCGTGTGCAAATACTATTGTCCGTTTATTATGGGTTGGCGAAGAGGTGCAGATATAAAGAGTGAGAGTCCTTTTGCAAAAGATGCCCACTCCAGGTCCAGCGGCATGTGTAGGTTACAATGCTTGCAAAAATCAATAGTGCTCCGCTGAATTTCAGCAACTGCCCAAGTGTTACTGGCAGCTAGTGGTGTGATACCGTGGTCTCTTTGTCTAGCTCCTGAACAAACTGCTTTGATGCTTTAGCCATAATAGCGGTCCTTTTCTTGCCCTGAAGTGGAGGGCCAGAATGATGTGGAGGGTATTGAAATGTAATTCTGTGATGGGATGGAGGAGTCCATTTAGATCTAACCCCAAAGTCCAAACCAATTGTGAGTGTAGTTTTTTTTAAAAAAAGGAGGGGGATATGAAAGCATAGATAGCCTCTCCTTTCTCCTAAGATTTTTAGCGCTCCTTTACCCTTCTTGGTTCCTGATGGAAGCTTTGTGGAAGCAGGGATTGGATATCCAGCACAGGGGTGGTGCCAGATCCCAATAATTATTTTTATTAGGATTGACTATTATGTGTGACTCACACGGTAACTGTCCTGTCACTACGTGGCAGTGGTGCGCCATCAGCGTAGGCATGCAGTGCATGCCCCAGGACCGACGGTGTCTGCAGGAGAACCCTGAGCGGTCCCTGTACAAAACGGTGTTCACCGCAGAGCATGACAGTGCACGTGAGGTCACGCCGCATGGAGGACACCATTTTTCATGCAAGTGTACAATTGCAATTACAAACGTCACGGCACGCCACTGTGTGGCAGTAATTATCAGGTAGTCAGCAATGGGACATTCATATGGATAGCAAGGTCATCCGGTTTTATATGGATAACAAGAATAAAGTAATCATTGATAAAAACCAAACCGAACAAAAAACCCCCCCTAGGATACTGGAAGGAATCTAAACCCTCATGATTCAGAGCCTAAGCCTAAGCCTATCTCTTTCTAGGTGGGGAGGAATAGCTCAGGGGTTTGAGCATTGGCCTACTAAACCCAGGGTTGTGAGTTTAATCCTTGAGGGGGCCATTTAGGGAATTGGGGTAAATATCTGTATGGGGATTGGTCCTGCTTTGAGCAGGGGGTTGGACTAGATGACCTTTTGAGGTCCTTTCCAACCTGATATTCTGTGATAAGCCAGACTCTGGGGGAGAGGGTCAAAGAATGAATTTTCCATATGGGCAGGCTATCCCAAACCTGCCAACCACAAGGTTTCTTCTATCTTTCTCTGAAGCACCTGATACTGGAGTAGAAGGATCCTATGTCTGATCCAGGTTGGCAGTTCCTAACATCTTATCTATGTGGTATGCTCTGCAACGTTTCATTTTACTAAATAAATCTGATGGCAATTTTTTGATACAATAAATGCCTGTAATATGTACAAACCAGCTGTAGAGGAAAACAGTAAATGGCAATTTTATCTTTATGATAAACTTCATATAGTAAGAGACTTAATGGTTAACTTCAATCCCCAGAATTCAAAAGGGATAAATAGTTTCCAAAAGACAAGAAATCCCATGCTGCCATCTTCATACTGTTTCCCTCTGTATCATTTCAGTACAAGAAACCTCCTCACTGTTTGTCAAATTAAATGTGTTCCTTCAAGAAAAGGAAGACATGGAACAAGACATGAGTACCTGATCAAGAATAAAAGCCTCTCTCTATATACAAGACAGAAAGGGCTTACAAAAAGATTTTATCTATAGAAAGATTTCTCCTTAATGGAGCCAAGTTCATTTAGAACTTTTGTTATCTATTAGATAAGTAATAATGTTGCCACACATTCAAAGCCACCCCAATTATTTTTCCAAGAGATTAGTAAGTGTTTTTGCCATTGTAAATGTTTGCAATTTGCAGGTGATTTTTGAGGCTATTTGTCTGCTTATGTGTTTCCACGCTCAACTTGGGATGTGCATTCTGCTGAAGCAGTTTTAAAAAATAGATGATAGCTAACTTCTCCCATGTCTTTCCTTGTATGCCCATAAACTGATCCTTGAGTGATGACGGTGGACCTTTAAAGGGGTCAGAGTACAGATCTGGGGCCTGATCCTGTAATGAGCGCTTCATGGATGCAGGGCTTTGCTTGCACAGAGCTCATTAAAGGATTGGGGCCTTGGGTTGGAGCTCCAAGGTTGATTGGCAGCATGGTTAGTGGCTAGGGCACCACACTGGGTGAGAAGAAACCAGGATTCTATTCCCCCTGGAAATCCTGTCACACAAATGACTATAGCAGCATAGATAGCATTGACATAAAATAAGTCAAAATTTGCTAACAAATAAAGCAGAATACATGCATGGATTATACAAAGGGCTGAAGCTAGATTCCTAGCAGCAAGCAAATGGAGAAAAGGGATCAGGAGAAAGCAGCCATTGAAATGACAACTTGTAATAACAATCAACACCTTATAAACATTTTTTCCCAAAGCCTCAAGATATTGGCTGGTTTGCAAATGCTCTGAACTCTGTATCCTCCTGTTAGAAATTTGAAATGGTCCGAGCTTGTATTTAACCTCCTCTTTATGAGTGAGTTGACAGAAAAAGTGGTGAATGCTCTGGAGACAGTCCAAAAGGTGATTGCCAACACACAGGCTGGAAAAGCTCTGAATCTTGGGCCAGGTCTACACTACAGACCTATATCGGTATAGCTACACCGCTCAGGGGTGTGAAAAATCAATACCCTGAGTGATGTAGTTATACCGACCCAAATCCCTATATAGACAACACTATGGTGACAGGAGAGCTTCGTCCATTGACAGAGCTCCTGCCTCTCAGGGCCTGCCTTCATATACAGCACTGAAGTGGCACAGCTGCACCTGTGAAATGCTGTACATGAAGACAAGCCCTAAAGCTTTAAATGACACTTAAAGAGTTGCTAATTATGTTCTTGAATTAAGTCAATGGTTGGTTTTCAGGCACCCTTACTTTTAACAGAGCTACCATTTAAGGACTCAGTCCCATAACACAAGTAGTTCAGCGGGATAACCTGTTAGAGTAGGGAATACCACCGTTAGCAGTGGTTGCCACTTATTAATTGTTTGTATTGAGGTAGCTCCCAGAAGCCCTGTGAAGGTGCTAGGTGCTGTACAGATTATGTAAGTAAACACAGCCCCTACTCCAAAGAGATTAAAATCTAAGGGTGTGGTAGCAGGATGTAGTCAGTCATGTACACTTTTTTTATTGACATAAATACGTATCAGCTGTGCCTAAGTACCCATCAACATTTCCTTTTCCAGTCCTCTGACTTCCTCTAGGTATGGTGGCAGAGCTGGTTCATGTGAAGGAGAAAAGGGTCCTGGATCCATCTGGGGAGAATGCTCCATTTTTGATGGGAGAAACTGAGAAGTAGACAGCACAGCTGGCATCCTGGGCAGGGCACAGGTGCCAGAAGGTGACTCAATGGAGCAGAGAAGCAGGGGTTCACAGAGATGAGATCAAGAAGCGTGAACTTGACGTGGTGGGAAAGAGAGAGCCAGTGGAGGGATAAGCGGCACATGTATTTTTGCACTCTATTTTTTTATTGTGCTGAACATCACACTCTAGCTTCCTTCTGAATGGAAGCATTAGCATTTTGGCCAATTTGTGTTGTATTCTCATCACTAGAACACAATAGTTCACTTTATGACAACACCTTGGATCCATCAGCACTTTACAATCCACAAAATACAGCACCAGCGAAATACAGCCCAATCTGGGATAGAAAGCTGTAACCATGGCGCTGACAACAGAGAGCATGGGGATGGGCATGGTAAAAGAGCCTGAATATAGAACACAGCACAGTAGCACAGAAAGTGAAATGTTTTGGCCAACAACAACAGGGCAACCTCTATGTGGATATTAGGGAAAGTATCCGCTACTGACAATGGTTGCAAGTGAACATGATTTAGCTATACATATGGCCTAAGACATTCTGTGTTCAGCACTATTTCAAAAACCACCCATAAAACTTGTTGGTTTGTCCATGTGTCTTAATTTTTACCATTCCCAAAATGCAGCCTGGTAAAATGTTGGTGTTGCTGTTGTTACTCCTTTTGACCTGAGTGGCTAGTCAGTTTGAGGTCCTGGGGATGTGCCAGGTGGGAGCTGAAATTGGTAATAAGTATTTCTATGATGCAATCTTGTTTATTTACAAAGAACGTGCAGAGTCCTGTGTCTCCAAACACAGAAGGAACCAAGAACAAAAAAGAAGCAGTTTCTTAGCTTACAGCCCCCAAGTCTTTTTAGCCAGCACCCATCCCCAAAGCACTCTCTCTAGCTTTTTCCAGAATCATGCTGTGCTTACAGGCTCCTGCTGCTTGGCTTTCCTTGCCTCTGTTCCTCTTCCTCTCTCTCTGTTCTTATCTGTGACCTCAATATTTGTGTGTTCACTGGCACTCCCACACACACCTACCCAAAACAATACCCATCCGAAAAGCTCTTAGGCAGGTTCACACACACCTTTTGTCCTAGGGGGGACTTATGTTTACTGTTACGTTAACTGGAGGGTGAGTTCCCACCTATCAACATCAATGGGGTTTTAACATAAGCCATAATAAGGCTTCACTGAGCTCATAACAGTATACACAGTAGACATCATCAAAGTGATATGTAATGCAATCTAGTATAAACGAAGCCATTTAAAGACCAAATAGGCACATCCGTGCATTTTCAAGTTTCCTTTTGCAACAGTATATAGAAGAGCTAGGAAAAAAGAACTTTGTGTTCTGAGATGGAGTAGCCTGAAGACTAAGAACAAGTGGGCAAGTGTCTATGTAATAAATGATATTGAGGGAAAAGCATACAAGAGGTTTAAAAAGTGGAAGCATGTATAAAATAATGAGGTTGCATATGAGTTAATAAGATACATTGTCAAAATGATGCAAATCTATTCAGATTCTTGTAATAGCTGAAGTGGTAAAGTGTTCTTTGGGTGAAAGCAATGCCGTTCCAGTGACACTAATATTTTACCAAGTGATAAAATGAGGGTAATTTATTATAATTTTACAATATTTTAACTTGTATCCTGAGAGGTTTGATTGCCTTTGGTACAGTCCATTTCACTCTTAATAATATTGATTTTGCTGTACATTTTTCTCACATTTCTAGAGTTATTTTCTTGACTTGGAACAAGATTTAAATTTTAATGCCGCTGACAACATAAAAGTCAAGTTTTAAGAAATCTTATTATGATAATTACATTTCCCCTGCTGGAAGCTAATGTGTGTGCTATACTGAAAAATAGTTGGGGAGTTCTGAGAGAAGGAAAATGCTCTGAGAAAAGTTTTTGTGAGCTCATTTTAAATCTTAGAAATATAAGAATTTCAATATGTGTGAAAGGTTTCCAAGAACTGCTTGAGGATTGTTTTACTATGTTTTTGAGACATATCCCAGCTGTCAGTGTTTTGTCACTGATCCCTCAAATGCTTAGATATGGGCTTAATTTTACCCACATATGATGTCAATGAATGAAGTTAAGCATGTTAACTGAATTGGGGCCATAGACTTTTGAATCTCACAGTACCATGAGGCTTCCTGCTCAACTTGAAAACCAAAAATTCCTATCAAAAACCTTATTTGGCTAATGCACATCAGAACTTGAAGTAAACAAGCAACATGAAAAGCATTCTTCACCATTAGAATCCAACTCTCATGCTTTGAGACAAAGGAAACAATAGAAGGGCGACTTTAATAGTTGCACGGTAGTTTAATATAACAGCTATATCACCTCCCTAGTCTCATTAGTTAAAACTCTCCACAAGATTGAGCCACGAGATGCTCGTATTAGTGTGACTCACATGCTATCTAACAGTTTTTTCTCTAGTGCAATTATTTTCTGTCCAGCACATACCTTAATCCCGGCTTATTGATTGTGATGGGCAAACCTCAAAATGGTGCCGTTAAATTCTGATCCTTATCTGAACTGCTCAGGTTCTTCAGCCTGTTTGCAAAATGAGTCAGTTCTGTCTCTCTACATATATACAGATAAAAGAAAGGAAATACATGTATAACTCACTCTGGAAATAATGTTCTGGTTCTGATAAAAAAGGAGTTTTGCTAAAAAAATGTCTTGTAATATTGACCAAGTAAGTGCATGTTCTGCTTTAGGGGATATCCAGGCTCAGTTTTAATTGCCTCCACACACAAAATTGTTAAATTGCCCTTCAGTGTAATTTCACAATGCATTTCAGTGAATGTTTACAGTCTTGTCTCGTTGGAATACCCATAACTGGAAGAGCACAGGAGTGTTGGAACAATTTATATAGTGGGGGTGCTGAGAGCCTTTGAACCAAACTGTAAACCCTGTATATGACGGAAATCACTTCAAGCCAGGGGGTGCTACTGCACCCCCAACACCCCTAGTTCCAGCACCCCTGGGAAGGGCAAAGCGAGCTGCTGTGAGTTTAAACACTTCGCTTTTCCAAAAGCATTCCTTCTGAAGTCTTCCCATGGTGCTTAGCTAAAATGTTTGGAGGACTGTTCTAGGGTGACTGGCTCCTTAAAGGGGAGATGGGGCCAGACATATATGTGCCCCAGTTAATTAGCTGCTTCCCAGTCTGAAGGAGCAGGACTAAGGAGGGTCAGGTGATAGTTAATGGGCATCTGGGTCTTAAAAGAGGGCTGAGAGAGATCACTCTGGCAGCTGGTACCAAGTAAGCAGTCTGCCATGGAAGGCCCCGAGCCAGGCTCTGGGACCAGTGCTCCAGGGGGAACCAGTCTGGTGAGGGGAGGGGCTATGTGCTCTATACTGGAGCAGGGGAAAGACTCAAAGATGACCCAGCAAGGGGCGGGGAACAGGGCTCAGCGGGTGGGTGAACCAGCATATCTGGGACCTCAGTCTTGCGACTCAAACTTCCCCTGATGAAGCCTAAGCAGATCTGAGATGACAGAATCAGGACTCAAGGATCTTTTATGCAATTTCATGTCTTCTTTGACAAGTTGGGATTTCCTCGGGGAACAAAAGGTCATTAGGATGACTTTGAAGGAGGTCCATCACCCGTACTTAGCTATAGAATTAACATAAGGCACTTTGCTTGTTCCTCCACCATTCACACTACATTTCAAAGAGAGATGAATACCGAGATATCCCGTGTTTACAATTCATTTAAATGCTGGGCTGTTCTTTTGACATCTGAATTATCAGAATACACCATAGACAGGGACTGTTGATTACATTGTGACCCTACTCATACATATGTAAATAGACAAAACCACAAACATTATCTCCGCACATGTCTTTTGAGGGTTCTTTATTTTGCAGGATGTTTAACCCTTTTTAGCCATATGTCACAGGTATGGAATGGTATGTAGAGGAATACTGATCCAATGGAATATTAGTGTGTCTCCATAATTACTGTACCAGTATAAGCCACACAAGTTTAAGATGTATATCAGAATTGATTATAGGCAGTTCCTGTGAAACTTGTTGCCAGGGGATGTTGTGAAGGACAAAAGTATAACTGGGTTCAAAAAATAATTAGATAAATTCATGAAGGATTTGTCCATCAATGGCTATTAGGCAAGATGGTCAGGGATGCAACCCTATGCTCGAAACATCCCTAAATCTCTGACTGCCAGAAGCTGGGACTGGACAAGATGGGATGGATCACTTGACAATTGCCCTGTTCAGTTCATTCCCTCTGAAGCGTCTGGCACTGGCCACCAGGGCCGCGGGGGGGCGGGCAAGTGGGGCAATTTGCCCCGGGCCCCGCAGGGGCCCCCATGAAAGTTTTTTGGGGCCCCTGGAGCGGGGTCCTTCACTTGCTCCGGGGGCCCCGGAAAACTCTCGCGGGCCCCGGGCCCCCGGAGCGTCTTCCGCTCCGAGTCTTCGGCGGCAGTTCGGCGGCGGCAGGTCCTTCCACTCCGGGACCCGCCACCAAAGTGCCCTGAAGACCTGCGGCGGGGGGTCCTTCCGCCCCGGGACCCGCCGCCAAAGTGCCGGGTCTTCGGCGGCACTTCGGCGGCGGGGGCCCCCTGCCGCCGAAGACCCCAGGGCCCCTGAATCCTCTGGGCAGCCCTGCTGGCCACTGTTGGAAGACAGGATAGTGGGCTAGATGGACCGTGGGTCTAACCCAGCGTGGCTGTTCTTATGTTCGTCTTCAAAAAAGAAAAATGAAAGACAGCTCTATCTCTGCCTCTAAATCGGTCCAATTTTTATTTCAATATTTTGCATCCTTTTGGCCCATTCATCCTTGCTCTTGTGGGTAAAAAAACCAACCAAACAAAAACACCCCATTTTTTTTGCCTAGTATTAACAAATAGGTTGCTATGGTAATTTGATGATCTAGGTGTTAAGCCAGAGGCACTAGCTCTCTGTCCCCAGACTTGTTTTTCTTTAATAAATTAATCACATTTAAATTAAACATATGAATGTATTTCATGTCAATTAATTTGCACGTTAAGCTGGCTGTTTGCTTAGTTTCTCTTTTGCCACTCATCCTGCAACATTAATTAACTCCACTGGATACCACAGTCCATCGCATAAAGCTGCCGTCGTTCCCAGCTATCTGCGCTTACAAGTATGCGATGCCTACAGTGGTAATAATCAATGTCCAAAATAATTGCTTTTCACAGGTCTATAGTCAGCTGTCTGGTCAGATATTTAAGCTGTAATGAAACGGTTTCGGTTTCTGGAGAAATGATACAGTTGAAATGTACTGGGAGCAGGCCAAAAGCAAAGCTGATAATGGGGCCGTGTGTGTGCTTAGCACATTATGGTTTCATCTGTTTACCCTTTTCGGTGGCAATTCCTACAGCATTAGCACCATCATGCTCGCTCCCTGTCTTCTTGCCTTGGAAACGGAAGGCTTGGGTTCCCCCTAGCAAATGCCAGGGATTGCTTTGCAATAAGGTAATAAAAGCAGGGAGACAAACTGCTGTGGGGAGAATGAAAGAAGAGCATTCTTTGACATCGAGCCGGTCAGATGATACAAGAAGGACTCCGTGTCCATTCACCATTGTTTGATGTTCACAAAGATTCAGCCAGCACTGGGGATTTGTGAAAATAGTCACCAATTCTGAAAGTTAATAAAAATGAATTTTTTTGTCTAGAGATGAAGGTTAGCTAAGGGTGGGTTCTTAATCTGAGCCGTCCCAGAGTTTAGCAGCATTTGAATCCAGGGCTTTGGTTCAGGGCGATATCTATCATGTGCTGACTGGCTTTCTCCTTCCTAAAATTTAGCATGCTTAGCTCAGGGTATTTCCCAGGGGCAGCCGTGATGGGCAGCCAGCAACTCAAACAAAAGAAGCGAGAGACAGCAGGGGGAGGTGGTGAATGGCTAGAGCTGAGATGAATGAGAGTATTTTATACCCAGTCTCTGATCCATATTTGTAAATTGTAGAGAAACAGATTACAGATTAGGAGTCTCCAGGGAGTTCTGATTTACATGAAAGGCATGAGGACAGCAGAAAGATCTGTATTGGTCTTTTTTTTGAAGAGGCCATATGCTTTCTAAATGGTTGGACTCTAAGCATTAGTCACAAAGTGATTTGTTGCATTACTCCACCCTATATGCCTTCCCTGGACCTTTTCCTCTTTCCACCTACTTATTTGTTTCTCCAATAAAAATGGCTGTTATGGAAATTGCATTGATAATCCACTTTCCTTGTGAGTTTCTTGGTCTTTCCTAGGGTATCGTCAGGTAACGATGCAGTCAAAGAGCTTGTTTCACAGCCTGCCAAAGTCATAGAGCAGGTGATTCTGAGGACATGGAAGCAATAGCTGCTGGGGACTGGAAGGAGGCACTGGAAGCATTTGTTTAGAGGAGCATTTGCTCACAGAGTGCTAACTTTCCTGGCAGATGACTTGTAATTGTATGACGCTGTGGGTTTTTTCCACAATTAACTCCAAAGCATAACAAGGAACTACTGCAGCATGTGACAAGTCAGATGTATAGTTTCTTGTCATATATTGGGAAACTCATCACTACGAGACACTACATCCTATGCTGTCCTTGCTGCGGGAAGTTTAGAGAGCAGTGTGATAGCTGTCTTATAAATACCTACTAAAGATAGAGAATTACCTGTGTGGGAGGATATCCTCTTTACACACTTGCCTTATTCCTGTCTGTGCATGTGCCTTTTATTCTCATATTCAGTCCTGCACAACTTCAATGAGGCTTCTCCAGTGAGCTTTAAAAATACTGGAGTCAAGTTGCCATAGAAACTCATTGCATGGTTATATTTTATAGTGGTTTCTACATTGGCTTCCCACTTCCGATATGAAGATCACTAGAATTGACAGCTCTCAATGAAGATAAAGTTACAGGAATATGCCCCTGCCTTTAGCAATATGTTCTACCTGTGATTTAAAAAAAATAATCTGTGTGCATGTTGCTCTTGGAATGGTAACTTTTTTGTTGCCAAACCTTCTCCCAGCACTTCGGAAGCATTATTATCTAATAATAATAATAATTAATGCAATGAAAATCATCTTATTGTGGTGATTTCTCTCTCTCTCTCTCTCTCTCTCTGATTTATGAACCACTGAGTATGAATTTTTAAATGAAATGTAAACTTCATTAAAAGCCTTTAATTCCTAGTTAACCTTGTTCCCGGGCTGACTGCAGCTGGAAGATGGAAGTGTTTTACTCTTTCTTCCCGCTCACCAAACATTCAAGAGTAATGTTCATCGTGAATCTAGGGGGCTATATTAATGCCAAACATAGGCATGCTCTTGGACCACTTTGATTATTGGACTGAGTTATTAGATACATGAAGAATACCATTTAAATGTAAATCCATTCTCTCTCTATCATAGACAAATGTGCTTTGCCTTGAACTTGTAAGCAGAATACATAATTTTTGATATACTAACTGGAACTGAATGAAGCCAGTCCTCGGGTGAGGGGGAGATGCTCCTGGTTTTAAAGCAGTTGGAATATAGGAGAATATCAGCTGGCTAATTAGCTTTAATGTCTTTCTTAATGAAGACTTTTCTGATGCTGGCTAAGGTGCCCAGATGTTTGCAGTTATTTTTCTCAATAACGGACTTATGTTAGAATAAAAAAAAGGTGCAACAATATCAATTGGTCAAGAATTAATTATTTTTTTAGTATTTATGTTGTGGGGACATTTATGTGCGAACTAGGGTGGGGCTCTATTGTTCTAGGCACCATATAAATATATTGTTGACCCCTTGTGGAGTGGTGGTAGATGTCCAAGATCTTGCAGGTTGGCTTCCTGTTGGAGGAGAAATACGTAACTTGTTTATATACTAGTCCTTAAATGGAGGTGGTTACAAACAGCATGCAGTAATTCTTTCCTTCACGATTCACAGCCAAAACACCAGTGCCAGCTTCCCAGGGAGGAAGTCTGTCTTAAGAATTGACTCTAGTGAGAGAGATGTCAAGACAAACTCATCTGCTGCTTGCCCCAGTTCTCCGCAAAAGAGACTGCATCATAAAACCAACAATGCAGCAGTTCTTCATAGCCTGAACATTGCTTGCCCACTAAAGAAAAAAAAATCAAGACTGTGTAACAGGGCCACTTGGTGACTCCTGTCATAACATCATAAATGAGTCCCTTCCTCATTGTGGGTGAGATTTCAAAAGTGCTCTGTGTTGGCCAAACTCTTCATGAGGTAAACTAATACTGAGAGCGTTTGAAAATCTTACCCAACAGCTACATTTGAAGAAGCACAACCCAAACATATCAAGTTAAACAAATGGCACAGTCATAAGGTTTCTAGCTGAGAGGTGGCATGATCTTGTGGTTAGGGCCCTGGATTGAAACTTGGGAGAACTGGGCTCAAGAGAAGATTTACACAGGCACAAATGGGAGTTAGATGTTTAACTCTCACTGCCTTTCAATTCCTCGTTCTGCCACAGACTTCCTGTGTGACCTTGAGCAAATCACTTACCATTCTATGGCTCAGGTTCCCCCCCCCCATCTGTTTAGAATGCAAATGCTTTGGAAGAGGAACTCTCTTACTGGGTTTATGTGCCATGCCTAGCACAGTGGGGCCCCATTCTCCATTGTGGCCTCCAAGAACTACCAGACTTACTTCACCCTGTAAGTTGCACAGATAAACGTCTAAGCTTTCCATTTCTAGTATGTAAGGAGTTTGGCATTTTTAATCTGAACTCGAGGTCCTGTATTTGTAAATGCTCCTGTCGTTATAATATGAATCTCAATATTTCTTTTCTTTCTAATTAGATGTTTAATTGCACAGATTACTGGGAAGCTTAAAAGTATGAAATGGGTATAAATATAACAGTAATAGCTGTATTGTACAAAGGTATATGCCAGCAGTGGAGACTTCCAAATATTGCGCATTGTAATTCCAGGTATTTCCTTGGGGCTATTGGACGGTTCTGTGTTAAGTGACTAGGTCCATTGTAGTGGCTTTCATCGGTCCAATAATAATGGGTAGGGATATTTCAATGGTCATCATCTTTAACATAGTCTTTGTTGGTGACTAGATTCCACGCTGATGAGCGCATTAAGGATGCACTGGTATGATTGTCTTAATACTCTTTTAATTTGGGTTGTGGGAGTGGATTCTGGAGGAGGAGCTCTGACTAAGCTGCTGCTGTGGAGTGGACCAATTCAAAGGGGTGACCTTTAGAGGAATTGCCACCACAGGCAGTGCAGGAGTGGTACAAATATGGGGAGTGAGAGCAAAGGGAAGAAAAATAAAAGGTTTTGGGGATTGTGCCCTGTAACATTTTGAAATAGCAAGTGCAATCTCTTGCACTTTTCAAGGTTTAAGACATTTTACAAATATTCTATGCATTGAATAAATGCATTTATGCATTAAAATTCACCCTCTGTGTGGGATCCTCTAGTCTAGTAGAATAACTTGCCCATAAAAAAAATAAAAAATAATGTTTCTCTGTTCTATCTTTTGTTACCAACTTTTCCCTTGCGTTTTCTGTTCCTCTTACTTTCTTCTCTTCTCTTTGTCAAACCTCTTCCAGGCCTGCGCGCAAAAGAACCCTAAAACACAACACAACCACACACCACACCTTTGGAAATAGGAGCTGAATAATACTTTGACCCCAAAGTGCCTCAGAAAGATGCGTCACTTTGGGGGCAAAGTATTATCCTTAGAGTGTATCATTATAGAAACCACCCTCCTCTCTACATAAATCTTGGCCCGAAGAAGTTATCTCTCTAGCTTTGCAAACAGAATCTTCCCCCTCCAGGTGGTATCTTTAACAGTGTTCAGTTTGCCCTAACTCGGAAAGTCAATACTAAAGCCCCTGTTGACTTCAAAGGGAGCAGAGTTTGGCCAACACTGAGTGGGCTTGAAATATCCCATCCTCAAAATGCTTTGCAAGCTCCTAACCTGGTGTCCTTGCCTGTCTCCATTCAAGCAGGAGGAGCCCAGCCTGCAAATTAATTGAGAGGGAGGACAAGGAAGGGGAAAGGAATGGAAGAGAGGGAGAGGAGAAGGAAGGACAAGGAAGTATTTTTGTCGTGATTCCATTAATTCATGAAGTGCTCACAGGTACCACCTAGTGACAGAGTTGTTTTATTTTGACTCTGGTTCCCATCTTCTCCTCTTCCTGCCTTACGTAGCCCTACCCACTTGGGGTTAACCTGACAACTGGTTTCTGAAACTACTACTTCTAATCACTTATAAATGCCAGGGAAGAAATGTTCCTACAATATCTTTCCAACCCTGGAAAAGTTTCTGCTGAAGTCCCTGAAGGAGAGAGAGCTTCACTTAATCCTCTTAAAATTGATACTAGTGCTTTTGTTCGTTCTCTCATTAGAGCTCTGCTTGTTCTCCAGCCCTCTCCTGGCTGCTCTTCAGCGACCAGGAAACGACATTAACATTTCTGCAGCAGCGGGTTAGCCTGGTTCCATTTCAAGAGGCTGGCGCTGAGCATGAGAACTGGCACAGCTGTGTGGGGAAGAGACTTACCTGAGCAGCATGGGGGAAGCTTATACTGCCTCTAGCCTGGCTGTATCTGTTCTGTTGTTAGACATCTTTGGTCTCCAGGGCAGTGGTGCTGGAACTAGGGGTGCTGCTGCACCCCCTGCCTTGAAGTAGTAATAACAAATACCAAATACATGGTTTCCATCATCAGAACCCCCACTATAAAAATTGTTCCAGCCCCCCTTTCTGGGGCTGTCAGTCCATTAAGGTTGAGGAGACCATACAAAATATGGGTGACCAGGTCAAGATGATGGGGGCAGATGGGAATGCTGGGAATGTGGGGGTGGTAAGTATTGGATACTAGAATGATAGGTGTGAAGAGCACTCCTTCCTCCCCTTGGCTGCACTTCAATCTCTGCCCTTTTCTCACCCACATAAAGTGAGTGAGAATATGCATCCTGAAATGCATCTTTAGTGAAGAGAGCTGTATTCTTTTATGAATGACTGTGTGGTGTTAGTCACAGGAACACCGTCTCTGAGAGCTTTGCGAGCATTCATGAATTTGACCTTCGCAGTGGTACTTCCCTTACTCTGAAGGGTATTGTGAGGTTCGGTTAATTAATGTTTCTCGGGTGTTCAGTCAGTCAGGGGCATAGCCAGGCATAGATCCAGGTCTCCTGGCTCCCAGTCTTATGCCCAAACCACAAGAGCATCTTTCCCCTCTCCTGTTCTGTGTTCATATTGTTTGAAGTAGAAGAGCCTGCCTTTGCCATTCCTAGGGATATATACCATGATCCTCAAACTGGTTTGGTTTTGGCATAGGTTTGGTTTGGCTGTAAGCTCATATGTAAGTTGTAGTAGGAAGGACAAGTCTTCAGCCTATGGTCAGTGGGAATTGCTTGTTAGTGGCCTACAGACATACACGGTCACATGGTGCTGGCTCCTCATATCCAGCTGCTAAACTGCATTAAGAGACAGCTTAAAAAAATTAAATCCTTTCCTAAAGATTCTTTTCCATGTAAGAAATTGCTGTGGTTGCCCCCTTGGTGTTATCTGACTGTGGGAGAGCAGGCGGGAGAGCAGGTGGATCACAAGCAACGTGGATCATCATTGTGGCAAATCCCAAAGGGACTTGGACTCTTTTCAGATCTGAGCCCCACCCAGATTGATCTCTGGCAAACTGTTCAAGGTGATCTGATTGTGTTCTGTTTATGTCCATCACTGGCAATGTTGTGCTATCAGAGCTTTTGACACCCATGTGATTGCTGGCTGTGTAGCAGCATTCCTTGGTACATGTGCCTCGGAGTTTGTTGGTTTTGCATTCTAATAATCTGTCCATACCAAGAAAGCCATCGCTGTGATCATCTTATGGCAAAAGTATGGTCATTCCCTGCAGAAGGAATATGCACAGTTAGCATTTCCTGAACCATTTAGAGATATTTGTCAGAAATTCTTAGAGAATATATTCTCTGTGTGTGTATTTATTATACAGACACAGCTGATAATGCTGCCATTATTTAAGGTCGCACAATACTTCCCATTATAAGACTCTGTTTTCAGTTGCTTATAGCTTTGCCAAACTTTAACAATTCAAGCTGAATTTCCCAGGCTGGGTTTGTGTCTCAGGCTGATTTTTTTTTTTTTTTTGAAGTTTTAGTTTAAACTATTCAGATATTTCCAAGAATGAGATTAGGGGGAAATTGAGGGTTGTTTTTTTTAACCTATGTTAAAAAAATATTCTTAGAATCTTTTCATTGAGAACATCTCCATGTGTTAGAGCAGACACTTGAAATTTGGTAAAGAAACCGCTCTGGTATTAGGGATGTGTCTTGCTTTTCCGCCCAACCATGATCAAGTTATGAGGCTCTGAAAATCTCAGTTTGCACATGCTGAGCTCTAGTGAACCACATTGTATTACTGTATTCAAAATGGTGATGAGCACAAGCTGCGAGTTATATAGAATTGCAGCATCTGTTTGTGTTTCTCTCTCTTTTTTTTTCATGGCCACATATTGGCAAAAGTGCAACAATCCACAGATGGAATGTGCAAAAGTGGCCTGAACGTGGGTGCTGCTTGCATTTAAAAAGAAAAATAATAATGCAGAACTGGGTGGAAAAGTTTTTTTTTTCCTGCAGAAATTTTTGAATTTTCATTAAAAAGCCACAAAATTGAAAACGGAAAAATTTTGCTCAAAAACTGAGGGGAAAAAATGGTTTTGGCCAAACATTTTTGGTTTTAAATTTTCCAATGAAAAACTGAAAAAAGTTGAGAATAACAGACATTTTCCAACAACATCTTAATTTAGTTGAATTTGGAAAAAAGGTTGAAAGAAAAAATTTCAGCTAGTCCTTATTAAATAGCAACTGACTTTGCATGCACAAACTTTGGTCTTTTGTCCATACAAAATGAACCAATTTCCATCCTTTTGACTATTCTTCTGAAGACAAGGGATAATTCAAAGTCCCTATCCAATTTCTTTTATATTACCAAATTAAACTACAAACCTGGAGATAAAGGGGAAAATGGCAATGGGATACAGCACTCATTTTCCTGACTGATTTTATGATGTAAAAAAACCCTTTTATACTCTGAGTGAGTCCCTTTGTCTGGCAGAGAGAAAATATGATTGTTAGTGAACTTGCTGATATACTATTAATAATCTGTCTCATTTGGGTCTCTCTGGCTCTTTATATACTGTCCAAATTATGGCTAGACGACTGATGTACCTGTTCAGAAAAAGAAGCGACCCCAAACTTTTACTGAGATTTGAAAATCTTAGTGTTAGTGGCACATGCTTTACCCATAGAGTTGATAAAGCCTAAAAGACCTAAAGTCTGTAAATTACAAGGTTTTGTGGTTTGCAAAATTGGTTTGAGTCCAGACCTCCTGCTCACCCCCCAATCACAAGGATGATTCAACTTAAAAAAAAACAACAGTCTGCTTTGGACTCAGTATTGAGGATAGAAGATTCCCAAGAAAATCTTTGATACAAGGGGATGCCAGGTGTATTATATTTCCAATACTCTAAGTCTCATTAACATTTTTCTTCTATTCCCTGTATTCATTCTGTCTTCTAAGCAGAACCCCCCCCCCCAAAAAACTTTCAGGTGAACCTTTGAACCTACAGGTGGGTTCAAAATCAAGAAAAAACACGTCCACTCATCTCCAGTTTCCAATTCAGCCTACGTAGAAAACAGCATCTGCGCTGACCTAGCTCTGCACTGGAGAGCAATACTCTACTGGATCAATGATCTGCCAACTAAATAGCCTCTAGATACCAGCTAAGACTACTAATAGCCTCTAAGTAATAGAACAGCTCAGCTTGGATGCAAGTCTATCAGGTCAAGAACTATTTACTGTTGGACGCTGCAGCATCACGGCATGCCTTCAGAGAGAGCACCTCTCACCAGTATCTAATAAACAATGGGATGGGGAGAGGAGAATGAAGTCTTGCAACCTGATATTAATATCTAATATTTGAGGGCCAATTGGCCAGAGACAGACTTAAGCTTTAAATTCTGCTCTTAATTCACATCAGTAGGCTTGTTTTGGTAAGCTGAAGGCAGTATTTTAGGCTGTGTCTACACAAGAACTGCTACAGTGGCAGATCTATGGAGCTGCAGGTGCACCACTGTAGACGTTCACTACGGCATTGGGAGGGGTTCTCCTGTTGTTATAATTAACCCACCTCCCTGAGGGGTGGTAGCTAAGGTGGTGGAAGAAGTCTTCCTTTGACCTAGGTCTGTCTACACTGGGGCTTAGGTAGGCTTAACTATGTCCCTCAGGGGTGTGTATTTTTCACACCTCTAAGTGACGTAGCTGGGTTGAGCTAACTTTTTAGCGTAGACCTGGCCTTAGAATGGAGGTTGAAGGTTGAACAATAGCATGAGCTGCTGCTTTAAGTCAGAATCCTGCTTTTCATATGCAATTATTAGTTCATGCATTTAAAGTTCTGCTCAGGATGAATGCACCTTTGTGATAAGAAGTACTTGTTTACCATGGCCTCCTAAGGGACAGCAGGTCCATTTAGGTAGTTAAACAGTTATACCAATATGCAAACATACAATTAAGATTCTAATCAAATACTTACAATTAAATCATTGTGCAAACTTAAAGAGTTTTCATATAATTAAAAACCTCTACAATCAAGTTCAAAGCCAAGGTAATATAAGCCCCTTTGTAATCCGCCTAATCAGAATATTAAATTCCATTCAGGAATATGTACATTTTATATCCTCCTTCAAAACACTCTGATGCCAAAATGTGCCATCTGGAAAGAGCTGCCAGACGGATTTGGTCTTATAATTTGTATCATTCACTTACATTGCCTCATACACTTCCTAAGGATTTGTTTGGCTGCCAATCTGAAAAGTGCCAATATTCTAAGGATTAAAAGGGTTAAAAAATAATAATCAAATAATCTAACGAGTGAGAAATTTATGGACCAACCTGCAATTACTGGACTCTACAGACAACCACAACCCTAAATAAATCAATATGCCAAAGGCTTGCTAAAGGCTGCATGGCCCACGGAAAAGATTCAGCAAAGAACTGAAGAATATGCTTAACTTTAAGTATGTGTCTAAATCCATCCCTATTCAGCGAAACATGCAAGCCCGTGTTTCAGTCTTATCGAAATTAACAGGACTTCTCACATGACTAAAGTTAAGCACATGCCTGGCTGATCATTGTTTGTTTGTTTGTTTGTATTACCATAGCATCTAGGACCCCAGTAACGGACCAGGACCGCATTGTGCTAGTGCTGTACAAACACAGAGCAAAGAGACTGTCCCTGCCCTAAAGAATTTACAATCTGGGATGGATTTAAGTACGTGCATTGCAGAATCAAGATCTAAATCTCCCTTTCATTAAACGTACAAATTAAACCTTGTCTGGGGAAGAAGGGGGGGTTAACTTCTCCTGGTGATTTGAGAGTGTTTTGGTAATTGGATTATTAATTAAACTAAATGATTCCCATTCATTGGAGCATCAGGTTGCATATTCAAGGCTTGTAAATAGGCTGTATTTAGTAGCCGTTATTAGGTAGGGAGTAGCACCAGAGTCAGACTGCAGTGCCTTTGGTTAAGAGTCTGTGAAGAGAGTAACCAGACCATGGTTTCATTAAATCTGTCCTTAAGGGAAAGTTTACGGCGTGTGGCTGAGGTAACTCAGGTGCCCTGTGCATTCTCTGTCTAACACCTGGGCTACACCCAAAACGTGGGTTGACCTAGCTACTTTGCTCTGGTGTGTGAAAAATGCACACCCCTCAAGAGACATAGTTAAGTCAACCCTGTGTAGACACTGCTAGGTCAATGGAAGAATTCTTCTGTCAACCTAGCTGCCCCCTCTCGAAGTGGTAGATTTATTGCAGTGACAGGAAAACCCCTTCAGTTACTGTAGCTAGTTTCTACGCTACAGCGGTGTAGCTGCAGTGCACCACTGTAGCACTTGGACTTGGAGTGTAGACATACCCTAAGCAATAACAACGGAACTGGTCTCTTCCCTCTAAATGCATCATACAGAGCACAAGGGTCTGATAAAAACCAGCACAGCTGTCGGATGCACCTTTGGCTGGGAGCATTGGGAACTTAGAGTTAAATAAATGCATGTCTCTGTCTTTTCTAGTCCACTGCCTTCCAATGTCTGCTGAATCCGATCTCTCAGATGGGGTGTTTTGCACACAGTACACCAACTAATACCAAACATGAGTGCCGTTATGATCCGGGTGATCTGGATATAAACTGATTGCCGCAGGGGTCAAGGAATTTTATTTATTTATTTGACCTGTACGTTAGCGAAGCATTCTTGCCTTCGTGCGTTAGGCAGGGTGTTTTGCTTTTCTCCAAAGTATCCTGTAGCAATGACTGCTGGAAACAGGGATGCCATATCTAATGGCTATTTATATTGCAGAGCTGGTCGAAATGGAAGTTGGTGAATTTCACTGTTTCCCAACACATGTTTTATTTGCCAGATGCTTTTTGCAGCATCCAGCTCCCTCTACCACTGGTGGAATGCTAGAGGAGTGAAATGTTGTTTGATGAATGTTGATATTTATTTATCAAGGGGTCAACAGCACAACAAGGCAATAATGCAAGACACATCCTTACCCTGCGGAGTTACAGCTGAAGGTTCTGATCCTGCAATTGCATCCATGAGGGTAGATCCTTGCATCTGTACAGATCCTATTGACGTCCATGGTACTCTGCACAGATGCAGGGGCCTCTCATGAGCATCCCATTGCAAGTTGATCTGGGCTTAAATTTGAAACTTGTCAAATATATTCAACAAATACTTTTGTTTTCTACCTGGCCTGGCCCAAAGCCCGCTGAAGTCATGTGGGAGTTTTGGATCAGGCCTCCGTAAGTCCTTCAAGGCATGAACCATAACTTCTGTTATGTGGTGTGAAGAGCCACATGTCTGCCAAATAATAGAGGGTAATAATGGGCCAATGGTCTGGTCCGATGTGACAGCAGTGGAGGTACCATTGTTGATGGAACAGTGGTCTGATCTGGCACAGCCATTTCTCCTCGCTAATTTGTTAACATTTTCTCTCCTGTGATTTGATGACAGCAAATGGTTTCTGATAGGTAGGAAAAGCCTGGCCTTACTGGTACGTAAGTGCCTTTACACTAAGTTGTGATATGGTGTTCACCTCACACAAGCTGTGAAAGGGTTAATATAGGTCTGAGAGGCCAATTACCCCGGTTGGGTGCACCTGGAGGGTGGGCCAGGCCTAATTAGAGTTAAAGCCCAGCTGTGGGGGGAGCTGTTCTCCCCCTCCCTCCAGAAGATCTGGGTGAGCCCACTTGGAGAGAGGAGACGGGGAATTCCCTTTCTCTGGGAAGCAGCCTGAAAAGAAGGCTAAGAAAGAGAAAGGGGAAAAGACCAGACAGGCTTCCCCAGGGATAGCAGGAAGCTTGACTGAGACAGGGGCTCTGAGAAGCCTGAGTAAGGGGAGAAGTGTGCCAGCCCCTGGATCGCAGGACTGATCGAGGCACAGGAGGACAGGCTGGAGCAGCAGCATCATGCCTGCGATGAGGTGGCTGCAAGCTGAGACCAGATGGGCCAAAGGTTTGGTTTTTGTGGTATTTCTGTTGGACTTTGGCAAAGAATCTGTGGGCCCAAGAGGGGCTAGATTCTGTAACGTGGTGTGTCTAGAAGGCCAGGAGACTCCTACAACTGGAGGAGGCCAAAAGAGGATTGGAGAAACTGAGGCAAAAGGTGCTGCAGTGCCATAGTTAGCCAGGAGGGGGTGTGTTGGGGGTAGCAACTTTACCCCGCATGGGGGCTTGTCTGGAATCTACCAAACCCCCCTCCACTCAAGGACAGATAAGGGAAAAGATAGAGCTGAAATATGCAGAAGCTTCTTCAGCGGAGAGACGTTGACCCTCCCAAGTTGGAGTATGGAGGAGCAGCTACTGACACCGGAGGGACTCTTCCAGTTGCAAGAAGCAGCCCGGCAGTCAAAACAGATCTCGGCTGTCTTCCTGCAGCTTCTGGAACATCAACAAAAATGGGGGGAGGTGCCGTTGGACCTGCAGAGGTGCCCTCACAAGAGGGACAAGACCTAGGACTGACTAACCCAGAGGTGGAGAGTTTCTGGTGAATAGCTGACTGAAGCTCTCATTTATATTTTCATGTTGTCTTTTTCTGTTAAATAAGTGAAACCCTCTGAAGAGGGCACTCTTTAATACTAGAAAGGCCGGCTTGGGCTTATTTGTACCCTAGGTGAGGGAAACTGAGGCAGGGCTCACCTGTGGTGCCACTCTTGACAGCAGGGTTCATGCCAAAGTGACCTCAGTACCGTTACGTACGTAAATTAATTGTATTATGGCTGTAATTGTAGTATGACTGTAGAAAAATATTGGAGATTGGAGTATAGTGAGAAGGAGCAGGAAGAAAAGGACATGAAGAACAAAATCTACATAATTGATCACGGACATCCATAAGATAGGCCAGAAATGGCTTTTGGGTATAATGTAAATAACAGCCCTGTAATTGACTAATGGAAACATCAGCTGTACAATTAATTGCTCTCTGCTCATGTTGGACAAGCACTCCTTTGATCTATTCAGCATGTGCAATTTCATATTTGTTTTTAACTGCAAGTCAAATGTGGTTGGAGAAGATTAAATTTTTATCAGGCAGCAGGACACTTCCAGAACATTAAATATTTTCATCTGATTTACAAGGTTCCATATTAGGCCCTCTGATGCCTTGAAAAATAGTGCATTAAATGTTCCACCTAATCAAGCTGACTCATAGTTTGCAGCAGTTTGTTATTTTGATGGCTCTAGTCGGATTTTTCTGATTAGCTAATTCTGCTAATAAGCGAAAGCTATTGCAGTTTTGTATGACAATACAATGCCTTGTTGGGCTGGGTTTAGATACTGAGCTTGTCCTATGACTGTTCCGTAGAGATCCTAGTCTACATGTCTCCCAGTAAATGCAAATGCACTCTTAGTTCTGGCCAGTGCTAAGGTGGGAGCCCTGATTGCAGAGTAAGCCAGACATGTCTGAACTAGCATCGTTATCCAATGAGGCACAATATGGCATCATCCAAGAGGATAGCACTTGCAGTGAAGTTTTATTCTTAAGGTGTAGACAGCACTTCACTGGGGACAGGAGATGTACCGGTACTTAATTTGTTCTAAACTAGTACACCTGAAAGAAAAATTTTCACATGCTATATATGTGCAAAGCAGTCAAAATATATTTAAATCACACAGTAAAGCCACTGCAGATCCACAGAACTATTTGCCCTTGTGCTGCCTTTCTGAAAAGGGCACAAAGAACTCAAAATCTTCAACTTCCATTGAGCAATGTCTGTCAGTGGTGTGCATGATAGAGTAGGAGGGTTCATCCGCCAGCCAGAGCACACACCTTGAGAGCAGTGGCGTTGTCCTGTGCTGATAGATGTTAGGTATCTTGCAGAGAGATTTGTAATGGGGCCAGCACGGTCATCAGCCCCTAAATCTATTGTGTTCTACAAATCAGACTCACCACCATCAGAAGATACAGCATTAGAAGAAGAGTGCTGAACACTTTTGTGAACTGAGTAGACAAGTTAGAGTTAATAAAAAGGGGAATTCTTTGCTTAATCCTACTGAATCTCCCCTACCTAAAACTTGCTCATAAAAGATTGCTCATAAGAATCCCAGTGTTGAAGTACAGAGAACTTGTCTCTCTGAAGAACAGAAAAATAAATCCATGCTTACCTGAAAATTTCCCCTCTTCAAGTAGCAGGTTCACAGCTCTGACCCACCTGTGGAAACCCCAGAATTCATAAAGTTTTCCATTGTTCTGCAATGGGCATATAGGGGAAGATTTTTAACGGTGCCCAGCTCGCACTGAAACCGGGAGCTGGGTGCTTATTGCCCTGAAAAGTCACGTGGTTAAAGCGGGCTGAAATGATCTTTAGCCGTGGAATTGATCAGATCAAGTGGGAAGGACGAGTACAGGCAGTTGCCAGTGCCTGCTTCCGACCCCACTGCTTCAAGCAGGCCAGAGATCCAGTGTTGGCACCTATGAACCCTGTGACTTGAAGAGAAGAAAGCATGGATAATTTTTCTGTACTCTAATCTTCAGCCAAATGAATCGCTGTAGGGGAGAAGACCAATAAAATGCATGATGCTTTGCTCTAAGGAATGGATCATAAATCAAAGGCTATGGAATTATTGCATTTTTATGCTCTATCGAGACCTCATGCGTAGTACATCGCATTGCAGCTGAACCCCTACCATAGCTTAGAAATGAAGTCACTGCTCGGGGTGTGGGGGAATACAATGAAACTGTAAGGCTTTGGGTATGCTGTTTTCAAGGAAAGCCCTGGGCAGCTGGTTGTTCTCATTTTTAAAGAGGAGGCATTTGGGAAGCTAAATAAAGTGGCTGCTTTTTAAATGAAATGTTATATATTGTAGGAGGCCAACAAAATGATGGAACCAGCAGGGCTCATGGGAAAGGAATCACCAGAAAGGATAGACTTGATGTAAGAATCAGAGCAGTGAGAAGAAGTTTCTAAATTGTGTGCCCAAAAGCAGTGTGTTAGCAAGGCAGTTAGACATCAGATAGACATCACAAATAGACATGAAGGGAAATGAAAATCAGGTTCTCAAGGAAACGAAGGGTTTGTCTACACGGAGATTTAGTGCGCAGCATGCCAGTGGGAACCTGCAGTTCCCTAGCTGGCTGCACACTAAGTTTCCATGTAGACACGTGTATATTATATTCAAAGGAAGGGCCAAATTCAGAATCTCTGCATAAGTGCCATCAACAAGGGTGCATCTCATTACCACAGACGCAGCAATTAATGCGAGCACAAATCTTAACTCTCAACCGTTTTATTTACAGCCTCTATATAGGTTATCCCTGCTAGGAACAGGTGTGATCTGCAAAAGGAGTGCGGAGCTGCCATTGTCAGTGCTTAGGCACTTCTTGTTCTCTGAACTCGCTTCACTTTGTCTTTAAAATGTGGTGCCCAAACCTGCACGAGGCCCCGGAATATTGAATCCAGATCCCTCGAACTTGGGAAGAGCCGTGTCTGAATTTCATCTCTCTCAGCTGAAGCTGAGCCGGAGCACCAGATCCAAAAGCCCTCTCAGTGAGGGAGTTCTTCACTTGTACTGTTGTATTAATTTAGATGGAATGAAGGGCCCAGAGAGTCAAAGGGGTTTCCCATGACCCTGAAACTATCCAACATTAAATGGTATTAAACGAGGTTTGAGGTTTGGTCTACAGAGATCTCAACTGGCTTAGTACGATGCCAAACACAGTATAAAACTGATGTCAAAGGTTCGAAATTTATTGATGGAAACACACAAAAAGAAAAGAATCCAAACAAGGTAAAAAGCATTGAAATCAAAATTGATTAATGATGCAAAACACAATAAAAACCTATCAAAGTCCCTTTTTGGAGACAGTGAATATTGGTTAAAGTCTTAGTCAGTCAAACAGCCTTTCTTGGTGGGGAAGAAAGAGGTTAATTCTGTTGTTCAGTTCCGAGTTGGGAACGATACTCACTTCCCTGCTTTAGGCCAAAAAGACAGACACCGAAGGGACAGAAGAGATAGGATAGTAAAGACGAGGGAAATATGTTTTTTGTAGATGTTCTCAGGATGCAGTGTGGCTGGTCAGTCATGAATGGATGCTTTGGTTTGGCAGGCTGGTCATGGCAGCTTTGCTTTAGACCCCGGCTCACCTTCCCTAGTCAGGGACATCATCAGGTTGGTCTGGTCAGGTCCTTCTCTTTCACTGGTCCTTCTCAGCAGAGGTGGATGGGCTGTCTCATCTCGCCATGCTGGTGCCATGCAGTACAGCTGATTTCACGATCAGGTGAAAAGCTGAGAGAGAAATAGGACAGGAAGAGGATGGGGAGTGCGGGGACAGAAAGGAGCACATGAGAGAGGGGAAGAGAGAGCAGGATCTCACATGTATCAGTTTGCGGTCCTTGCTAATGCAGTGATGGTGACCATGTCCCCACGGGAGCATCAAGGTCTGGTGTCACGGTCACAATCCTTCTGCCACAACTGTGGTGATGGTAAAATGTTCCCCTTTTTCTTCCCCCAAAGTGTTTTTCTTTACGGGCCCCAAAAAGGTGATGGGCAGACTAATCCATCCTCTCGTTATTTTGTCCACCAATTATGCCCAATTGCTGACACACTAAGTTTGTTTCATTGATTTCCAATCCTCTACTCCTCTGGTTTACCAGTCATAATCTTCACACAGTCCCAGAGTGGTATCGGTAGCTCCTTTCTCTTTAAATTAATTCAGACTGTCTCCTCACATCTTTTCTTAAACAGTTTTATATATCAGATCATTGTGACAATTCATGAACTTTTACCCACGTTTCACCAGTTAGGCTAACAATTAAAGTAGGTCTGATAGGCCCTGATTATTACACCAGGACCCATCCCTAATTAGCGTGCCCAGTGTTGGTGTGCAGCTTCTTAAAGAAGTTGGTCATACAGATCTGAATTCCACAGCATCACCTTCTGCTGTGAGTTTCCTAACTGTTCATGGCTCTAATTCACGCTTGAAGGGTTCCTGAGAATTTGTGTGACTTTTTTTTCGGAGGGGCCAGCGGCATACAAGGGCACACCACATCAATAAGAGAAGAAAAAACAACAGCGAGAAGGAAGGAAGCAGCACTACCTGTGGCTAGCAGCACATCTTACCTTCCAGTAAATTAATTCTACTTTCCAAGTGGCAGGGAGACAGAAGAGACTGTTTCAAATCTATCAATCCAAAGGGCAAGATCATCTTCTGCAGAAGGAGAATCCGACAGACTGTGACCTCAGGAGCATCTTCAATCTACCACCGTCTCAGACATAAACATCTTCACAAGCACGAGTAGGAGTGCTGTATAAATAACTTAAAAGCAGAGAGAAAAAACCCCCTAGAACCTGCTTTCCTTTGTATCAGGCTGTACGTGTACTTGGACACATGAGCAATACATCCTTTTAAATTTCGCGAACATGCTGAATATTAGCAAACCAGACACAAAATGACAAAGGTTTTACGTCTAATTCAAGTGGTTGTTGGCACAGGCACCGGCTTCTTCATTTCCCCGGGGGTTCTGCCCCAAGCCCCACCCTTCCCCCAAGGCCCCACCTTGCCTCTTCCTGCTTCTTCCCACCCCCGTCCCACCTCTTCCCGCTCCTCCCCCTCCCCCCAGAGCCTCCTGCATGCCACTGAACAGCTGATCCGTGGCAGGCGGGAGGCGCTGGGAGGGAGGGGGAGTAGCTGATCAGTGGGGCTGCCAGTGGGTGCTGAGCACCCATTATTTTTTTTCTGTGGGTGCTCCAGCCCCAGAGCACCCATGGAGCCAGTGCCTATGGTTGTTGGGGTGGGTGGTCAGAAGTAGAATGTGCATATATATAATTTTATATTTGCTGCAGTTAAGCAGATCAGATATTAAGTCACACGCTATGTGCAAACTATTCCCTTCGTCACTGATTAGAGCATCGGGCTGGGAATCAGGACGCCTGGGTTCTATCTGCTATATCTGGAGTGGAAGTTATAACCGAGCGTGTCAACCTTGGGGCAGACTGTCAAAAAGCAGGGCAGAGACCCCAAACTGGTGGTATC
This sequence comes from Terrapene triunguis, assembly GCF_002925995.2. Lineage (NCBI taxonomy): Eukaryota > Metazoa > Chordata > Testudines > Emydidae > Terrapene > Terrapene triunguis. The sequence goes on from NW_020665065.1 coordinate 13,215,064, forward strand.
TATAATTAGATTTCATCAACCCAGTAACAAGTGTAAACTCCTAAAGCACTATAACTGTCTTACCATGGAGTCACAGACAGTCCCCTTGGGCATTCCAGTCTATTTTGCCATCCAAGCATCTGGTCTTAGCCATAGATGGTTACCACAGATCACAAAATATTCAAGTTACTCCCAGTCCCAAAGAACCAGTCACTTTCTTCAGGCCAATTTGCATTTTGTATCTCACACCAAAGACAACTCTTGTAGCCATCATATAGTAAACTATCTAAGGATTTATTTACTAAGAAAATAAATGAGAGTGTTATTAGAAGGTTAAAGAAGGCAAGCATATATACACCAATGAATTACAGTCTATGGTTTCAAAAGGTGACAGAGTTGTAGGGGGATCTCTGTGTCTGTTCCGTAGCTCCGGCCCTGTGAGAGTGCAAACAGCAAAAGAGATGTAAAATGTTCTTCTCAGCTGGCTTTATTTCCTTCTTCCAGAATTCAAGCTGATGGGACAAGGCCTTTTGCTCATAGTCTATCTACGGGAGTAAGGGGCAATTAATAAAGTCTTTGTATTATGACATCCTACAATGGCCCGTTTAGTTTTGATAAGCCTTCTTGATGGACAGGAGACAATCCCTCCTGACTGGGTTCACCATTTCAGAGCAAACATTTTTTACGGTTACAAAGCAAAACCTTAAATATTATAGCATGTGATAAAGATATTATAAGTGAGATTAATGCATGCAGCAACTTACAAGCATTTCATAAAGTCTGAACACTAAACACATTGTTATAAGGCCAATACCCATCTTAACCATAATAACACACAGGTGAAACAGATTGGTTTCCAGCAATGAATTTGTCAGTGCTTGGCTGAGCCCCACAGCCTTGGCAAGAGCTGGCACCTGGTCTGCCAGTGTCACACATCCCACTAATATCTTATGTTTTTTCAAGCCTATTAGTCTTTTTCAATGTACAAGAGCCCGACCTTATAATGGTATAACTTCCCCATGGAGGCTAGCCCTGAATTCTCTCCCGAAAGCTGCTTTTGGAAAGATGGTGACTAATGTTTGATGAAGTCTTCAGTTCAAATAACAGATAGCAACAACTTCAAAATTACCTTCAATGTAGTTTAGTTTGAACAAACTGAATCTAATTTTAGCTTGTGCCTCTCAGCTTTACTTCATTTCAAGAGATGTAATTAATTTCTGTCCCAAGTTTCCCATATTCCACACAAATTCAATATCCCCTCTGTTTTATTATTGGCAAGAATCATGAAACTGAGGCTATAGAAAGTCATCTACACCAAGGGAATGGGTTCCCATCGTATTTTAATTTTCCTGCATGAATAATTTGTGCACATCCCTCATTTTGGGTCTTTGCCACCACATGGCATTCCACTTTTGGGCTTTGGCAGATTGAGTGGTATGGTCTAGGCTTATCCACATATTCATGTAGGGTACTGTTTCTCAACTTTTTCAGGTTGTTGACCCCTTATTCAAAGTCCAAAGTTTTCACAACAACCCTGTTATACTTACTAAAAATGTATTAATGGTAACAATGATAAACCTTTGTAATTTATTTCTGTGTGTGTTTCGAGAGGTTGACAGAGAATACTGGACCTTGAGGGTTAAGGGTGTGTGAAGAGTGTGATAAAATTTTCAACACCTCACTCCCCCATGCTTAATTGCCTTTCATTAACCCCGGGGGATCATGACCCACCAGCTGAGAAACTTTCATTTAGAAAATAGAAAGGATTTAGGGCACCTTTATAAACACGTTTAATAGCATGTCTGTAAAACACCAGGCATACCTATGGTGGTGTAAAAATAATAACTCTTGTGAGTCACAGTTCAGGGCAACTGCACCTGTATTTCCCCCCTTTGGTCCACCAAGGACACCCCTGCTAGGCTCCAGGCTCCTCAGACGTCCCATCTCTTGGGTGGAGACGCATGTCTCTCTCCTTCCTGATGGGTATTTCCAGTCTGCGCAGCTTCCTGCCTACACTGTGATATCCCTAGCAAATGACAGGCTACCTAAACAGACTTACTTTGCTTCTCTCTTCAGAGACAGTAAACAGTGTGATTGTCACCAGTTATAAGTTACCATTGCAGCTCCTAAGCAAGCACATTTATTCTTAAGGTAAACGCATTACAGAGAAAACATTAAAAACAACAAAATAATGTATATACCTGCTAATAAGCTTATCAGAGATCATCCTTAATTCCAGCAAGGGTTTTGGTTGATGATCAGTCTATCAAACCCTACCCAGGGTTTTTTCCTATAGTCACCAGTCCGTAACAGCTTTTGCTCAGACTTCGCTTTCTCAGTCTTAGTAGGCTAAAGTCCTGCCAACCCTTTCCTCGGGATTGGGGTTCCCATTGGACCAGATGTCCTGCCTGTTTGCTGTATCAGAAAGCAAGCCCTGAGTCAGATCACATTCAGGCTATTTAACCAAAAATCCTTTCTTTGTCTGTTGGTCCAGTTTGAAACACTGTATGCGGGCCTCTCTTCAGTTGGTAGTAGCTCTCTGGAGCTGTTACAAGCGGAATTAATTTGCCTAACCACCCTCACACTGTTCTGAGTTCCTGTAAGGCCGTGGGCCCCCTCTCCCAGGGAATACATAAATCCTTCAAGAGTACATGAACATTTGCATTATTAATACAATGAACTAAAATACTTAAATTAATTCAGTGAGGTTTAACTTTGCTCAATAAGTCATGTGGATATTGTCATATATGGGCATATTTATAAATATAGTGAATAGTATGTCTGAAAACACCAGGCATACCTATGGTGCAGTAAAAATAATACTGAGTGTGTATCTAGCTAGAACAATATATTACAGCTAGGTTCGAGAAGTTACCCCAGGTCCTGATCTGAAGGCCATTGGAGTCAGTAGAAAGACTCCTGTTGAGCTTCCGCTCAAAGTTTAAAAGCAATAGTCTAAGGGCAGGTCTACACTTAAAACACTGCATCGGCGCAGCTGCACCCATGCAACTGCGCCACTGTAGCACTTCAGCGAAGACGCTACTATGCCAATGGGAGAGCTTCTTCCATTGGTCTAGTTAATCCACCTCCGCAAGAGGCGGTAGCTATCTCGATGGGAGAAGCCCTCCTGTCAACGTAGCGCTGTCTACACCACGGGTTAGGTCAGTATAACCGCCTCACTTAGGGGGGTGGTTTTTTCACACCCCTGAGCAATGTAGATAAAGCAAAAGAATATCTTTTTAAAAAAGAAAAAGAATATCTTTTATCAGAATATATTCTGTTCAGGTCTTTATAGTGCACCCATCACCATGGTATCAGAATCTTCCACTAGAACATTAAGCACGGTGACTAGCATGTGTCACATGTGATTCTTCCTGTCTTTCTTTCCTTCCCTTCCTCCCCAAGAGGAAACTGCTTATAGTGCTTTGGAGTTTTTAAACATATATGATTATGCCATGTTTTTATATTAGTGAAGGCAAAAAAGCACACACAGCGCACAGTCAACCCTTGGAACTCCCTTACCAGAGGATGTTGTGAAGGCCAAGACCATAACAGGGTTCAAAAAAGAACTAGATAAGTTCATGGAGGATAGGTCCATCAATGGCTATTAGCCAGGATGGGCAGGAATGGTGTCCCTAGCCTCTGTTTGCCAGAAGCTGGGAATGAGCAACAGGGGATGGATGGATCACTTGATGATTCCCTGTTCTGTTAATTCCCTGTGGGGCATCTGGCACTGGCCACTGTCGGAAGACAGGATACTGGGCTATATGGACCATTGGTCTGACCCAAGAGGGCCGTTCTTATGTACTGATATAAGTTTGTACGTAGACCTAGCCTAAAACCAATTGTGCAAGTAGAATTCATTTCTTACTGGTACGCTGCACCAGCTAAAGGGGGAGGGCCCGGGACCCCCCCACGGGACTCCTCATGTGACCCCGCCCCATCCCTAGCCCAGGGCCCCATGCTCTCCCCCTTCCCTCCCCAAGATCCATCCCACGTTACCTGGGGAGTGGGCTCTGTCCTCCTCACACTGCGCTGGAGACTTCTGAACCGCAGGGCTCTCCAGAACAGCAGTGGCGAAAGGAACAGAATGTGGGGCCGCCAGGAACCTGGCAGCTCCTCCGGCATGGCTGTACCACCCCCAGCCACGGCCCCAGCCCTGTCCTCCAGTGGGACTGCCTACAGACCCCAGACAGGAGATGCTAGATGCAGCTGCATGGAAGGGGTGGGAGCAGCACAGCCATGCTGGAGGAGCTGCTGGCATGGGGCTGCCTGGTGGCTTCACGTTCTGCTCCTCCTGTGTCTTTCCGGTACGGCATACCGGCTATAAATATCTTACTGATACGGTGTACCGGACCATATTGCCATACTTGCACCACTGCCTCAAACAGGCTTATTTAAACTCATCAAAGGCAGCAAAGACTGAAGACCCATCCTACAGTCAACATCAGATTGTAAAATGGCTAGGATTGAAGCCACGCTTATTTGGCAAGTTTGTTTATTGATAATTTACTGAAGATTTTTAGGAAGTAATCATTTTGGCAGGACATAGTCGATGACAACATTTGGGCTCATTCTCATTCCGTTATTCACCTGTATGACCTCATTGATTAGTATGGAGTTGCTCCTGATTTACACCAGTGTAAGGGAGAGGAGAATCTGGCCCAGTGTGGGTTTTTTGCTCTCCCCAGCACCATGGGGCAGTGGCAGTTTTTTAATTAAACTATAAAAGAATTGACCTATCTACTATGAAATTGATTTACTGAAAATACTAAAACATTTAGACTACATACAGAAGCCATCACAATCTATTTTTGGCTAAGTCAATTGCAGCTTGCTTAATGGCTTTGTGATTGCTTTCTCTTTATTTTTGATCTTTGATGCAAGACGTCTACGGGGGAGGGGAAAAAGCCACTTTCTTAGATTTTCAGCCAACAGGGTTGCTCCCTCTCCCTTTTCATCTCCTATTTATTATTTCCCGCATCAAACACACACAAAATACCCAGACACTTGAGGTACATGAAAAGCAATGTGTAGGAGTTGCTGAGGAAAGACAGACAATTTTTCCCCCCAAGAAAGCGGAGGATACTTTTCATTGTTTGCTCCTTCTCAACAGAAAGGAATGGCCAGTTTAAATAAAGCTGGGTTAACCATATAATGAATTTCTCCCTCTTAATCTGTGTCATCCTCACATCTGATTAGAGGAGGAGAGGGATGAAGGTTGCTTTTCTGTTTTATTTTCCCATAGATTACTGTGACAACATTGCTTGCTTCCATGGATCCACAACCGTGCTCTTTTTAAAGCTTTACTTTTTAAAAGTCAGAAGCAGCTTTAAATAAAGCAATCTATGCTTCATGCAAAACCAACAAAAGCCCCTCACTCATCAAATGCACCCGACACCTAAACTAAGGTATCAAAATCCTGCTTTAGTTAAGTGTTGCTGGATGATAATTTTGAAAGAGAAACAAACAATGGTTTGCTGGGCAAGCATTTAATAGTGACCGTGTGAATTTTAATATACTTTTTCAGTCAGTCATTTCTGAACAGCTGTTTTGGGTCTAGATCAGAGCAATGGTCCATCTACTCCAGTACCCTGTCTCCAGAGGAAGGTGCAATACATCCTGTCACGCAGTAGGCAGTTGTGGAATAACCTGTCCCAGAGAAAGTTTCTTCCAGATCCCCAAAGATGGCTTCTGACCTGATGCATAAGAGATTATAGCTCTTTCAAAACCCCTGATTTCAAAAAAATATTCTGCATATTCTTGTTACCCATATAAATGTCCAGTCCTCCTCTGACTTCTGCTAAGCTCTTGGCGTTGGTAATAACTTGTGGCAATGAGTTCCAAAGGCAAATCATGGATTATGTAAAAAACCATTTCTTTTTATCACTTTTAAATTTGCTTCTTTCAGTTCCATTAAAAGTCCCCACTTTTCTTTTGTTATACCAATCTAGATAGTGTAAATAACTGTCTAGTGATTAAACTTGCACAGGGCCTGTCTGCATTATGTTTTGTTCTATTATTATTTGCTCCCATCGCTGTTCACAACGTGCAGACGAGAACAGCCCTTGCCCTGAAGAGCTCTCGTTCTAAAATGTGTTCATTTTCTTATCATAATGAGCACTGGGTTCACAGGAGAGTGTCTGCCAACCTCCCCCACCATATTTCATTATGTATTGTCCAGTTAAACAACTGCACCTGATTACACCGTCCACTGTATAATGCTCACTAGTCACAAGATGGAGCCAGTTAATCCTTGTTTTTGTTGAATTGAATCAAACCATTAATGGCCTGGTTTTTCGAGTTGCTGAGTGCACCAAGCTCCATTGGAAGTCAGTGGTACCTGCCAATGCTCAGCCCCTCTGAAAATCATTCCCCAAATACCTTGATTTTGGCTTTTGGGTTCACTTATGCTGAGCCATCTCTTTCTTGATATGACTCAGAAGCTGAAGTTTTCCGCTTCCAATCTAGAGTGCAGATTGCTTGCTCAGCTGTTGACCCAGTTTGGATCATTTTCTTACTAATGACTCATTTATCACCATCCAGAGCCCAGTATAGCGAAGCGCTTAAACCTGTGCTTTAAATGCTTTGCTGAACAGAGATGGACTTAAGCATATGCATTTTGCTGGGTCAAGGCCTCATGTTGGAGTGTGCAAATCAAATGATTCCCCCCACTGAGACATATTGACCCAACTGAAAATGTTGCTTCCCCATTTTATAGCATTTTGAAACGTAAGCAGAATCAGACAAAGGCAGTATGTCATTCCAGACTGAGTCTGACTTTGCACTACCATATATCTTCCATGGACTAGGTCATGCTGACACAAGTCACTCCTGGTTGAGTCTGGCTCTGCATTACAAAAACTCCTTAGACTGTAGCAAAGATTTATTTCTAATCAGTGAACCATCGGATTGCTGCAATCTTCCCTGGGGCTCTTCCTTCAAATGTCTGTTCATTTTGCAAATGAATGCAGAAGGAACAAATGTTTTTAGGGATTATTCTTCCTCCATAACACTATACATTGCTCTTAGATGCCAGAGAGAGCCACATGCTGCTTTGTCACAATGCTGTAAATCCAGGATAAATTCCACTAAAGTCAAGGCAGCTACTCATGGTGTAAGGTGCCAGGAAGTGAAAGTGTAACTCAGTGGATGAAATTCATCCACGTGCAGAGAGCCAGCACAAGACCCATGCACCATGCAGATACTAGTGAAATTTGTTTTTTGAAACTTTAGTAGTATGTGATGCACCTTGTGCTGGCCTTCTGCAGAGGGTGAATTTCACTCAGTTGCAGTAAATTTGCCAGATTCTAGCCCGTAGGCCTTGTTTACACTTAACTTTTGCTAGAGTTAAAGCAGCAGCACACACCTCTCCCCCGTGAAGCAGGGCCAGCCCTATGTGGTTTGCCACCTGAGCCGAAAAAAGTATTCAGTGTCCCCTGAGCAGCCAAGCCAAAAATAATAATAATAATAATAATAAAAAAATCAAATCTAAACAGCTGAGCAATGTGGTGCCTTCCCCAGATATTGATTTGGTGCCCAGAGTGACCACCCCGATCGCCCACCCCTAAGATCGGTCCTGCTCCCCAAATGTTGATGAAGTTATACCTGTATAAAAATGCTGAGACTGGTATAACTACGTCTACACTAGGGCTTTTACCGGCACAACTGTGTCGGTGAAAAATCATACCCATTTAGGCCAGGCCTTAGTTCTTAGAAAAGTCCTCACCAAAAAAGTCCTCGGTGTTTCTATATTGGGTGTATTCTTTAAATTGCATCAGATGGATACTTTTGACGGAACAGATTCTGAAATTTGCTAAGCACACTACAATGGTTTGCTCTCCCTGCTAACAAATGCTTTGTTTTACTTGCTGCTGCACTCCCAAGAAAATATTCCCATTAAATCTGTAATGGGCAATAAGAACTTGTAGCTTCAGGACAAGATTTCTGCACCTTATTACCACAGCAGTAAGGTGAAAAGAAAGAGTCCTTAAAGATGCAGAACAGAGCTTTGGGGTTTTTTTTTTTTTTTAGCCATCATTAAAAACATATTTGTCAGCTTCCGCAGAAGCTAATGAACAGAAACATAATGATGTGTTAACAGCTTGAGCTCCTCTCCTTTTCCAGAGAAAGTCTTTAGTCTAATGTGGTTCATTCACCTTGATATGGCAACGAACAGGATGGTAGCTCTTAGCGGGCTTAAAGCACGGCCCAAAAACTGTATGCATATCGACTCTCATTTACTTCATTAAAGAACAAGCCATTAGAAACAACTGCAAGCCTAGAAGGAAAAAAAGCCAGAAAATTCCTGTTGAACTTCTATGATACTTGGGCCGGTTGAGCCAGGCCGAAGCATTGTAGAAGTTTCTGAAAAGGAAAGAGTAGTATGCATGATGGGCGGAAGTCACCTCTGTGCAGAGTTAAGAGCCCTGTGCAACACTTAAGTTCCATTTAAAACCCTAAGGGCTTAAACGAGGCAAAGACCTTGCTCTAACCCTCTCTACAGAATTTCAGCTGATATAGCTGCAGTATCAAAACAAGAGAAGATAGTTTAGAGCTGAGGCACTTGCTTTAGTTCTACCTATCCTAGCTATTAGTGTATGCACATTATTTAAGGGGTAACATTCATAATGGAGGTATATCCAGGAAAATGAGTAGCTTTTACAGGTAACAAAATGCCATCGTGTAACTGAGGCTTTTGCTAACAGTGTGGAGCCATTTGTTCTGAATATATTTCGATGCCACCAGCATTGTTTCTCCTGTATGACAAGAAACAAAGCTGACTCAGCAAAAGCAGAGTTCAAAGCAATCTGTTTTCTCGCCTTGTGTGGGTGTTGGAAGTGCTATATAAAAGAGGGAGATGTGAATACATATGGAGTTCCCACCAAAAGTGTTCTCTACTTAAATAAGAATAAGTAGCACTGTGCATAAATTAATAGGGTCAAAAAAGTTGTTCTTATGTTTTCCTGAGTCCAGCTCTTCACAGAAATGTTTGCAATGATTAGTGGAACTCCTAAGAGAGAAGGAAGTGAAGGTGTGCAAGGTTCTTGAAGCTACTGATTGCAACAGTGTGTGTAGTCATATAGGTATCAAATCATACCACAAACTGCAGAGAAAAATAATGTGTACCATAAAGGGGGAGGGAAAACATTTTTATATGCTTTGGGAACCTATTATCCCTTTATCAGTGAATAGTGATAGTATTCAGGCATTCTGGACTTCAGGCATTTTTCATCTTCGAAGTGTTTTACAAACATAAAATAACATTCATGCTCACAACCCCCTCTGAGGTAAGCAGTTAAATATTATTATGATTGTTCAGAGAGAGGAGGAAACGAAGTCAGAAATGATGAGAGTTGCCCACTGAATAGTCCATATAAAAGTCTGGATTAGCATTTGGGAGTTCTTGGATCCCAAGCCCCTTTCCTTGGAGACAATGAACAGAGAGGATAAGGAGGGAACGTCACTGATTTTGGTTTCCCTCTACAAATAAATATCTGAATTCCTGTCCTATTGCCTCCTTAGCAAGAGCCTAGGTGACTAATTGTTCAAAGGCAAGGCTAAAATGCTAGTGGGGGTTCAGGAGAATGGCCTGTGTGGTTTGGATACATGCAGCGCAATTAAATGATCAAGTTATTTCTTGATTGTGGCTGTTTTTTCCTCTGGGCCTTACACATCTCACAGATTTCAATCTGTTCTGTATTCTTGTAGTACCAATATATATACCTGTTAAAACCAGAATCCAGTATTAATGTGGAACAGCCACTTTTGTCTAAATAAATAAATAAATTAGATTTTGCCTGCATTAATCTAAGCAGCAGTGGGTTTTTATTTTTAATGGGTTTTGGTTAGGACTCATTATGAAAGTAATATTTTTGTGGATAACTTTGCAGGTTAGAACTATAGTGATTGCTACAAAAAAGCCAATATTTATCCACAGTTACCACCTTTATTTCTCTGTATTTAGATTAGGAAATAGCTGCAGTCTCTCCGATGCCGCCATAATGGTACAGTCTGCTAATGTGCTACAAAAGCCTTTCACCTGTAGGTCACTGCAGCTCAGGTTAGCAGTGACCCAAAGTCATGTCAGTGGTTGGCCTATGGGAAATGAGTCCCTAGTTTCAGTCTTGTTCCCAAGGAACAGGGTCCATGTCACCAACCACCGTCACAGTTTGGATCCCACATTGGCAGTCTTATCAAGGAAGCTGCAATATAGCGCTTTTCATCAGCAGATCTCAAAGCACTTTACAACGGTCAGTATCATTATCCTTTTTTTACAGAGGGCAGAGCTGGGAATGGACTCCAGGTCTCCTGAGCCCCAATCCAGTGCTCTGTTAACTAGGCTATACTTGAATGGGGCATGGGGATTGAGCTCCTCTCACCTGCTAGCAGGTGTCCTTCCAGAACAGAGTTAAGGTATATTGCTAGGAGTCTGTGATGGGCAGCAAGGCCCCACACCAGCAGAGAAAGAATTACAGAGAGCCTATGGGCCCAGAAAGCCCTCCCCCCATACCTGCAGCCAGTGCGGAGCCTAGGGGGGGAATAAAAGGAGAGAGCCTGGCTCAGATCTGGGCTGACTGGCCAGGAAGGAGGATGGAGCTCTGCCTCTCGGGAGCTTTGTTTGCAGAGTTGCAGAGAAATGAGTCTGCTAGCTGGAGCAGTCACCGGGGAGGAACAGTTAGATCCCAAGAAGCAAGCACTGCATGAATTAGAGACTGTTTGGGAACCAAGTTCAAAGGAAAGGGCAGGAATGCCCTGGGAGAATGGGGAATGGCTCAGTATGGTTAGGTTTGCTGAGCCCCTCTACCCTACCCAGAAGGAACAATTAGCTGGAGGCCAGAGCCAGCCTCCGTGGACACTGGAGATAGAGACGTCTCCCTCACCCCCGGGAGACCAGCTGCCATGTTGGGGTGCCTGGATGGCCCACAACAATTCCAGCCAAGCCGCTACGATACATGTCTGTATGGCAGAAACTAGAGTGTGCCTTTCTAAAGCCAGTCCAGTGCCTTTCATCGGTACCGAAAAATTCACTAAAGAAATGTATTTGTTACTAGCGAGCTCCTGTTTAATTTCATATGAAAGGGCCTGGCTCCAGCCCTCTGCCCCGTTGTCACTTTATAGTTGCTTTTGTCGGCATGTACTGTCTCACCTCCAAAGCCCAGCGTGGTCAAATTCATAGCCTAAGTACCTTGCTGCTGGGAGGTTATAGAGCTCTTTAGTTAGGAGGGTAGGAAAAACTGTCCATGATTAAGTGTACCTTCCTACTGCAGTTCCCAGTTAATCAGGTGATGAGACTGATACAGTTTTTCTCTTTACAAAGGGGCTAGATGTTGCTCCCATTGAACTTAATGGCAGAACTCCCATTGACTTCAGAGAAAGCAAGATCTGGCCAATAATGAGGGCTGAATCATCTTGGGGCTGCTCTATTGTCTTTGCTTGATGCAGGCTTCCTACTTGGATTACAAGAAAAGCTCCAATTGGCTATTGGAAAATGTATGCAAATACATAGGTGCTGGAACTAAGGGTGCGGGGTGTGCTGCCACACCCCCTGGCTTGAAGTGGATTCCATTATATACAGGGTTCACAGTATGGTTCAATGGCTCTCTGCACCCTCGCTATAAAAACTGTTCCAGCGCTCCTTTAGCCAAACTAAAGTGAGTGGCGGTAGGCAACTATGTAACCCTATTGCATTTGTTCCTTTGTGGACCTGGCTCAGTCTTGCTGACCGTACCTTGACATGTCTGCTCCTGAGGGTATTCTGCGCCAAAAAAATAAAAATATATTGTGCCAAAAAAATAAAAATTCTGCAGACAATATTTTAAAATTCTGCAAAATTCTGCAAATTTTATTTGTCAAATAAATGTGGAGGCTCCAGCATGGCAGTGGGGAGCACAGGCCCTTGGCTGCACAGAGGTGGGAGATCACTGCGCAGCTCCCGCCCTGGGACACGGACTCAGTGGTGAGGCTCCACCCACCCTGACACAGTGCAAGGACCAGTCCTGCCCCAGAAACACCCCAGGGCCCTGCCCCTCCATGCCAGGTGCACCAGGTGTGAGCAGGCAGGCTCAGCAAGGAGGATCCAAGTGTGGAGGGGCTTAGTGTGGGGAGATCCAGGTGTGGGTTGAGAGGGTTCTGTGTGGGGCAATCTGGGTGCAGGCGGCTCAGTGGGGGATCCGGGTGCGGGGGGATCTGGATGCTCAGGGACTTGTTGGGGGGTTCTGGGTGCAACAGTAATGGGACTCTGCAGGGGGGTCCAGGTGAAGGTGTTTGGAGTTCAGCAGAGGGGATCTGGATGTGGGGGGATAGAGCTTGGCAGGGGGGTCTGGGTGTGGGGGGGCTCAGTGAGGGGTCCAGCTGCTGGGTGGATGGGGGAGCAGCTCCCTGTACATGGATCCCTTCCCCTGCAGCTGAGACGTAATAGGTGCAGGAAGCGGGGGGGAGGAGGAGTGAGGGAGTTTGCAGAGCTTCCTGCAGCTGGGGGGAGAAATCTGGGGGTGGGTCTGATCTGGCCCCAGATGCTGTGCAGGGCAAGAGGAAGTCCCATCCTTCACAGCCCAGCCGGGACTAGCAGCTGAGCCTAGCGCAGGGTAGGAGCCACCAGCCGGGTCTTCTCCAGTCCCACCCCCTACCCCACAGTGATTTACCTCTCTGCCGGCTGCCCTGGGCACCCAAAACATACTGCTGGGGAGGGTCGCATGACTGCTCTTGTGACGTCCCTTTGCTTCCCCCTCAGAAAGTCATTTTTCTGCAGGGAAGCAAAGAAATCTGTGGGGGACATAAATTCTGCACATGCGCAGTGGCACAGAATTCCCCCAGGAGTACGTCTTATAAATAGCACTTCTTTTGTCTGTTTCTTAATTCATCTGTTTCCTCTGAGAGTAACTTAACAATCAGCAGTTTAAAAAAGGCCATTTATTAGAAGCATAAGTGAGTTTGCATAGACATTGGAGGAATATTGTGGTAAATGTTTTCTACATACACAGGTAAAGTATAGAGCTATGTAAAATAAAGTATGCCGGTATCCTGTGTGCATTCCAATTCATTCATAAACACAGCATTGCCACATTCAAAATCATGACATTTCTTTTTTTGGTTTCCTTGTGTTTTCCTTCTGGTTTTTGATCCTTCAGGCTCACACGTGTGTCATATTTGCAATCTGTTCTCTGTAGCCACGGGAACCAGACATTTTTTTTTAAAAAAAGAAAGCGGAGATTCTCAGATCATTCCATGTCTCTAGGAGGTGGGGCTTCCAGACAAACCCCAAATATCATGAGACTTGCAGTACAATCACGAGAGTTAGCAATATTGTAAACAGAGTAAAAATGTGTCATCATTTGCTTTCAAAATACTGTAATATTTCCTTGCACTTAGGAAAGGAAAAGGGAAGAGGTAGTATAATCCAGCTAATAGAGCATTATGTTACCAGGTGATCCAAGAGGGTCACCTTAGCTTTCGCAACAATTCTGGTTCAATTTTCCCATGAGCTCTGATGGGGGTTGTGGCGTGGTGTTTTGGTTTTGGTTTTTTTATGCATGGATGTTATTTTTTTCCAGGGGGAAAAATGTAATAGTGGGGGGTGCATTGTTTTTAGATATTAGTGATAAACTCCTAAAACAACCGGATTCCTTCTTTTCAGTCCAGCAAGAAATATTTGTCAATTACATAATCATTCATGGAATGGAGGTAGATTTACATTCTATAGCTCTGTGTGTTTATGCTTAGTTGGGGAGCTGCATTTCCACTCTGGAAACTTGTTTTGCCTTTCAGACATACAATGCTATTCTTGTTTCACTCCTGCCTTATGGCCCCTCAATGAAGCAATCAGTCGGTGTAATCTCACATGTTTTATGGCACAGTAGAATAAAAGAGAGGCTGTGACAAGGCGAGATGAACAAGCTTGTACAGCTTTGCTGAATGTCAAGTAAGCCATTCTTATGGCACTTTAAAACTGTGCACAGTGATAGGGAAGGGGCTTTTTGTCCTTTGTTAGTCATTTTTTTTAACTGGGCAGACCTCCCCCCACCAAAAAAAAGTTGGAATGATTTTCAAAATAATTTCCCAAAGTGTCATAGCTCCTAAAATGGTTTCTCCAACCCACCTGAACTTTCCAAACAATTTCTTCTCTGGGGAGAAAGTACCCAGGAGAAAGACTATTTAGAAACAAGCTACTATTTTTGAAAGCTGGGGGTCGGAAGGTATCAATATCAGGCTTCCAGTGGAATACAAGAATTGCTATATCAGATAACACCAATGATCTACCTAGTTCCCAGGATCCTAATTCAGAAAGCAACAAGTAGCAGGAAATCCCATAGCAGAAAGTTATAGAATAACCAGTTGTCCTAAGTCCCATCCCAGTGCTTTATCCATTAGGCAACACTGCCTCCATGTAAAGTATCATAGCTGTAACTGATGGGTGGCAGATGTTGTGTATACCGTGCCATAATGTCCAACATATACTAGCCCTCCCCCAAAGTCACAATTTGCTTAAAATCTCCACTGATCAACAGAGTGACTATTGAGATATTTGTCTTTTCCTCTTTGCTTTTCTGGTAGAACTGAAAGCTATTTTTTCACATGAAGACGAACTATTGTTTTCTCTAGTGAAGCTCGTGTGTTAATTTTGCTCTTTCCATACAATTAAATTTCATTTTCTTCAGCTTTGTGCTAAGCTAGATCTGTTTTTTTACTTCCTGTATTGAACTAAGCAGGGCAAGGATATTATGATTAGTATGTAGTTAGAAAAGCAGCAGAAGGGAAATCTAATTCATGTTGTCAAATATCAGAGGGTAGCCGTGTTAGTCTGTATCCCCAAAAACAACAAGGAGTCTGGTGGCACCTTAAAGACTAGCAGATTTATTTGGGCATAAGCTTTTGTGGGTAAAAAACATCATTTCTTCAGATGCATGGAGTGAATATTACAGATGCAGGCATTATACAATGACATATGAAGAGAAGGGAGTTACCTCACAAGTGGAGAACCAGTGTTGACAGGGCCAATTCGATCAGGGTGGATGTAATCCACTCCCAATAATCAAATTGGCCCTGTCAGCACTGGTTCGCCACTTGTGAGGTAACTCCCTTCTCTTCATGTGTCAGTATATAATGCCTACATCTGTAATTTTCACTCCATGCATCTGAAGAAATGAGGTTTTTTACCCACGAAAGCTTATGCCCAAATAAATCTGTTAGTCTTTAAGGTGCCACCGGACTCCTAATTCATGTTGCTACTGGGGCTTTCCCAAGTCCACATTTTGGTGGCTGGGAACCTCTTTCCCCCTTCTCTTTATATCTGTGCTCATCTCGCACTGGGATTGCTTCTTTCCATTGAACTGTGTGCGCTCACTTATAAATAATCACCAACTTTGACACTGGCTTAGTGCCCAGCTCTATCCTGTTGAAGGTAGGGAGCCACCGGCTCCCTGTATTTCTTGTATCCTGGATGTGGAGGTTAATATTTCATCATCCATGTATTGTGATGATGATCCGCTGTGGAAGCTGGAACCTGTCATAAAGGAGACTTTGTTTTTGTGTGGTTTGGGTGACGTTCCTCCAGTTTAGATTGTAAACTGTTCGGGAAAGGGACTCTCTCTTTGTTATGTTTGTACAGTGCGTTGAATGAGGGGTGGAGGGGGCTGTGTCATCTAGGCACTATTGCAATAGGGACAAATAATAATAATAATTGTACAGAACAAGCACAGCCAGTGAACGGTTAGAGATCAGACTTCCATGTCTCACACGGTGGTTGATGTTCTTTATTTTAATGCTCATGTCGAGGTATTTAGTTAGCATGTTGTTTTCCATTTGTTCCAAGCCGTTTTGACAAGGCTTTTTCTGTTCGTGGCTTTTACATTTTGCTCAGTCACCTGCAAACATTTGCTTGATCATCAAACTGTTTTTGGATCTGATTCTCCTCTCACATACTTCTTTACACAACACTATGTCAAGCTCAAAGCACTTTACAAAGGAGATAATATGATTTATCCTCATTTTACAAAGGAAGAAACTGAGGCCTGGAGAGATGAAATGACTTGCCCAAGCTGTTGCAGCAGGCCAGCGCTGGAGCAGGGAATAGAAAAACCCAGGCTTCATAGTATCATAATTTTTAAGACCAGAAAGGAACAAAAGACCATGATGATCATCTAGTCCTGACCTGAACCTTGGGCCGGTGTTTTATCCACTGTTCTGTGCTGCTTCCTGGATGTAAACTGAGTAACTCCAGGGAAGATATTGGAGTCTCACAAGCATAAAACGGGTGTCAGAGGAGAATCAAGCTCATAAACTGAATCTTTTTTATTATTCTCCATCTATATTCTGCATGGTTTTATAAGCTTGTTTTGAGGCGCCACCTTAGTCCTTTCCTCAGTGAAAATAAGTTCCAAACCCAGCTTCTCCTTATAGCTGAAGGCCCAGATTTTTAATGGTATTTTGGCTCTGCTGCTCTTGGGGCAGCAACATTCCACTGACTGTTGAAGGAATTGAGATTCCTAAGTGCCTAAATCCCTTTTGAAAATGCTATTTAGGCTCTTAAATCAGTTAGACATTGCGACGCTGAGTGCAGCAATGCGCTAACTACCTTTCAAAAAATCTGGCCTTGCAATCATTTGCCCCTTGGATTTTCTGTAGGAGTCTGCACTGCCTGCCTTTTTGTCATGGCAAGCACCATTCCCTGATTGTGAGCTTGCTTGTTCTTCCATCTTTAACAAAGAAACTCCTTTCATAGAATCATAGAATATTAGGGTTGGAAGAGACCTCAGGAGGCCATCCAGTCCAACCCCCTGCCAGGACCGGCTCCAGGGTTTTTGCCGCCCCAAGTGGTGGAAGAAAAAAAAAAAA